>NC_135500.1:34613452-34913452 GCF_052857255.1 Amblyomma americanum | reverse complement strand
CACAAAATCATTTGCGGAATTTAAGAAGCTCGCGTTTGAGCATTTCGACACTGAACCACGTCACGTGCGGGTACAGAGGTTCCGTGACGCCGGACAGATGGTAGGGGAGGACGTGCGAACGTTTGCGTCGCGGCTTCAGCGCTTAGCGCGCGATACGTTAAGCAGGGAGGAGGAAGGAGACCAGCTAAAGAAGAAATACGCGGAGGATATACTTAAAGAGGAAATGACAGCTTTGTTCGTGGCTGGTCTGCAAGACCCCGTGCGCCGGTTCGTGCTCTCGCGCAAGCCGAGCAATTTCGACCAAGCCGTGGAGGCCGCATTGGATGAGGAACGAAATGAGGCGTTAACGACAGCCGCAGCGAGAGTACGCGTCATAGAGAGAGCGGTGCTCAACCCTGAGGTTGCTCTCTTGACAGAGCGATTAGATCGCTTAGAACCGCTGCTATCTCAGCAGGTAGAACGCCAGGTTGAAGCGCGCGCTCAACAGCGCGCATTCGCTGGAAACCGGAGACCGCCACAAAGCTAGAGGCGCGGTATGCGAGATTTTGAAGAAATCGTATGCTTCGCTTGCCAGGGTCGCGGACACATCGCCAGGTTCTGCCAAAACGTGCGCCGTGGGGAGCCACAAAGAGAAGCAGGCTAGACACGCCCTAAGCAAGCCTACAGCGGGGCTCCAGATACCGAGACAAAAAACTAGTTAGTCCTCTCCAGCCTGAGGAGCGTGGGGAGGGAGCAGTGGATGATGAGGTGGTGGTAGTTTGTGTGGCCGACGAGGCATGCCCTGTTGTGCGTTGCAAGTTAAATGGTTGTTGCATGGAATTGTTGATAGATACGGGGTCAAAGGCGACATTGCTTAAGGAGAGCAGTTTTAACACGCTTCGAAGGAAGGGGACCGCGAGGTGTTGGAAGCGTCTGGTGGTATGGCAACCAAATTTGTAGGCATAACGGGGGATCCTCTTGGCATAAGTGGACTCTACCGGTTACACTCCTCTCTCGGCGGAATTGCATTGGAGCACCCCTGCTACGTATGCCCGGACACGGTGTCTCGGCCAAACGGAGTGTCAAGTATATTAGGGCAGGATTTTTTGAGAAAAGGGAAGGTAGTAGTCTCTTTCTCTGAGGAAGAGGTTAATGCGGGCGGCTCAAAAGTTCCGTTTTTGAACAGGAGAGGGGCTGAGATTCGCATTACCGATATTGACACCCGTCAAACAGTGGGATCATTGGAGAAGGTATATTCGCGGGTTGCCGTCAGGCTGGTCGAGGAGGCGGTCGTCCTTCCTTGGTCGGAGCACATTTTGTACGCGTTTGTGCCTTCAGATGTAGAGAGCGGCGCCGTGGGAGTGCTTGAGCCGGTCGACTCTCTCAGCAATGGCCTGAAGGCAGCCGCGTGCCTCGTGACAGTTAATGACGCCCACAGAGTGCCCCTACGGGTGGTTAACTGTAGCCAGCAGCCACTGAGCCTTCCCAAGAACAAAACATTGGCTTTCTTCACCTCTGCGATAGAGAAACGTGAGCCCACCGATACGGTACTCGCAACTGTAGAGCATGCTAGTCCCTCGGCTGCTCCAAAGGTGTCGTTCGATCTTTCTCACGTAAAATCCAGGGAGAGGGAGGCTCTGGCTGGTTTGCTGAACGACTACTCGGAGGTATTCGCCGCGTCCAACCTGGATTTGGGCTGCTGTGGCGTTATAAAGCACAGGATAGAAACCGGCACTTCATCGCCCGTTTACCAGCGTGCGTACAGGATTCCTTACTCCCAACGTGAGGAGTGGAGCGGCAGGTGCAGGACCTGATTGATCGCGGCATTGTCGAACACTCAAAGTCACCCTGGGGAGCACCAGCACTATTGGTGGAAAAGCCAGATGGCTCGTATCGATTGGTAGTGGACTACCGCAAACTAAATGCCGTAACTCGCATCGATCCATACCCCATCCCCAATATACAGGAGACGCTTTCTCAGCTGAGCTCTGCCAGGTACTTCACGGTAGTGGACATGGCGGCGGGATTCTGGCAGATAGCAATGGATCCGGCAGATGCCGAGAAAACGGCATTCAACACGCCCTCAGTGCACTATGAATGGAAAAGAATGCCGATGGGTCTGGCCAACAGCCCTGCTGTCTGGCAGAGAACCGCTGATGTTATCCTGGCAGGTCTTCTGGGGAGGCTGTGCTTCGTGTATATGGATGACATAATCATATACAGTGACAGTTTTGAGAACCATTTTGCGCGATATTGAGCAGGTTTTGGTGCGACTAAGAGCAGCGGGTCTCAAACTGAAGCCCTCTAAGTGCCAATTCCTCAAAAACGAGGTGAAATACCTCGGGCACGTTGTTTCAGCTGACGGCGTGCGACCGGACCCTGAGAAACTAAGGTGTGTCTCGGATTTTCTATCCCCGACTAGCGTCCGCCAGGTCCGGCAGTTTCTCGGCCTGATCGGTTACTACCGAAGGCACATAGAGGAGTTCGCCAAGCTCGCTAAGCCGCTCACCCCCTTAACAGCCAAAAATGTCGCCTTTCGCTGGGACGAAAACGCGGAGGATGCTTTTGGGGCCCTGAAAAGGAAGCTAATGAGTGCACCGCTGTTGCGCCACCCGGATTTTAATTTGCCCTTCGTTATGGCCACAGATGCGTCAAAGTTGGCAGTTGGTGCCGTGCTATCTCAGGTTATCGAGGGCAAAGAACATCCCATTGCTTTTGCTAGCCGACAGCTGAGCCACACAGAGCAAAAGTACGGAGCTACGGAAAGGGAGTGCCTCGCCGTTGTCTGGGCAGTAAAGCACTTCAGATGCTACCTTTACGGCCGCAAATTCAAGCTAGTCACAGACTGCCATCCTCTGAAATGGGTGATGAGTGTCAGGGACCCTAGCTCGCGACTCGCTAGATGGAATCTACACCTGCAGGAATACTGCTTTGAAGTTGAGCACAAGTCAGGAAAGACACATCTGAATGCTGATGCACTCAGCCGCACAGCTGCCGTGGCAGCTATGGATGAGTTTGTCCCCGTAGTCGACCACGCCGAATTACGCACAGAGCAGTGCAAAGATCCTGACCTGAAGCGAATAATCGAAAGCTTAGAGGGCGCACCGTCTCACCCCGAACAGCTAGGTTATTTCATTGGCAAAGACGGCACCCTGTGTCGGCGCACGAGGCCAACCAGGAAAGGGAGACCAGAGAAAACCGCTTGGGAGAGAGTCGTCATACCTCGGTCGTGGACAGAAGGGGTTCTTCGCGCGTTTCACGATGCGCTATGCGCCGGTCATTTTGGCGTAGCGAAGACACGCAGGCGTGTGGAGCGTTTGTACTTTTGGAGTGGCATGCGACAGGATGTTAGAGACTACTGTGCGAAGTGTCATTCCCGTCTCGAAAGAAAAACACCCAAGGGACGAAGACCAGCTCCAATTCAGCCGTTCCCTGAGGTTTCGGCTCCCTTCGAGCGGACAGGTATGGACATAATGGGCCCATTGCCCACGACCACTTCCGGAAACAAGTACATTTTAGTATTTGTCGATCACCTTTCAAAATACGCTGAAGCGGTAGCACTCCCAGATCAGAAGGCAGACACGGTTGCAAGAGCATTTGTCGAACAGATCGTGCTCCGACATGGACCCCCGAGGCAACTCTTGACAGATCGGGGAACGAACTTCGTGTCGCAGCTAATGAGGAGAGTTTGCGAGCTGCTTAAGATCGCTAAGAAGCAGACAACACCGTACCATCCGGCTTGCAACGGCGCGGTGGAGCGACTGAACCAAACCGTGGCCGGGTTCCTGTCGCATTTTGTTTCGCGCGACCAGCGGGACTGGGACTTGTGGCTCCCGTATGCAATGTCTGCCTACAATTCCGCAGCACACGAGAGCACGGGCGAATCGCCATTCTTTCTTCTCTACGGCGCCGAGACCCGGACCAGCCTAGTGAAGTGCCAGAGGGCCCCCCGTCGTGTCCCATACGCTTCACTGGACGACTATAAGGTTGAGCTAGAATCGCGCTTGCAAGTGGCGAGGGACACCGCAAAGGAGGCCTTAAAGAAAGCGGCGAAGCGCCGGAAGGAGGTGCACGATCGCAGTGCTAGAGACGCGCCGTTTGAGGTGGGGGACAGCGTGTACATTGAAAACTGCCAAAGGCAGATTGGGCTAGCTCGTAAGTTCCAGACGAAATGGAGAGGACCGTGCGAGGTTGTCGAGAAGCTTTCTCCGGTAAACTTCAGAGTCCGAGACGTGAACCGGCGCTTGATAAGGATACACGCAAATCGCCTCAAGTCGGCACCGGTTCAGTATTCACGAAATGAGGAAAGGGAAAGCGCGGATTTTGATGGGGACAGAAGTGAAGCGGAGCGTGCAGATAGTTCGCAAGAAACGCCCTCTCCTGCATTTGTTCGGCAGGCGCCAGAGGTGACGGCCGGAATGCCACCGGATTTACTTCATGCATTGCTAGAAGAAGAAGCGCGCGAGGTTGCCGCGCAGATAACGAAAGGAGAGGCTCCTGCCACGAGCCCTCGCGAGTCCCAACGCAGACAAAGGGTCACAGACTTAGTATGACTCATGAAGGCCGATATCCGCTGCGAAATCGGAAAGCTAAGTCGGACTAATGGCGTAAACAGAGCGGAGTTGAGAACTGGTTAGAATTGTGTAATGCCACAGCTCATAACATTGCTATGTGCTCATGTGTTAAGTTATCGGAGTTGGTAGTTAAACCTTTCTGTCATTAAGTAACACCTTCACAGGAGAGCATGCGGAGCGCATGCAGAACCTGCCCTACTTCCTTTCGTTATCTATATTTTTGTCTGTGCCGTGATCGTGCTAGAAGCGGGAGCTTCTTTGTAACTGTGGTAAATTTATTTCGTCCAGTTTGGACTAGAAAGGAGAGGCTTGGGTGCTGAATTTCATGTTTATCTGTAAAAGAAGGTCAGTGCTGCCCCTGGAGACACCAGTTATGACAGCGTAGGCATATGGTGTTGTGCAGTGGTGTTGAGTGCAGCAAAAAGTGTTTTGTCGGACGCACTGTGCGAGGCGATTCAGAAAGACAAGGGGAGCTGCATGGACTCAAATGTTCGGAGAACATTCTTCTGGAGGGTGAGCGAGTGTGACGTTCCTTGTGTGTGCTACGAGGTTCCGCGTTCGACGGCGCGGCGTAGACGGAGACCCAGATGACAGCGGCATCATCAATTACCCAGCCATGCTCGTTGAGAGTGACGACCAGAACGAAGGGGTTTAAGCCCAACAGGACCCAACCGGACCCGCCGCCGCCGCCGCGGGGAAACGGGCTTTATCCTCCCCAATTGCCGTGGCGGTTCCAGGGGAGGCATCCCGAGCACATCCCAGGACAAGGGACCACTTTCCCGGCCGGTGACCCGCGGGAACTGTCAGCAGGCCAGAGCGCGCCTTACCTTGAGGAGCGAGTGTCAGTTGATGGATGGAGAGCGGAGGCCGGTGACCCGCGGGAACTGTCAGCGGGCCAGAGCGCGCCTTACCACAGCCGACGCTATGCGCTACCTCGAAGACAACCTTCTTTCCCTCGGACTCAACACGTGAAGGGGGCGAGACCATAAGTGCGGTGGTATGTTTGTGCGCCCAAGTGAAAGCCCTAGCCCCCCCTCCTTCCCCTCCGGCGTGGGCGTCCTCACCCTAGGGAGTGTGGAGAACAGGATATAAAAATCGACAAGCAGTACGAAAGAGGCACGCTCAGGACGACATCGTTCGCCAAGAGGGCCTTAGTATTCTGAAAATCTACTACACCTTTTTCGTCGATGCAAGACCTAACTGAACAAAATAGGTCATCGTGCGGTATAGAAAAGAACAGGTTTTCTATGTCAAAAGAGACAGCGTAACCTAAAGATGAGGAACCCTGTAGGAAAGAAACCACATCACCTGAATTCTTTACAACAAAAGGGTCTTGTATAACTAAATTCTTTAAACACTTTTGGAGAAAAGAGCTAATATCTCGTTGCCACGTATCCCTTTCACTCACAATACACCGGAACGGCTTGTCATCTTTGTGCGTCTTCACGGTAAAAAACAGCTCTAGGCTATTGCGTTTACAGTTGTTAACAGCTCTTGAAAGTCTATCTAACGCTAAGTCCTTGCACAGTTCTATGGCTTGAGCCTTTACCTTGGAAGTCCTCACGTTTTTGGTGACAAAGTTCCTTCCGACGGCTTCAACGGCTTTGTTGTGAAACATCCCCTCTGGTAGCACGGCAAATCCTCCCTGAACTAAGAACGAAAACCACGCAAAGGACGATACACAGGGAAGAAGTAGACAGGACGAGCGCGGACTTGCAACTGTTGTCTTTTGTCCGACAAAGAAGGCGGCTTCGTGGTCCTACCGCGGAAACTATTCGGGGAGAAGGCACTAACAGCGATCAACAAGAACTTCCGAGTGGCGGATGTGAAGCCGACGAAGGCGAAGGCCAAAGCGGTTGCGCTTTTAGATGATTTGAAGCTTGAGCGGATGAAGAATGAAGTGATGAGTAACAGGGTACATGTGCTCACTGTGTTTTTTAGTGCAAAGAGTCATAAGTTGGAATGCCCCTTTAGAGCAATCGTAACGGAGAGAGGAACCTGGCAGGCAGTTGTTAGCCGATACCTTCAAAGACACCTGAAGAGTCTGTCGCCTGAAGACCCCTACAAGACCACCAGCTCGGACGGCATTGTGAAAATTTTCAAAAAGAGCATGCCAGGTGTTAATTATGGCTTCTCGGTGGACATTGAAGAGCTGTTTTATTCGGTTCCTCACAACGAACTGCTCATGGCGGTCAGCAACTGTATAGAGCGTTTGGGGGTTGTGGGGTTCCAAAATGCCTGCGGCATTTCGATAGAAGGTTTCATGGAACTGTTGAATGTGTACCTCTCCTCAACGCTAGTGAGTTTTCAGGATAAATTCTATGTGCAAAAACGAGGCATTTGTATAGGGTCGAGTGTTGCACCTGTTCTCACTGAAATATATTTAGCGGAAGTTGACTGTTCACTCTCACGGGCGCTAACTGACGACCGCATCGCGCGAGTTTTCCGATACGTAGACGACTTTTTAATACTCTTAAAAATGAGTCCCAATGACAACCCTCAAGAGGTCACTAATGAAGTTTTAACGTCTTTTAAATCTAAGGCTCCCAGTTTGAATTTTACCGTAGAATTGCCTGAGAATTCTTGCTTACAGTTCTTGGACTTGAGATTGTTTTTCAGTGAACCGGACCACTTGTGTTGGATCTACATGCCTAGAACAAAAAAGGCCCTTTTACCCTATGACTCCTGTCACTCTAAGCTTATTAAGAGAGGAATTGCTTCATCCTGCTTGAGGTCATCATTACTGAAGTCCTGTTTTCACAAGGTTTCACTCAGCTTTTCCGCTCAAGTCGCACGCCTAAGTTGTGCTGGGTTTCCCTCGTCGCTTCTGCAGGCCGCTGCCGGGTCTCTGTTGAGAACCGTCATCCCAACTTCTAGTGCTCGAGAATCTGGCATTCATGAGAGGCGGAAATTTGAAGTACTGCCCTATATACATAAGACCTCGCATGGCCTGAAGAGGGTGGCAAGAAAATTCGGTGTGGAAATCTTCTTTTCGGCGCCTTGTAAGCTGTCCCGTTTGTGCGCGCTAACAATGAAACGAGAACAAAAGCAGGCTGTGGTGTAAACCACAAAATCAAGTTTGTGTCCTGTCGAATGGGAGTAGTGTATGAAATCCCGCTTAGTTGCGGCTCAGTTTACGTGGGACAAACGGGACGCTGCATTAATAAGCGCCTACAAGAACACAAAAATTCGTTGGGCTCCCACAGCGGCATGCATTTGCCCAAACACTGTCTTTCTTGTGACAATAAATGCACGCCACTCTTTGAGCGTACAAAGATAATCGGAAGGGCCAAAAACCAGAAAACACGTGAGGTCATCGAAGCCTGGCAGATTGATAGATATGGGCCCGAGAAGTGTGTAAGCGAGGCTTCGGTCTATCTGTACAAGAAGGAGCTGAAGTTCTTGAACTCGATAAGATAGAGTTTGCTTGTTGCGCATGCGTAGGGTTGGTGATGGAAGGAAGATGTGTTTCAATAAACAGTTGCAAGTCCGCGCTCGTCCTGTCTACTTCTTCCCTGTGTATCGTCCTTTGCGTGGTTTTCGTTCTTAGTTCATGGATTACCAACTAGCCCCCCATCGTACACTCCTTCAAATCCTCCCTCCTTGTCTGCCTGTAGAGGCATCAGCTGATGTTCTTTGAAGAAAGAGACGACTTCTTCGGCGTCACTTTCCACAGCTGACTGTCTTCGGCATGCAGATACTTGAGGCTTGGTGGCCGTCCGCAGCAGGCAATCGACCCCATCAAGAAGACACCTTTCACGGTCCTCTTCACTAGCTTTGCGCGCCACTTGTCGATTCAACGAAAGCAACTCATGCGGTGGCACATTAGGCTCCATGCTGAACTTAGGTCCTTTCTTTAGCACATCGGCTATCTTGGGTGGTAGTTCCGTGTCGCCCAGAAGAGAAATCGCACAGCCAAGATTTTTTTCTCTAGACCTGCCTTTGCGATTTCTCTTCTGGGCGACACGGAACTACCACCCAAGATAGCCGATGTGCTAAAGAAAGGACCTAAGTTCAGCATGGAGCCTAATGTGAAAGCGCACGAGTTGCTGTCGTTGAATCGACAAGTGGCGCGCAAAGCTAGTGAAGAGGACCGTGAAAGGTGTCTTCTTGATGGGGTCGATTGCCTGCTGCGGACGGGCACCAAGCCTCAAGTATCTGCATGCCGAAGACAGTCAGCTGTGGAAAGTGACGCCGAAGAAGTCGTCTCTTTCTTCAAAGAACATCAGCTGATGCTTCTACAGGCAGACAGGGAGGGAGGATTTGCCGTGCTACCAGAGGGGATGTTTCACGACAAAGCCGTTGAAGCCGTCGGAGGGAACTTTGTCACCAAAAACGTGAGGACTTCCAAGGTAAAGGCTCAAGCCATAGAACTGTGCAAGGACTTAGCTTTAGATAGACTTTCAAGAGCTGTTAACAACTGTAAACGTAATAGCCTAGAGCTGTTTTTTGCCGTGAAGACGCACAAAGATGACAAGCCGTTCCGGTGTATTGTGAGTGAAAGGGATACGTGGCAACGAGAGATTAGCTCTTTTCTCCAAAAGTGTTTAAAGAATTTAGTTATACAAGACCCTTTTGTTGTAAAGAATTCAGGTGATGTGGTTTCTTTCCTACAGGGTTCCTCATCTTTAGGTTACGCTGTCTCTTTTGACATAGAAAACCTGTTCTTTTCTATACCGCACGATGACCTATTTTTTGCAATTAGGTCTTGCATCGACGAAAATGGTGTAGCCGATTTTCAGAATACTAGTGGCCTAACCGTGGACAATTTCATGAAGCTACTAGAATTTTATCTTGAGTCCACTTTTGTAACTTTTGACAACCATTTTCATGTTCAACGTCACGGCATTTGCATCGGGTCTTGTGTGGCACCGGTACTGGCTAACATTTTCTTGGCCAGCATTGATCGTGATCTGGTGTGTTATTTGGACGACAAGATAGTTCTGAGAGTTTTTAGATACGTGGACGATTATTTGGTGATTTTTAAGAAGCAACCCGGTTTGACGCACACGGTTACCGTGCAAGAGACCTTATCTGTCTTTAAACGACACGGGAGGGGTCTAACCTTCACCCACGAATTACCTGAACAAGATAGATTGCAGTTTTTAGATATTAACATCACTTTAACACCAGATCCCACGTGTTGGATATACTCACCACGAGCCCGGAAAGACCTGTTGCCATTTGAGTCTGCTCATTCTAAGACGGTTAAACGCGGCATTGTTATGCTGTGCCTGAAAGAAGCCCTGCAGAAATCATGTGTTCACCTGGTAAAGGACAGCCTCAACAATCAGATTGGCAGGTTACAGAAAGCTGGTTTTCCCGTTTCCGTTGTGGTTGCTGTGGCAGAGAAGCTTCTGCAAAGCTTGAAACTTAGAACACCTCAAGAAGGTGGCGGTCAACCGAAGACCAGACCGGCGGTTGTCCCCTATATTCATAGGGTATCCCACAACCTAAAGAATGTAGCCAATCGCTACGGTGTGCCGGTGGTATTATCTGCCCCGCGCAAGTTGGCCTCTTTGTGCCCCCGGATTGTCTGCGGCGAGGAATGCGTG
Source organism: Amblyomma americanum (assembly GCF_052857255.1). Classification (NCBI taxonomy): domain Eukaryota; kingdom Metazoa; phylum Arthropoda; class Arachnida; order Ixodida; family Ixodidae; genus Amblyomma; species Amblyomma americanum. The sequence goes on along the minus strand of NC_135500.1, from coordinate 34,903,344 downwards.
CGAGACTGCACGAAACGTCACGCCACCCAGTTTGTCAGGTGTTCTGTCGGGGCTGTGTACGAAATTCCCCTGACATGTGGAAAAGTTTACATCGGCCAGACGGGCCGTTGTATAAATGAACGACTAAGGGAACATAAGCTTTCTATGGTTAACGGAAAAGGGTCAAATTTGCCCTTACATTGCGGAGCATGCCCTTTGGCTGCGCCTGATAAAGCATGCCAGCCTTTGCTGGCTAGAACAAAAATCTTAAGGAGCTGTCGTAACCAGGTAGCACGTGAACTCGCAGAGGCTTTTTTCATTGATAAGTCAGGTGATGAATGCGTAAGCGATTCTAGTATCAATTTGTATAAGAAAGAGAAAACGTTCCAGGCATGTGCGCTTAGGCAATGATTGAATAAGAATCTACGTATATATATATATATATATATATATATATATATATATATATATATATATATATATATATATATATATATATATATATATATATATATATATATATATATATATATATATATATATATATATATTTGTGTTCTTTCTGAATAAAATCAGTCGCGAGTTTGCGCCCGTCCTTGTCTTTTCTCGTCCGTGTCTTTTTTTTAGCGCAATTCCCTTCTTTAAGTATGTACGACCGACTCGCCCAACAACGTGCTCTACTATCGCCGCAGCCGATCACGATTCTGCTTAACCGCAACACATTCTCCAGCTGTGCACTGCACATCATCATCTTCATCTACCAATATTACTATGAAACTAATATTTGCGCTTTGAGCTATGTGGCTCTAGTGACAGAGAGGAGTACGCTGCATGCATTGGCTTGGAAAACTCTCCGGCAGAAGAAACAAGGTGCGAGAGCAATACGCGTTGGCGTTGACAACACTGCTGAAAGAACGCGCCACTGAAGAATGGGTGGCCGGCGTAAGTACATTGGGTAAAATGGCACTGACGATGAAAAGGTTGAAGACGCGCACAACTTGTGCTCTCGCGCAATACTTCGTGCATACAATGCAAACCGCCAGCTAATTTTTTATCACTCGTTTTAGCTGTAACGCTGACCAATGCTTCAACGCTACGCAAATCAAAGAAACGTAGGATGAACGTACATTCGAGCATTCCACGCCGAGGCAAATCAACTCAAACTCAGGGTATGGCAGTTTTCCAGATGTCTATATTCTTGCAGCAGTTTTTTTTTTGCCACAAAATGCATTTTACAGAATAGCTCTGCTGAAGCCTAAGCATGAACCTCGAGCACAAAAGTAAGGTCTAGCAGAGCAAAACTCGGAAGCTAAGATGCCTAAACAAACCAGGCTTTAATTTCTGATTATACTCCTCTTCAGAGATCAAATTTTTTCTTGGTAGAGATCAATTGATTGAAGCCATAACTGCCGCTTAATGGTGTGTTTTCAATTTCAAAGTGTTTGATCATTGCGGTCAATGGTGTATTTTTGGTTCTTTGTCTATGTATCTTTCAAACTTACATAGATAGCTCCTGCAAGTCACCGCCTGCCTCTTGCCCAATCCCTCACAGACGATGCGGGCCATCTTTCACTTCAGAAAAACAGCACGTTTGGGCGCAGGGTTGGTTTACTGTCCTCGACGCAAAAATGGATGCTTGAGAAATGTGCTCCGTCTGCGTGACTCTAGAAGGCTCTTCCGCTCATTTCCTCCCAAGTTTTTTCGCCTCACACTATTGCCAAGAAGGCAAACGAACTGTTGGGTGACACTTGGCTTTGCCTGATGCACGTGAAGCAGTGCAACGGCACACGGCATTGGTCAGTTCGCTTCGCTGTTGTCAGGGCGACGCCTTGAGGGGCGTCAGTGGAGGAACCGGCGCCTGAAAATGGCCTCGAACATTTTGCCATTTCAGTAAGAAAAAGCGTGAGTATGTTTCACAAATAGGTGTTTAATTTTCATTTTTGTCAATCAAACTACTGTTCTATGTCCCAGTCAACTTTGTTAGAGTGGGAAAGCTGATATCGCAAGCGCTAAACCAGCAGCATTTCACCCGGGGGCAGGCATATCGATGTCCGCTCCAGTCATAAAATTTATTCCTCTGTTGATATATTTATTTTCATAATTTTTTTGCCTGCTTAATACTGCTTCCCTTGTAAGGACGCAAGGGAACAGCATTGCGTAAGCAATCAATAATCGAAAGGTTATTCTAACTCCCCATGGTGGTGAATAAATTTATCACACTGTTTCTTTATATTTGCGCTAGGTGAAGCATTCTTGCTGTAAAGTTGACTGCGTCTAAAAGCGGCAAGTTTTACAGCCACACAATCGAGGTGCCGGTTTGCTTACGCTTAGAAAGAAGTCCCTCTTTCACTCGACGCCAAATGGCAGAAGTCACAGCAGAAGAGAATGTGACTCCTCTCCATCTCGTAACCACACTACTTCGCCAGGGCTGTCCGGAACTTTGGAAATCTTGTCGAAATGCAGCGCAGCCGCAGCTGCGTTTTATGCAGTGTTGCGCAGTTGGCTCCGGGAAACCCCTTCGTTTTCCTTCAGTATTCGGCTGCCTCTTGCATTCGCCCTGCCCTGTGCAAATTTGTTTGTACTTTCGGCTGCCGGCCCCCGCTGATAACCGTCGTGCGAGACCATTCGGTGGTGGAGCGACGATACTTCCTTTTGTTTCAAACTTTTTCTTGTTATTTTTGCAGCGCGTGCCATGCGCAAATGACCGTTTCGGGGCCAGAGGAATGATTTTTATGGCGGGTTGGGCTGCACTCGAAAGCACCCGAGGAATACCGACCGCATCGCAATATGACTCTGCAGATATCGCTCTCAGCGTGCATTACGTGCTACGTATATACACTGGTTTTTCGCAATGGACGCGAATGTCTGATAGCGCATAAAAGCGGCGCGTAAAAGGCGCTGAACCACGGAAGCTTATTTACTGTAACTTGAATAAAACAAAGATAGGAACTAGTGAGCGCACAGGCTCACGAATAACTCACACCAACGCCCAGGCGACACGTGAGCGCACATTTAACCATAGCATACGGAATGTTACGATGACTGAGTTGCGCGTCTCGCCTCCCGTACACAGTCGCGCATTCGGCTTCAGGCTTTCGCTGTCGCAGCTCGGGGTCTACCTTGCTTTTCCGTCGCATGCGCTCGACGCTCGAGGAGGATTGGCAAGAGCGCGCGCTCATTGGTTCTGAGTGGCTCCGAGCGGCCTTGAGCGATTCCGGGTGGCTCTGAGTGGCCCCGAGTATGCTCCGAATGGTTCCGAGTGATGACGTTTTGAGACGTCACACCTTATTATGTACATGGCGTGACAGTCTCCGCAATCGGAGATTTTTGCCTTTTTTAGAGGCAATTGCCTTCGACTCCATACGTACTGATACGGTACATTTTTGCAATCTTCATCTTCAAGACACATCATTTTACACCATTTGGTCTTATGTTCTTCATCATTCGTCACAGTCAGTGGTGGTGTGATCTTGAGCAGGTTTCAGGCTTCCGATTTTCAGTTTCCGGTGCCTGGTGAAGCTCTTATGCTTCGCATAAAATCTAGACAGACGCGTGCTGCATAGCGCTTAAGATTTATTTATTTATTTACACCAACAATGGCGGAGGCGAGGCAAAAAGCTTCGGAAGAAGCTTGACAAGTTCTTGTCCCTTAAAAAAGGAGCAGCAGTACACAGCAGATCAAAAATTATCTCAGGATATTTGAACGTTTTGTAAGCACCACTGATTTCCTGTGGGTATCACAACTGGTATTTGAGAGCGCAGAAAGCGTCTTATGTAACATTTTTCCAGCGCGTTGGAAATGTACGGCATTAGCGTCAGAATGTTGGCGCACTATCTCACCACACTTTTCAGTTTTCTCTGAAATGCGAACGAAAATATTGTGAGACTGAGGACGGGGGCGGAGCGAGCTTTATTGCCACGCGCAAGTTTGGCGGCTGCCTCTCCGAAGACCAAGATGAGCGATGACGATGAATATTGGCACGTGAAGGCGAAAGCCTCACACTGTGCTTACAATATTCGCATGGAGTTAAGCTGGGTTTGCAACTGGCGACCGAAATGACGCGCCTCGTCTCCGCTCTGCACTTGTGCACTCCGGCACGTCCGAAAAAAAAAAGAGAAGACACTTTGGGATCGCTCTTTGCACATGCATACACCGCGCGTTGACGCTACGCTTCCCTGCTGCCGTCTGGCCTGCTACGCTGGCCGCCAAAAAAAAATCAAACAACCCACAACGCTCGCGTGAAACGTGACGTCGGGCGCGGAATGAATGTGATTAAAGGATTACATATAATGCTAAGTAAACGTCGCTGCTTGACTCATATGATCCAACTTTATAGAGTAATTTACTGGACTTCAAGAAAATTTGAAGTATTTCAGACGGGATTCGAACCCCCGACCCTACGGTTGCAAGCCAGACAGGCCATCGACTAGGCCTCGCAAGGCAGTTATTTCTTCAGGAACGGTATATATAACACTAAAATTATGTTGTATTAACATGAACTATTAACAAAGCTTTTAGGAAATGCCTCGAAAACCATCTCAAAAATACAGAGCAACAAAGCACTCGACGGGAGGTAATGCCACTCCGGTTTAAAGTCGGCCTCTTCTTACGCTTCCCTCAGATGTACAGTCGTTTGGCAGAAATGAGGTTTTCTCGAATGAACTGATTCACAGTGCCGGCCCATCGTTCTAGTTTTCCATAAGCTGTGTGCTCAATTAGAATAAAACATATCAAGAGGTACATCAACATACTGCACTCCGGCGAGGTATCGTATTGTATGAAAAGTGAAATAAATTTGATTGTTCAGTGTCCGTTGCAAGACATCCAAGAACAGAATTCCGTCCTTACAATAGATGAAGCAGCGTTCAATTGGTTCAGCAACATCACAAACGCGGTGGTGGTGGTGGTAAAAACATTTATTAATTATAGAGAGAGGTGTTGGGGTCCGCGACCTGAAGGGTCACGCCCTTACAACCACTAGGTGGGGATGCCTAGTCAGGCACCTCATTGGCGGTTGCCGCAGCCCGGGCACGCTGCGTTAAGGCCCTTTGGGCCTGGAGGGTGCAGCAGCCGGATAGGGTCGCCTCCCAGTCCTCTCGGGTGGGGTTTGGGATAGGGGGTAGGGATGGGGTCTGCTGGCAGGCCCACACCATGTGGTAGGTGTCTGACACCTCCCCACAGTGTGAGCACCGCCCGTCGAATTGAGGATTGAAATGCTTTAGAGTTGCCGGGCACAGCATCGTGTTAGTGAGCAGGCGCAGGAGTACCCGCTCGTTGGCCTTCCCCAGCCCTTTGCAAGGAGTGGGAAGAGTTTGGTGGGTGGATTTGTAGTAATCGCATATTTCCTTAAAAGTGTAAACCGGATTGAAATCGGAGTCCTGGTCATCGTCGGGTCCCGAGGGAAACGCCCGGAGAGAGAGCGCGCGGGCGGCGGCGTCGGCTGCTTCGTTTCCGTGGAGGCCTTGGTGACCTGGAGCCCAAATAATAGATCGGTGCGCAGGATCGGAGTCTCTGCTACAATTTTGATAGATGCGATAAGCCAGGGGAGTAGCCCACCCTTGCTCGACGTTTCGACAAGCCCCTCGCGAGTCGGTGATTATGTATTTGGAGGAGGAGTCGGAGGCTGCCAGGGCGATGGCGACCTCTTCTGCGTGAATTGCTGACTGAGCCTTGAAAGTAAGGGCGTCTACTGTTTTGCCCTCGTGGACGACCGCGGCCGTGTACCATCCCTTGGGGTCCGGGCCGGAGGCTTCCACGTAGAAGACTCCTGGTTTATTCCCAAAATGGCGGTCCAAGGCTTCCGCCCGCGCCTGACGCCTGCCATTATGGTCCTCTTTGGACATGTTGGTGGGGAGAGGCCGCACGTGGAGGGCGCGTCTCCAGTGTACGGGAAGGCGGCATCTCTCCTCTGTGAATTGGGTGTGCTGGATGTGAAGTCGGGCTAGAAGGCGGCGACCCGACCCTGTCTTTGTGAGACGAGTGTATTGGTTGGTGAGCTGGGCCTCCCGAAGCTCCCTGAAAGTGTTCACCATCCCCAGTCCCATGAGGTGGCTGGTAGAGGTAGAGACCGGGAGGTCCAGCGCGCGTTTCATGATTTTGCGGAGGATGACCTCGAGAGCATCCTCTTCCTGTTTCCGCAGGTGGAGGTAGGGAGTCGAATACAAGATTCGACTGGTCACGAATGCGTTCGCCAGCCGTAAGGCGTCTTTGCATCGTAACCCACCGCTCTTGTTGGAAACCCGGCGGACCATGCGGCCCACCTTGTCCCCCACCTGCCGGAGCTTGGCGAGTGTTGTGTCGCAACGTCGCTGGTTGTGTATGAAGAGTCCGAGGACTCTGATTTCCTTGGATTCGTTAATGGGGCCGCTTTGCAGGGAGAGATTGATTTGTGTCGAGCATGTGCGCGAGGGGCGCAGATGCACGAATTCCGATTTCTGCGGGGAGCATTGCGGACCACAGTCCCGGGCATAGCGGTCCACTATGCTGGCGGCCGTTTTCAGGCTGGTCTCCATGTCCCCTAGGCATCTTTGCGTAGCCCAGAAAGGGATGTCGTCGGCGTACAGCGCGTGCTGGACCCCTTCGACGGCACCCAGCAGGGCAGGTAGGCGCATCATGGCTATGTTGAATAGCAGAGGGGACAGCACCGCGCCTTGTGGAGTCCCCCTCGTGCCGAGCAGGAAAGGTCCATGCTCTTGGTCCTGCATTTTGATGTATGATAGTCTTTCCGTGAGAAACTGCTTCACGTAATTGAAGGTATTGATGCCGCAGTGAGTTTGACTCAAGTGTGTGAGTATGACCTCGTGAGTTACATTGTCGAACGCTCCTTTCAGGTCGAGCGCGAGGACAATTTTGTCGTTTTGGGGGTATGTGATGGGGTTCAAGATTTCGCGGTCGAGTTGGAGCAGGACATCCTGTGCGGATCTGTGTGGGCGAAATCCAAACATGGTGTCCGCGAAGGTGTTGTGTTGTTCGAGGTATTCGGACAGCCGATCCCGTACCATCGTCTCCATCAATTTGCCCACACACGAGGTGAGAGAGATGGGGCGGAGGTTGTCCGTGTCGATTGGTTTCCCGGCCTTCGGGATGAAGGTGACAAGGGCCGTCTTCCAGACAATGGGGAGGGGTGTTTCCCCCGTCCAGATCGCATTAATGTATTCTAGAAGGCACTGGTACGCGGAATCAGGAAGGTTCACCAAAAGTTTGACGGTAACCTTGTCCCGGCCCGGCGCGGTGCCCCTCTTCATTATGGCCAGACTGGCCCGCAGATCGTGAAGCTGGAAAGGCTTGTCCAACTCCGAGTTTTCCCTGCCCGCGTAGGAAAAGGCCGATGTGCGGCCGTCCTGAGTTGTGCACAGGTAGCGATCCCGGAGTGCCTGTGCCAACTGCGTTGTGTTTCCTTGGAATGAGTGCATGGCTTTGTGTAGTTGCTTGTGCGTTTCTGTGCGGGTCTGCGTTGGGTTGATGAGGGCTCGGAAGAGCCGCCATGTGTTGCGGCTCGACATTTGCCTAGCCGCCGTGTTGCAGCGTTCCACCCAGTTGGAGTCAGCGAGTTGGGCCGCGTACTCTGCTGCCTGCCGGGTGAGGTCCGCAATGCGCGCTTTGAGCTTCTTGTTGTGTTTCTGGCGCTTCCAGCGGCGCGTAAGGCCGCGGCGCGCTTGCCAGAGGTGGAGGAGGTGGTTGTCCACGTCCGTGACTGCCTCTGTGAGCTGTATCTGCTTCTCGTGGGAGCGAAGGTGCGATATGACTAACTGGAACCAATTCGTGTAGCCTTGCTTTGTGATGTTCGTGTTGGCGTCGGATGGGAAATTTTGGCGAAAGGTGGTCCAATTGGGGATGTGTGCTTGTGTGGTGGGGCGCTTGAGGGGGCGTGTATAAACAGTGGTGTTGAGGATGCAGTGGTCGCTGCCGAGGGTTTCCTCGGTGTTGATCCAGTCAGCGTGTCTTATGTTGCGAGTGAAGGTGAGGTCCGGGCATGTGTCTCGGGTCACCGAGTTGCCTGCGCGCGTAGGAAATGCCGGGTCAGTGTGGAGGGTGAGCCCCAGTGTGGACGCCAACTCCGCCAGCATGCGTCCGCGCAATTCCTCCTTGCGATAGCCCCATAGCTGGCTAGGGGCGTTGAAGTCGCCCACAATCAGCAGGGGGTCGCGACCCGCCTCTTTAAGTGCACGGCTAAAGAGGTCCGCGAAGGTCACTCGCTTTAGTTTCGGGGAGCAGTATACATTAAGTACGTGTAGGGGAGGATCCGACCGTCGAAGGGGACGGATCCTTACCATGGCGTATGAGTACGGTATATTGAGATCGAGGTCAATTTCGGAGGCGGTGTACGACTTGTGTACGAGGAGACACGACGAGGGGTCTCGCTGGAACGTCGCGTAATTAGTTAACTGGGCCGCCGTTCCTGGCTCCTGGAGGGCGACCACGGCGGGCTAAGCCTCGAAACTTTCTAGGTAGAGACGCAGGTTCGCGCGTTTCTGCCGGGCCTTGAAGCCTCTACAATTCCATTGCGTTACGGTTACCAATTTGTGTGTTTTCGGAGGAGGGGAACGCTTGTTAGGTCGTCCTGCCATCATTAGCAATGGAGGTGTCAGATGGGGGCTGATGGGACTCCGACCCAGAGCCAGCACCGGGTTGGGGTGCGGGGTTGGAGTTCACCGAATCCGCGTCTCTGGGAGTGCCGATAATTTTCTTGTGCCTGTTGAAGGCTCGGATCCCCTCGAACCGCCGGCTCGTTCGGGTGGTGGTGGATTTCATGCACCGGCTGATAGCTGCAGGGACCGATGCCGAGCATTTGGTCTCCATGCAGCCCATCGCCGTTTCTAGCATTTTCTGGAAATGGGAGGTGAGACGCGCCTCCATTGCGGCCATTGCCGACTCGAACGCGGGCGGCACTTCGGGCTCACTCTCCATGGCGTCGGAACTCGGGATACCCGTCGCAGCAGCTAGCTTTTCCTCTAAATTTTGAATTTTGGTGAGCAAGTGCCCGATCTGTGCTCATAGCTGCTCATTTTGTCTGTGGCTTTCGACATCAATGCCGTAAGCCGAGGAGGGGGAAGAGGGTGAGGAGGAGGGAGGGGAGGAGGCGACCTCTGCCCAGCTGCTCACCTGAGTGTGTTGCTGCTGCGCCGGGGCGCGGGCTCCGGCAGCGCCACTTGGTTTGAGGGCGGGGAGGTGCTTGGCGTCGTCTCCGCTAGGGGGCGGTGGTGGCGCCTGCTTATTCTTCTTCATTTTCTTCTTTCGCTTCTTCTCTCCCGTTGACTTCACTCCGGGAGAGGAGGCCGCGTTGATGTCTCCCTCGCGCGAGCCGGTGGCGTGATTGCCGCGTACCGCGCCGCCATTGGCTTCGTCGACGGGGGCACCTTGCCTGTTTCCAGGCGCTGGCTTCTCGGTTACCCCATGTTGGGAGGGCTTGGCTCCGGCAAGATGAAGTCTGCGGAATTTTGCCTTACAATCTTTCGAGCCCGTGGAGACGCGACAGCAGACGCAGCGATCGGACGCGTGGCACATCGGCTCCGTCGATTTTCGACTGGAACCGCGGCAATCTGATGTAACACCTATCAAACCTGTGCGACTGCATCTGTGAAGTCAGCAGGATCCTGGAGACACCAATCTGACCCAGGTACGCCCAATTTTCGGCCATTTCGAGCAACCCTCCGCATCACCACGTAGCGGTCGAGCTAAGCCTAACGGCTTCGGCTCCCCCGCCGCTGGCTGCGGAGACGCCCGCCGGTCAACCGCTCAACATGGCTCTGCCTGAACAACGCGGATACGACCCCACGACTCTGTCGTGGTCGTCTGTCCCTGCAAGCCAACCAGAGGATGGCCCATCCACCATTTCGGCGCAGCAAGCTGCCCTTTTTCAAGTCGTTGAAAGCCGCCGCCGCCGCCGGCAGAACACACGAGGAGCTGCAACGCCCAAGACTCCTCTCGACAAATCAGCAACGGGAGACGCCCGCGCTCCGTCTTCTAAATGTCCACAAAAGTCATTTTCACCAGTCTCCAAGTGGACGCCGAAGCCGACGGTCAGGATGAACCCTGACGATTACGTGATCGTGCTGCGGCCACGCAGTACGGTCGCCCTCAAGACAGCATTCCAGCAAGGTGAGCTCGGCGCTGCCATTTCGGAACTCATTGGCAGACAGCATATGAATGCGATTACAATTTCTCCCAATTGGGAGCAAAACATTATCGTCTGTGGCACGCAGAACCCCGAGGTAGCTCAAAAGCTTCTGACGGACATCCGAATTACAACCAGCAAAGGATCGCTCCCGCTTCATGGACACCTCAAGCTCACCGGTGATGTGTGTCGTGGTGTGATTTCTGTGCATAACCTTGAAACCAGCGAATCCTTGAAACATAGTGTGCAGTGGCGCGGTGGTGATTTAGTCCATGTGCGCAAGCTGGGAAAATCGAATGTAGCTGTGTTGACTTTCGAGGGACGCAGCGTTTCGCGTTACGTCCATTATAATGCAGAACTGACTCCCGTCAAGGAGTATAAAAAAACGGTGCCAGCGTGCTACCGTTGCGGCACACTGGGGCACCGGGTGGACAACTGTCCCACCCCGGTCAAGGAAAGATGCGGCCTTTGTAGTCAAAACGGGGGGCTTGGTACTGAGGGGATGGCCCCCCACGTCTGCAATCCTATGTGCTTAATCTGCGGGGGCCCGCACCTCACCAGCTCCCGCGAATGCACAGCCAAATTCATCAAGCTGCCGCAGCCAGGGCCCAGGACGCCATCCAAGGGAGCCAATTCCGGCGCTACACGGGGAGGGCGGCAGCAAAACAACCAGAACACGCCACGACGTGGCGTGATGCCTCCCCCAGGCAAGACAGCAACGGTAACGCCACCACCCGGAGCAGCGGAGTTCCCAGCTCTCAGCGCTTCACCTGGCGGCGCCGCCTGCAACCAACCCAAGGTAGGCAGCTGGGCGAGGGTCGCCTCCTCTTCTTCCCCTCCTCCCTCCTCCCCCACCAGCACCGCCGAGACGCAAGAACTCGAGCGCGAGCTCGCCCTCTTGCGAGCTCAAAACGAAAAACTAGCCAGCGAGCTTAACTCGCTCAAAGCCAAATTCCCTACTCAGCCCGCGTCGAGCGAGGAGGAAGAAAATATCACAGACAGGGAGATTCCTACTAATGTGGAGAGTCGCGCCGCGGCCCTGGAGAGCCGGGTGACCGCAACTGAAACACAATTGGCTGACCTCCCCCAAATTATCCACGATACCATTGCGCGTCAGGTGGAGAGTGTCATCGCACAGGTGACCCAAGCCGTAACTCACATTATCCAAAAATGGATAAAAGACAATCCGCGCGTCCCTAAACGCGTAGGGCCCATCAGGGACGATAACCGCCCCTCCAAATTCAACAGAGTTATTCCCGATGAATTTGACTTCTCAGAAGACTCCTCCACGTCTGCGCCGGGCACTAGCGGACTGGGGAGTCTTAACAACGTAACCCCACCCTCTGCCTCCGACCATGGCCCCCAACCCTAAGTCGCGAGCAAGAGCAACTCAGCCGCTTACAATAACGCAGTGGAACTGCCGAGGTCTCAAGAACCGCACGAAGCGGACTCATCTCCGCATCTATCTTGAGACCTTTGAGTTTCTCGTCGCCGTGGTTGCCCTTCAGGAACCCGGCGCCGGTGCCAAACTCACAAACTACACTACATTTCAACACAACCCGCAGACATGTATACTTGTTCACAAGCAGTATACTGCACAGGAAGTCACGCTCCCCACAACACCGCCTTTCCCATACACGATGGTGTCCGTGCTGCCCCTAAAGCGGTCTGACCCACCTGTACACATTCTAAACATTTACTGCCCACCTAAACTTAAGAACGTCACGTTCAATGAAATTTTCACCCAAGCAATGCAGGTGGCGGGAAGGGATCCCCTTCTGATCGTCGGCGACTTCAACGCCCCGAGCAGGCTATGGGGGTACCCCCGGGAGGACAGACGTGGGCGGAAGCTTGCGGAACTTCTTTCCACACTTGGACTTACTTTACACACTGATCCCGCCAACCCAACACGAGTCGGAAATTCGATTCAACGAGATACTTGCCCGGACCTCACATTTATACGCAACATACGCCATGCCGACTGGCTGAATACAGCGGACACTCTGGGTAGTGATCACTGTATAATCAACACCACCAATTACATGCGTCCCCTGAAACGCCCAATAACACAAGCTCGTGTACCGGACTGGACGACTTTCCGCACATCTCTACCTATCGTAGATCCCCTCCAGTCGGGATACGACGCATGGTCCAAATCGCTCACGTCTACACTCACGCAACACGAGAAGCAGATACAGCTCACAGAAACACAAACGGACGTGGACAACCACTTGCTCCACCTTTGGGAGGCCCGCCGCAGCCTCACCAAACGATGGAAGAAACAGAAACATAACAGACGCCTAAAGAAACGCATCCTCGAACTCACACAACAAGCAGCGGAATATGCTACTCAGCTAGCCGACACTAACTGGGTGGATCGGTGCAACGCGGCTGCGCGCCAGATGTCTGGCCGCAACACGTGGCGCCTATTCCGCGCTCTCATCGATCCAATACAAACACGCACGGAAACCCAACGCCACTTACATAGGGCAATGCACAACTTTACAGGAACGACAACACAGCTAGCGCACACGCTCAGGGATCGATACCTTTGTACCACTAAGGACCCCCGGCAGGCGGCGTACTCGTATGCAGGCGAAGAGAACACGGAGCTGGACAAGCCGTTCCAGCTCCACGACCTCCGGGCGGCCTTAAGCAAGATGAAGCGGGGCACTGCACCTGGGCGCGACAAGGTTACGGTCAAGCTTTTGGCCAACCTTCCCGACGCAGCCTACGCCGCGCTCCTCAAATACATCAATAGCATTTGGGACGGAGAGACTCCTCTCCCTCTCGATTGGAAATCGGCTCTCGTGACCTTCATTCCGAAGGCCGGCAAACCTATCGATGTGGAGAACCTTCGCCCCATCTCTCTGACGTCTTGTGTCGGCAAGCTGATGGAGACGATGGTGCGCGACAGACTCTCCGATTATCTCGAAACACAGCACATTTTCGCGGACACCATGTTCGGTTTTCGTCCTCACAAGTCAGCACAGGATATACTTCTGCAGCTCCACCACGACATCTTAGATCCTGTCGAATGTCCCCACAACGACAAGGTGGTCCTGGCCTTGGATCTTAAAGGCGCATTCGACAACGTCAAACATGCAGTAATCCTGGACCACCTCAGTAACACCAACTGTGGCCACAAAACATTCCATTGCATAAGTCAATTTCTTACAGACCGTCAAGCCTATATACGCATACAAGATGCGGAACACGGGCCATACACCATCGGCTCGAGGGGAACACCTCAAGGCGCGGTCCTGTCTCCCCTGCTCTTCAATTTGGCAATGCTTCGCCTTCCCTCCAAATTGTCTTCTCTGCCCGGGATACATCACGCTCTTTATGCGGATGACATTACAATCTGGGCCACGCAAGGCAACCTGGGCCACATGGAGTCCTGCCTGCAAGCAGCAGCGACCCTAGTCGACGACTACGCGGCCTACTGCGGACTCTAGTGCGCCCCAGCTAAATCAGAATTTGTGCACTTACGTCCCTCCCCCCGGGACACAACTCCGCTTCGCATCAGTCTCCCCTCGGGACCGATCCGGGAGGCCAAGGAGATCCGCGTCCTTGGCCTCTTCATACACCACCAACGCAGAGTCGACACCACCATAGCCAAACTTCACACGGTGGGAGACCAGGTGGGCCGAATGGTCCGCCGGGTCTCAAACAAGCGGGGCGGATTACGAAGCAGGGATGCACTGCGGCTTGCCCATGCTTTCGTAACGAGTAGAATCCTCTACTCAACTCTCTACTTGCACCTGCGCAAACATGATGATGACCAACTGGAGGTCATCCTGCGGAAAATCATCAAGCGGGCTCTCGATCTTCCGATCACCACGTCGAACCAGAGGCTTCTGGCCTTGGGCGTGGTGAACACATTTCGGGAGCTTCGAGAGGCCCACTTATGCAACCAATACACGCGTCTTGCACAGACCACGTCCGGTCGCCGCCTCTTGGACCGGCTACACATCAAACACGACTACCACATTGAGGAAAGGGAGAGAGTGCCAGAACCCTGGAGACGCGCCCTCCGAGTCCGACCCCTTCCCCGCAACATGTCCAGTGAAGACCATAGCGGTCGTCGCCAGGCGCGCGCGGAAGCGTTGGCGCGATACTATGGTAACCAAGAACATGTGTATTACGTAGACGTTGCCGGCCCACACCACGGGGGGTGGTACACGGCCGCAGTCGTACACAACACAAACACAGTTAACGGGCTCACTTTCAAAGCCTACAGCGCAACACACGCGGAGGAGATTGCCATTGCTCTGGCTCTCACGAATCCCAAGTCAAAACACATCATCACCGACTCGCGAGGGGCCTGTCGGAACTACGAGTTGGGCTGGGCTCCCCCGCTTGCCTGGCGCATACTAGAATATCGCTGTCGATCTGAAGATCCAACTCCACGCAACCTGATTTGGGCCCCCGGTCACCAGGGCCTCCAGGGAAACGAACAGGCCGATCAGGCCGCCCGCGCACTCTCTCCCCGGGCTATCTCCCTGTCCTTGGAAGGGTACTCCCAATTAGACAATCTGGCCATTACATTCAAACAAATCACCGATTACTACAAGGAGGAGCACCGGCGCTACCCGGCCCCTTGTAAGGGTCTGGATCGCGCTGACGAGCGCCTCCTCATCAAAATTCTCACTAACACTGTACTGTGCCCGGCGGTGCTTAAACACTTCAATACATCCTTTGATGGCACGTGCCAGTTCTGTGGGGAGGTGTCTGACACCTTCCAAATGGTTTGGGCGTGTCAATCTAACCCATCTATCCCCCCCAACCCCAACCCCACCAGAGAGGACTGGGAGGCGGCCCTGCTCGGCTGTCAAGACCTGAAGAGCCAAAAGGCCTTGGTTCAACGGACGCGGGCGGCGTTGCTTGCCAATGGGGCCCCGGAATAGGGGCTCCACCTAGTACTGTGAGGGGAAAGGGCCAATAGGGTCCTACCCCAATCACCTTTCTGTAAAAATTTAATTGCTTATAAATGTTTTTCACCACCACCACCGAGCCCGTGGGGTGGGCTAGTCCACAGATTGCACAGGACGGGTTGCACTCGTGTGGCGCACGGCCGTCCTGCGTCACAGTCACTGTTTGGCCGCAAAGGCCGCACTTGGGCGAGTTAGGCGTGGGGCAAATGTCCGCGCGGTGTCCCACAGTACCGCACTTCACACAGGCCGGCACAGTGGGCTTGTATTCTCGGACGGGGGCGAGTTCCCCGTTGTAGTGGACGTACCGCGGGACCACCTTTCCAACAAAGGTGATCACCGCGATGGATGATTGTCCGAGGCGGCGAATGTTGGCAATCTGGCCGTCTCGCCAGGCAATTTGGGCGGTGAGCATTGCGCTGGTTTCTTCGTCGGCGATGCCTCCGATGACGCCGCGGGACACGTCCCCGGTTTGTTTCAAATGCCCGTGTACGTGCAGGGTGCCTTTGGTTGTCGACAACTTGAATTCGCCGAGCAGGCGATCGGCAAGGTGTGGATTCCGTGCGCCCACAACGAGCAGATTCTGCTCCCAGGCGGGGACGATATTTAGAACGTGCTCGGCAGTAGAAATACCGAGGTGCGAGTTCAGGGCTTTGCCCAACTCACCACGTCGGAACGTATTCCGTAGGTCGGCGGTGACCCTGGGCTTGACTATGACCACGTAGTCTTCAGGGTGCATCTGTGGCATTGGGCGGGGTTTCCACTGACGCGACTGGGCTTGTTTTGTACGCGATGAGGCAGGCCCGTGCGTGAGGGCTTGCTGCTTGGCTTGGGACGCCGCCGATGTGGCAGCCGCCGTGTTGGAGCCGGCTCTGCCGCGCCGGTTGACAAGTTGAAAGAGCTCCTCGTGCTCGAAACGTGCAGGTTCCGCGGGAGCTTCAGGTTGAGGTGCCGAAACAGTCGTCCAGGCCATTTCGGCAGGGTCGTAGCCCCTTAGAGGGGCTTGGGAAGCCATCTTGAGTGCGGCGAGGGTGTCGCCGCCACGGGAGCGACGCAGCCGTTAGGCCTAGCGCCCGCTCCTCGTAGCAAAGTGACAATCTCCCCTCGCAAAGCGAAAATTGCACCCACCTGGTGAAATTTGGTGTCTCCAGAGTCCTGGTGATGTTAGGGACCCACTCGATCAAATTTCAAGAGAGGCCGAATTGATGCGCCGAAAGAAATAGCGACACTTGACGGAGCCGATATGGCATGCGTCCGCTCGCGTTCCTTCGACCGATACCTGTCCATAAACGCGGCAGTTCACTGATCACTCAAAAATGTGTTTTTTTTTCTCGAGCCAAGTCCTTACAGGCAATGTTTCCGCGTGTAGTTTGTAGAAGGTAAAAGTAACTTTTAAATTACGCAGTTTAAGTTACGCAGTTTAACTAACTTTTAAGTAGCGCACGGTGAAAGTAACTTTTTCGCTCCACATAAGGACATCCTGGCAATCCAAATTGCATTGACCGGTAAATTGGAGGAGGGAAAAACATCCAAATAAAGTCTTTGTAGAAACCCTTTCGCCACGCTTAAAATAAGAACTATCTTGAAAAACGGACTGTCAGAAAGCGCACAGCAAAATATACCTGATGCATAACCCCCCTAAGTACGGACGGCCAGAGCAGTTAGGGTACACAATCAGCGTGGGCAGAGCATTAAATAAATGTCTCTGCAGAGCCTCTCGAAGTATCGCGTGGGTAGTGTAGCGAAAGAATATGAAGTGGGTAAGAATCTGCCGCACATTAAGATGGACAAAACCTAGCCCACCTGCCCCTACAGGTCGGAAAATAACCATGTCGCATGGGTTCCATTAAAGAACCCCTAAACTAAAGGTGCAAAAACTCCGTGGAAACAATGAATAGAAATCCTGGGAGAGTGAATAACCTGCAAAACTTAAATTTTTGTTCCTAGAAACAAGTTACAGGCGGTAGCCTTGCCGAATATTGACAGACCACGCGTGCAAAATGTCTGAGCATAGCGCTGTATACAGCCGATAAGCCAAGGTACTCGGGCAGTACACACGTCCATGCCACGCCAGCATGCTCAGTTGGTGTAGATCCCCACAGTCCAAACCACTGACAGCAATAACTCACTCGTGGAGTGGTTCATCGGGGCACCCGGAACTGTGACAAACTGCTCAGTTAAGCGAACAACCTCATCTACGCTAGGCTTGTCTGCGCAGAAAAACGCCAGATCATCTTCATAAGCTAATACTTTGAGCTCACTACCTAGGTACGGAAACCTCGAATGGCACTACTCTGCACGATGCTCATACCTAACGGTTCTGAGTACAGTGCAAACAGAAGTGGCGATACGCACATCACTGTTTGGCATACTGAAAAATGGACACGGGTTGTGAAAGAAAACCATTCACAATCAAGCGGGAGCAGCAAATAGTGTAGCAAAGACGTGTTCCTTCATAGAGAACAGAACCAACACTGGCGTGTTGTAGGAGTGAGAACATAAAATTGTGCCGGATGCTGTCAAAGGCCTTCGCAAGGTCAATTCAAGCATTTCCAGTTGTTCACGTGCATTTCCAGAGTTGCTGCAAAAGTATAGAACTGTTCGGGCGATAAATAGGTTAGTTTGAATGAAACGACCTCTCAAAACGCATCTCTGATGGGTCCAATGAGAGTGGACATTGCAAACAGTACCCGCTACGCCCAGACTTCTGAAAAAATCTTATAGTCTGCATTAAAAAACTTAATGGGCCTGTAGCCGTCTACATATAGCATTTTTGCTCTATCCGCGCTCTTTGGTATTAATGCAATGCGACTTTTTGTAAACGTCTGCGGCAGAATTAAATCCTATATTGTCACGTAGTGGTGACGGCAGTCGAAGCAGCGATGAAGATGGACGAAAGGGTCTTTCTAAAAAAACTGTTTATTGGGCTGACTTGCACCCAAAATGGACTGAATCACTCGGCGGCGGCAAAGCGACAAGCGTGCTCGGCGGTTGTCGAACAGAATTCCCGCCGCTGTCGGCCGTACTCAATTTAAAGCTGATAGCGAACTTTCGAGATAAAGCGTGCAAAGTTACTAGAACATTCCGGAACAACGTAGAATCAGCTCTGCCCGGCAGCGATCAATCGAGATAAATCTAATCGCGTCTTACGTCGCAAACAAAGCGATAAATTGGTGTGGCGGCAGATTTGAAAAACGAACACAAACCCTGCAAATATTCGCGGCTTCACTCCCCTCTGAAAGAAGCATCGACCCGATGCATTAAAACAACTAATGCGACTAGTAAGAGAAAAAAACGGATCTTGCGAAAATAGAGCATGGAAATGCAATGGCCTTTAGCGCGCATAATACGGCTTCAGACGGACTACATGGACAACTTCTGGTCGTACGCGGCGTCGCTGGGATGCAGTCATTGCGTCAGGGATGACTTCATAGAAGAACGGAAGATTGGGCGAGTTGGAAATGCTCCATATTAAAACAGCGCTAAGCAACAAGGACGAAGAACGAAGGGAACACACAGGCGCTGATCTTAAAACTAAATTTTATTTGAAATAAGCAGGTCAATTATGCGTACACAAGAACTACGCACATGCGCATGGTCAAACACAGATGTACTCATTTAAGAATGCAAATAAAAACACACTGCATCAAAGGCTCGTGCAGTTATCGCCGATATGCTATACCCTGTGCAACAGGCTCATTTCCTTGGAGGTTAGGGATACTGAAGGTGTGCTGACGCAACAGCTTGTCTTTCTTATGATATGGAATGCCTCTGCTATCTTTCTTGTGCGCCCATCATTGTGCACAAACAACACTTCCGTGTCGACAAAATACGGTGTGCATTTACACGTGAAGCAATGCTTGGCTAGGTTAGTCTCTTTTTTCTCAAGGAATTGGCGTGCTCCTTGAGGCGTACATTAATACATCGGCCGGACTGACCTATGTACGTAGAACCACATGACAATGGGATCTGGTAGACAATGCCAGTCCTGCACTGGACATATTGATTGACATGGTTGATGTTACACACTTTCTTCTTTCTATGTCCTTCGATTTTTCTTTGTACTGCGGCCTCTACTTTACATAGTTTATTAGGGGCTGAAAAAAGAACATTAACTCCGTACTTAGCCCCCACTGCGCACTGCCTTCTTATCGGCCGGCGGTGGAAACTGTTCAATAGCAGCTTTTTTCTGCGGCTCCGGGCGCACTCCCTCCTTGCTAACGATGTGGCACAGAAACAGTAGCTCTTCGTAGGCAAAGTGGCACTTCTCTGCCTTCAAGAATAGGCCTGACGACTTGATGGCGTCCAGTACTGTTCGAAGTCTTTTGAGGTGCTCTTCAAAGTTCGAGGCGAAGACAACGACGTCATCTAAATATACCAGACAAATTTGCCACTTCAGGCCTGCCAGCACTGTATCCATTACTCGCTGAAACGTCGCTGAAACGTTTTTCGTCGACCTCAATTTGACAGTAGCCGCTCTTGAGGTTCATCGATGAGAAATATTTGGCGTTGCAGAGGCGGTCCAGTGTGTCGTCGATGCGGGGGAGGGAGTAGACGTCCTTCTTTTTTATGTTGTTCAAGCGGCGGTAATCCACGCAGAATCGAAGTGCGCCGTCTTTCTTTCTCACTAGCACAACCTGTGCCGCCTATGGGCTGTTTGAAGGCTGGATGACGTCGTCGCGAAGCATTTCTTTGACTTGGTCCCGGATGGCTTGTCGTTCTCGCGGTGAAACACGGTAGGGGCTTTGACAGAGAGGTCGGACATGTTGGTCCGTTATAATGCGATGCTTGGCAATTGGCGTTTGTCGCACCTTCGGTGATGTCGAAAAACACTCACTGTAGCTTTGAAGCAGATTGCGGATCTGGTCTTGTTTGTTCCGGTGCAGGGCTGGGTTGATGTCGAAAGTGGCCGAGTTCTTTTGGTCAGGCGAATCTTCTGCGGAGGTGTCGGAGAGGGCAAAGGAGTCTCGTACGTCAGATATTTCGTCGAAGAAAGCAATCGTCGTTCCTCTGTTAATGTGCCGGTATTCTTCGCTGAAGTTAGTCAGCAGTACTTCGGCCTGGCCATTGCGCAAATGTGCGATGCCTCTTGCGATGCTGATTCCTCGGTCTAGGAACAACTGCATGTTGCCCTCGATGATGGCTTCAGCGTTAATGGCTTTCGTGGCGCCTACGGTCAGGATAACGCTTGATCGGGGTGGGACGCTCACTTCTTCCTCCAGGACACTCAGGGCAACGTGATTTTCCCGAGTTTTCATCGAATCCATGGCTTCATCCGTCGAAAGCGTGATCAGCTTCGATCGCAGGTCGATGATCGCCTGATGCTCATTAAGGAAATTCATACCCAAGATCACTTCGCGGGAGCACTGCGGTAGCATAACAAAGGTCGCAGGATAGGTATGTCCTTTGACAGTCACTCGCGCTGTGCATCGTCCTGATGGCGTAATGAGGTGGCCCCCTGCGGTTCGAATTTGTGGGCCGTCCCAAGCCGTTGTGACTTTTCTGAGCTGCGCAGCGAATGTTCCATTCATCACTGAGTAATCGGCTCCTGTGTCGACTAGAGCGGTAACTTTCTGGCCGTCGATAGTCACTTCTAAGTCAGATGTCCTGGCTCTTGCATTGCACGTCACTCTTGGCGTCGGGTCACGGCTTCGTCGCGTATGCGATTCGCGGCTGGGGCGTGTGGTCGAAGCTCTTCTGGGTGGCGGCGTCGTTTTCAAGGCAGCCTGCGTCGTGGTCGGGGTTCTCATTGTGTGCGGCGTCGGTGCAGCGAGTGCCGGTTCTTCATGCGGCGTCGCGGGTGCAGCGTCTTCATGGGGCGGGATCGGTGGAGGATCTTCGGCGTTTCGCTCTCGAGCAACCTCACCTCCAGAGGTTGCTGCCTTCAGTTTCCCCTACGGGGGCTGGGAGACCTTCCTCGTACCGCGGCTGCATAGCTGCGGCGTGGCGACGCAAAGCGCGAGGTTGACGGCGATGGTGAGCGCGAAAAGCGGTTCGGCATGTACTCTTCTCGACGCAGGTACTCGTCGATTTCCTGCGGACGTTGCCCGAAGCGTGGTCGTAAGGCGTTAATGGCAAATCCTCGAAGACCGATACGTCGGTACGGACAGTGACGAAGAATATGGCCGGCCTCACCGCAATGGAAGCACAACGGCCGGTTGTCGGAAGTCATCCAGGTGTCGCATTTCCTGGGGCTTGAGCGTCGGTCATAGGCTGGGCGGGCGGGGGCTGGGAGGCGGTGTTGTGGAACAAGAGGCTCATCTCGGGGAGGACGTGGGGGTTGTCGCTGGGGCTGAGCAGTCCTTACTGCAGCGGCGTAGGCCATGGCCTGGGGTTCTGTGGCCGTCGGGGTGCCAAGTGCCTGTTGCACTTCTTCCCGTACCACGTCCATCAGAGTCGCTGCTTGCGGCTGAGGGGAGGATGGCAGTAATCGGCGTAGCTCCTCTCGGACGATTTCGCGGATAACTTCCCGCAAGCTGTCGCTGGTGGTGGCCGGCGTGTCCGAACGGATTGCACAGGCAGAGGAAAGACGATTGTACTGCCGAGCTCGTACGTCGAGAGTCTTCTCAATCGTGCAGGCTCCTTGCATGAATTCCTCGACTGTTTTTGGCGGCTGGCGGACGAGGCTTGCAAAGAGTTGTTCTTTTACGCCGCGCATTAAAAACTGAACTTTCTTTTTCTTGGTCATCTCGGGGTAGGCGCGGTGAAATGGGCGCTTCATCTCCTCGACGTAACCGCGGACGGGCTCATTCGGAAGCTGGATTCGGCAGTTGCCCGAACTCAGGCTCCTCCCCCTGGAGACGTCGGCTGGCTCGCTGAGCTGCTGGCTCGTCCTCGGGTGCGAAGCGCTGAGGGCTGGCTTCACGACTTGAAGGGGGCGTCCAGAACATGGAAGGCTACCCAGCACCTCCACCAGATGTCACGTAGTGGTGGCGGCAGTCGAAGCAGCGATGAGGACGGACAAAAGGGTCTTCTAATAGAAAACTGTTTATTGGGCTGACTTGCACCCAAAATGGACTGAATCACTCGGCGGCGGCGAAGCGACAAGCGTGCTCGGCGGTCGTCGAACAGAATGCCCGCCGCTGTCGGCAGTGCTCAATTTAAAGCCGATAGCGAACTTTCGAGATAAAGTGTGCCAAGTTACTAGAACATTCAGGAACAACGTAGAATCAGCTCTGCCCGGCAGCGATCAATCGAGATAAATCTAGTCACGTCTTGCGTCGCAAACAAAGCGATAAAGTGGTGTGGCGGCCGATTTGAAAAACGAACAAATACTGCAAATATTCACGGCAATATTCAGACAAATGGTGAAAATGTTAAGGAGATTGGGCCTTGTCAAATTCTCTTGCACGGCCATCAGGCAAAGGCGCGTTCGAAAGTGGCAACTGATGAATGTCATCTTCTAGTTCTGCTTAAGTTAAAGGGCCGCTTATTGCCGAGCACCCATCCTATTAGAGGGGCTTCACAAAGGAGACGAAACGCGCCAGTCCCTCAGCGTCTGAGGCTTGGGAGGAAGCGGAAAACAGAGAGGTGTAGTATTTCACGATTTCCGATATTACTGAATCGGTGCTAGCTGCCGCCTCGCATTCGGGAAGTGCTGGGTTCGATCCCCAGTGCCGCCGGGGACCCACCTGTTTTCTAATGGGTACCAGGTTTCCCCCGGCCTGGTGCTCGGCTATTCTAGGGTGAAATGCTGGGAAAAGGGACCACAGTTGCCTTAACGGATCAGAGATAAGTTCCGCCGTCAAGCAACCTTAAATCCGTCTCGTGCGGTAGAAGGCCATTTGTAGCCTTTCTTTTTTTCTCACAAAGTTGGACAGCGGGAAAAACCAGACTTTCCCAAGACCGCAGTGATATCTGAATCGCTTCTGACGAAGCATCGCTTAGTGTTGAACTTCAGACGGTGGTTAGTGCGTACGAGCTTTGAGTCGAACTCTTCACTTGAGAGTGAAACACGAACCACCTTTGCAGGCTGAGTGTTCGGAACTGGATTTGCCCCTGAAGGGGCGCAGTGGGGTTTGCGGAGCCTCCTCCAAGCACGCACCCCTGAAGAAGCCGGGCGCCGGTTCGGGCGTGGCTTGTACCCATTTTTGCCGGTGGGTGTCCGGCGGTGGGTTTGGAACCAACCACCTCCCGAAGCCGAAGCGGACGCCCAGACCACTTTTTTTTTGATCGCGGGCTTTTCAAAAGTGCGCGGATTTTTCAGTGAGGTGCCAGATTTTTTCAAGCCACAGCGGCGGGGGTAATCGCGTTTTCATGATTCTAAAAACTTATGTGGCCATTACTAACAGCTGTCTACAAATCCATAATTGCTACCAAAGGCCTAACACTAATAGTTAAATCTCGCTTTAACTACGTAGAGGACCGATCACGAAGAAATAATGTAATTTTTCACGGTTTTCCTGATGCGTGGGAATCATGGGAGCAATCTTAAGCCCTCATCGTCAACATGCTAACAAGCCTTCGCGTCAATTTACATGATGTGGCAACTGAACGCGCTTGTCGTCTCGGTTCGTACTCGCCTAACAAATGCCGCCCTATCATTGCAAAATTCAGCCACTACAAAATAAAAGAAAAAGAGTTTTCCTTACGCAATGAACTGAAAGAAAAAGACATCGCAATACCTGATGACTACTCATCCACCACCCGACATACTCGAAGTAAACTCATAGCCTTTGCAAAGAGTTAGCCGGGAACACCCTTCTTTCATCTGCGCTACACGAAGTTATCGGTTGACAAGAAACTGTACATGTACGACCACGCGAACGACAACGTGATAGAATGTGCCTCACAAACAATACATGTTGATGAGCAACAGTGCACTTCATCCCCTGGCAGTGCGTAGCGAGGGGCAGTGGTAGTCGTTTATCCCCCGTATCAGTCCTGTTTGCTAACATTCGAAGCATTAAAAACAAACACGACTCGTTCACCTCTGCAATAGACACCTGTAACCCAGATGTCGTTGTACTTACTGAAGCTTGGCTGCATGCGCATGTTCGTGACCACGACATTTTATTAACCGCTCATCACTTTTCTGTTTATCGCTGCCACCGCACGATAAAAGAAGGTGGTGGGGCTCTTCTGGCTATTAACAAACACTTGCCCTCTCGGCATATTAGTATTAGTACTAAATTGGAGATAGTATGGGCAGTTATTCAAATAAATTTCCAAAAACTTATAATTGTCGTATGCTATCGTTCTCCTACTCACTCTGCCTCCTTTGTTGACGAATTACAAGATGCGATTAACACCGTGATAACACGCCAACCTTTGTTGACCCTGTTTTGTGGCGATAGCTACATTACGGTAGCATTTCCAGCCTTCAGCGTTTCGGCGCCGCCACCCTGTGGCTGCGCCGCCGCGCTGTCACGGGGTTGGTGACGTGGGGCGGAGCAGTTGCCGGCGGCGCGTCACCGTTGCTGATCACGTGGTTCGTCACGTGGTTGGTCACGTGACCAAGTTCAACTCAGCCAGCTGTATCTATCGCGTCACTCCAGGCTTAACCAGAGGTAAACCACCACCAATTTTTTGCTTGGCGATTTCAATATTCGAAACATCGGATAGAATAACGGACCATTATCATACACCCTGTTTCTACGCTGTGAAAAGATTTTCTTGACTTGAATGCATTTTTCAATTTCAGTCAACTCATAACACGGCGTACCAGAACCACACCACAAGTTGCTAGTACTCTTGACCTACTGCTAACAACTCGGCCCATAATTTATTTCGAACATTAGTTATACCTCCCCTGAGCGACCATTCTCTTATTAATTTCAACATCAGCATTTCACGGCCAAAAATCAAAGAAAACCAAGACTCTTCGGGACTACAAGAGAGCGGATTTCGATTCCACTCACAAAGAGCTTTGTGTATTTCTTGACACTTTCCTAACAGATTTCGACAACCACAGTGAGCAAGCGAAGTGGGACATGCTTATTGCTAAAACCAGTGAATTAACAGAAAACTTTATCCCTACATACACTCTTTCCTCTAACGGTCACGCTCCCTGGTACAACACTCACATCAAGTGCTTATCTAACAGAAAAAAAAACGTTTATACAAATCAGCTAAAACATCTGCTAACAGTGAAAAGTGGGCAGCCTTCAAACGTGCATCTAACGACTACATCACAGCCCTTAAGGATGCAAAATATTTTTTTAAACACATTGCCATCTATGCTATCTACTGACACGAAAAAGTTTTGGCGCACCATTAACCCGAAGCATGACGACATAATAACCCTTGTTGATGACGCTGAAAACGTCATGCCGCCTGCCGATTCTGCATACATCTTTAATCTTTAATGAGGTTTTTACACGCAACTTTTCGAAACACACCCATGTCAGTCATCCAAATATACATTCTTACGACTTTGCTGTAATGTACGCTTTATCCATTGAACCAGTTGGCGTAGAAAAAGTAATCATATCGCTGAAATTTTCATCTGCTCCTGGCTGTGACCTAATTAATCCAAAATTTCTGAAAAGACTAACTCATATTGTTCCGTTATACTTTCAAAGATTTTTCAACAGTCACTTGACAGAGGTTCACTGCCCACTGAATGGAAGTTTGGGAAGGAGATTCCACTCTACAAATCAAGTACGAAACATTGCCCACTTACCTCGGCCAATTTCTTTAACCAGTATACCACGCAAAATTTTTCAACATATTCTCTTTTCTCAGATTGCCAACTTTTTAGAAGCAAACTCATTTTTATAAGGATTTCAGCACGGCTTTCACAAATCATACTCATGCGAAACCCAACTAGTATCGTTCACTCATAAACTGCACCTAATACTTAATCACTCTTCGGTAGCTGACTTAATTTTTAGATTTTTCAACAGCATTCGATAAGGTGTGTCATAGTTTATTAATCTACAAACTGCGTCAACTAAACCTTGATACCAAAATTCTGTACTGGCTTGAGGTTTTCCTGTCTAACCACTCACAGTTTGTCTGAGTTAATGACATAATTTCGAAGCATGCGATGCCCAGTTCATTTGGGTGTACCACAAGGCTCTGTGCTTGGGCCTCTTGTATTTCTCATTTACATGAACGACTTACCTTCTTGCGTCTCCTCCCAGATTCACTTATTTGCGGATGACTGTAATTTTTTACCGAAACAACTTGTGATGACGACATAACCAAGCTGTAATGAGACCTTAACGCTGTTTCTGCATGGTGTAAATTACGGCTAACGGAATTGAAAGTTAACAAGCGTAAATTTATGCGTGTGTGAAGAAATGCTAACGAACTTCCTGTGTATTCTCTTAATAAAGTACCGTTAGATCCTGTAACTACTTACAAGTATCTTGGCCTTCACATCACTTGTGATCTAACTTCGAACGTTCACATCGTGCATATAATATCCAATGCAAACCGAATGCTTGCACACTTTCGACGCAAGTTTTCCAAGGCACCTTCCTCTTTAAAATTAGTCTTTATAAAACTCTAATACGTCCCAAGCTCGAGTACGCCGCGTCCGTTTGGGATACAGGTCAAGCAAACCTAACACAGGCATTAGAAGTGGTTTAGAATAATTCTACTCGCTTCATACTTTTTAGCTATACCAGAACAGCAAGCATCAGTGCCATGGAAGATAGCCTTAACTTGCCATCCATGTCATCACCTCGCAAAATTTTTCGCCTGCGCCTTTTACACAAATTATTCTATCACCCGCAATTTCGTGCCGAACTTATCTCACCATCTCAGTACGTATCTCCAAGACTAGACCACATTCATTAGGTTGGCATTCCTTTCTGCAGATAAAACCTTTTTTTTCAGTCATTCGCACCACGCACATCGAATGAGTGAAATCACCTTCCTTCTTCGACGGCCACCATCACCAATCATCAATTATTCAAGAACGTTATAGCTAACATTGTTTATCTAGAATACATTTTATATTGTCTTATCTTTTTTCATCTCTCCTGAACTCCTTAGCTAACAATGTATGTGTAGGAGTTATGTTTGCCCATTGTTCGTTTCATTAACTCCAGTTGGTTAAATTGATTTCATTTTTTGTAACCATTCCCTCCATAATACCGTAGTCTACCTGAGGGTATAATAAATTGATTAAAAATTGAATGAAAACGTTCGTTGAACAGCTTACTAGTTAGTAATATTCACTTGTTTTCTGATGTCCGCCCAGACTATGCCTCAAAAGCCATCTTCATGCCTGAAAATAAAAAAAAAGCTACTTTTAGAAAATAGTGCAGGGCTTTCCTGAAACACTACACCTGTATTCGATGATGAGATAGAGAACAGATCTGGCATATGGATACAGATAAGAAGGAAATTCGTGTCGGTTTCACGTTGGTTTGAGCGTGAACTTCGCCGCGATTCGAAGCGATGCTTGACTGACCCTGCAGGAAACGAAATTCAGAACTATTTCGTGCGTAATATAATTAGAAATAGATGGTCACACGCTATACACTGCACATTTCGGTTTTGTAGCGACAGCTACAATACGCCAGCATTTCAAGCCTTCAGCGTAGTGGCACCATGGCCACCGTGGCGGCGCCGTGGTTTGTCACGTGGTTGGTCACGTGGTGCGGAGCAGCTGCCGGCGAAACCGAGTGGGTAGGGAGGAGAGTGGAGAAGGGGAGAGAGTGAACCCACGCCCAGGGAAGAAGATAAAGAAGGAACGCCCAGCGAAACGGAGCGGCGAAAGACTGAATTTGCAATTCGACTGAGCTAGTTCCACTCGGCCAGCTGTAGCCGTCGCGTCACTACAGGCTTAACCAGAGCTAAACCGCAGCCATTTTCTTGAGGCGTAACTTTTGTTAGGAGACGGCCTATGTTCAAAACTGAGGCAACGCTCCTCGGCGCTGTACGATGTTCAAGACTGCGAGAAGACAGCACTTGAGAAGGCCGGCTGATCTCTCTGCGCTTGCCTGTTTAGGTGCGCCATTGAATTCGATGCTTTCCGCGAAATAACTACCGAGGCTGCGTGACCGAGATGCTGACGTCATGCGAAGGCTAGCGCTTGCTGTGCGCGCCATATTTACTCGCAAGGCGCCAGATGCCGATGCCCAACCTCTCCGCGCGCTGCCCGCATTGCATTTGAGATCGTAGCTAGCGCGAAGCGGCTTAGTCAACAGGAAGGAGCCTATCGCGCATCTAATTTCACCCGCACCACTCTCTGGCGTCGGCGCCCACCGATTCGAACTCTGCTCGCCCCATTTAGTCGACGACTGAATCAGCTAGCTCCCTAATTCCTCTCTGTGCGGACTTGCTTGTCTCTCTGACCAAAAGATCACTTCACAAGGGGCCCGCGCAGAGCGATAACAGAGTGGCGCTACACCAGAGATGGCCACTAAACGCAGGTTTAGAGAAGTAGACATTTCTTCAGAATACCGCATTCGTCATCTCATTTCCACGAGATTCACAAAGAAATTTACAGCCGCTGACGAACATTCCCAGCACATAATCTCACAGGAGCGTTGTTTGTCAGCCTTCGCGATGGCGTCATTAGGAGTGATAACTTACACCCGCGCTACACGGTTACTTTTAAATGGTATCGACAATAAATGGAATTCGGGACTTGGCTTGTATTTGCACTCGGCGGACTCCCGCGGTGCTTCACAATAATTTCCAAATGTATTCAAGATTCAGAATTCATTCGCTGAATTCACTGAAAGAAGCTGCCTATGTCGAGCTTGGTTTTTGTTCATTTGGAATGCTCTGAAGAGGGCTAGTTGGTTGTCCATATTAACAGAAGTGCGGTAACTTCAGTAGAAACTGCACAGTATAGAAATACGTAAGACACTACACATCCATCGCAGACTTTCAGCTCAACTTATTTTTGACGGTGCGCATTCTTATACGCTCCTTATCGTCGTTTGCAGAAGCACTAAGAGTGAGAGGTAGAAAAAAAATTGCAGCGTTTTAGCGTAGTGATACCTAGTAGAGGTGCGAAAGCATGTGTTTATCCTGATTGGCTCATGGTCTTGGTTTGCTTGGTCGTCGGCACGTCTGGCGACGATATTAGACTCAGGTTAAGCTCTCGTCGAGGTTAAGCTGATGTTAGCTGTTCGCGCCGCAGAATAAAGTTGGTGAAGACGACGATGCGAAATCCACAGCGCGAGAGTGCGTTGCAGTTTAACACGAGGCGTGATTGGCTGCGGCGATAGCGCCGCAGAATAAAGTTGATGAAGACAACGATGTGCAACGCATAGCACGAGAGTGTGCTGCAGTTTAACACGAGGCGTGATCGGCAGCGGCGATAGCGCTGCAGAATAAAGTTGATGAAGACGACGATGTGCAACGCATAGCACGAGAGTGTGCTGCAGTTTAACACGAGGCGTGATCGGCTGCGGCGATAGCGCTGCAGAATAAAGTTGATGAAGACGACGATGTGCAACGCATAGCACGAGAGTGTGCTGCAGTTTAACACGAGGCGTGATCGGCTGCGGCGATAGCGCTGCAGAATAAAGTTGATGAAGACGATGATGTGCAACGCATAGCTCGAGAGTGTGCTGCAGTTTAACACGAGGCGTGATCGGCAGCGGCGATAGCGCTGCAGAATAAAGTTGATGAAGACGACGATGTGCAACGCATAACACGAGAGTGTGCTGCAGTTTAACACGAGGCGTGATCGGCTGCGGCGATAGCGCCGTAGAATAAAGTTGATGAAGACGACGATGTGCAACGCATAGCTCGAGAGTGTGCTGCAGTTTAACACGAGGCGTGATCGGCTGCGGCGATAGCGCCGTAGAATAAAGTTGATGAAGACGACGATGTGTAACGCATAGCACGAGAGTGTGCTGCAGTTTAACACGAGGCGTGATCGGCTGTGGCGATAGCGCTGCAGAATAAAGTTGATGAAGACGACGATGTGCAACGCATAGCACGAGAGTGTGCTGCAGTTTAACACGAGGCGTGATCGGCTGCGGCGATAGCGCCACAGAATAAAGTTGATGAAGACGACGATGTGCAACGCATAGCACGAGAGTGTGCTGCAGTTTAACACGAGGCGTGATCGGCTGCGGCGATAGCGCCGCAGAATAAAGTTGATGAAGACGAAGAAGTGTAACGCATAGCACGAGAATGCGTTGCAGTTTAACACGAGGCGTGATCGGCTGCGGCGATAGCGCCGCAGAATAAAGTTGATGAAGACGAAGAAGTGTAACGCATAGCACGAGAATGCGTTGCAGTTTAACACGAGGCGTGATCGGCTGCGGCGATAGCGCCGTAGAATAAAGTTGATGAAGACGACGATGTGTAACGCATAGCACGAGAGTGTGCTGCAGTTTAACACGAGGCGTGATCGGCTGTGGCGATAGCGCTGCAGAATAAAGTTGATGAAGACGACGATGTGCAACGCATAGCACGAGAGTGTGCTGCAGTTTAACACGAGGCGTGATCGGCTGCGGCGATAGCGCCACAGAATAAAGTTGATGAAGACGACGATGTGCAACGCATAGCACGAGAGTGTGCTGCAGTTTAACACGAGGCGTGATCGGCTGCGGCGATAGCGCCGCAGAATAAAGTTGATGAAGACGAAGAAGTGTAACGCATAGCACGAGAATGCGTTGCAGTTTAACACGAGGCGTGATCGGCTGCGGCGATAGCGCCACAGAATAAAGTTGATGAAGACGACGATGTGCAACGCATAGCACGAGAGTGCGTTGCAGTTTAAAACGAGGCGTGATGGGCTGCGGCGATAGCGCCGCAGAATAAGGTTGATGAAGGTGACGATATGCAATGAACAGCGCGAGAGTGCGTTGCAGTTTAACACGAGGCGTGATCGGCCGCGGCGATAGCGCCACAGAATAAAGTTGATGAAGACGACGATGTGCAACGCATAGCACGAGAGTGCGTTGCAGTTTAAAACGAGGCGTGATGGGCTGCGGCGATAGCGCCGCAGAATAAGGTTGATGAAGGTGACGATATGCAATGAACACCGCGAGAGTGCGTTGCAGTTTAACACGAGGCGTGATCGGCCGCGGCGATAGCGCCACAGAATAAAGTTGATGAAGACGACGATGTGCAACGCATAGCACGAGAGTGCGTTGCAGTTTAAAACGAGGCGTGATGGGCTGCGGCGATAGCGCCGCAGAATAAGGTTGATGAAGGTGACGATATGCAATGAACAGCGCGAGAGTGCGTTGCAGTTTAACACGAGGCGTGATCGGCCGCGGCGATAGCGCCACAGAATAAAGTTGATGAAGACGACGATGTGCAACGCATAGCACGAGAGTGCGTTGCAGTTTAAAACGAGGCGTGATGGGCTGCGGCGATAGCGCCGCAGAATAAGGTTGATGAAGGTGACGATATGCAATGAACAGCGCGAGAGTGCGTTGCAGTTTAACACGAGGCGTGATCGGCCGCGGCGATAGCGCCACAGAATAAAGTTGATGAAGACGACGATGTGCAACGCATAGCACGAGAGTGTGCTGCAGTTTAACACGAGGCGTGATCGGCTGCGGCGATAGCGCCGCAGAATAAAGTTGATGAAGGTGGCGATGTGCAATGAACAGCGCGAGAGTGCGTTGCAGTTTAACACGAGGAGTGATCGGCTGCGGCGATAGCGCCACAGAATAAAGTTGATGAAGACGACGATGTGCAACGCATAGCACGAGAGTGCGTTGCAGTTTAAAACGAGGCGTGATGGGCTGCGGCGATAGCGCCGCAGAATAAAGTTGATGAAGACGACGAAGTGTAACGCATAGCACGAGAGTGCGTTGCAGTTTAACACGAGGCGTGATCGGCTGCGGCGATAGCGCCACAGAATAAAGTTGATGAAGACGACGATGTGCAACGCACAGCACGAGAGTGTGCTGCAGTTTAACACGAGGCGTGATGGGCTGCGGCGATAGCGCCACAGAATAAAGTTGATGAAGACGACGATGTGCAACGCATAGCACGAGAGTGTGCTGCAGTTTAACACGAGGCGTGATCGGCTGCGGCGATAGCGCCGCAGAATAAAGTTGATGAAGGTGGCGATGTGCAATGAACAGCGCGAGAGTGCGTTGCAGTTTAACACGAGGAGTGATCGGCTGCGGCGATAGCGCCACAGAATAAAGTTGATGAAGACGACGATGTGCAACGCATAGCACGAGAGTGCGTTGCAGTTTAAAACGAAGCGTGATGGGCTGCGGCGATAACGCCGCAGAATAAAGTTGATGAAGACGACGAAGTGTAACGCATAGCACGAGAGTGCGTTGCAGTTTAACACGAGGCGTGATCGGCTGCGGCGATAGCGCCACAGAATAAAGTTGATGAAGACGACGATGTGCAACGCACAGCACGAGAGTGTGCTGCAGTTTAACACGAGGCGTGATCGGCTGCGGTGATAGCGCCGCAGAATAAAGTTGATGAAGACGACGAAGTGTAACGCATAGCACGAGAATGCGTTGCAGTTTAACACGAGGCGTGACCGGCTGCGGCGATAGCGCCACAGAATAAAGTTGATGAAGACGACGATGTGCAACGCATAGCACGAGAGTGTGCTGCAGTTTAACACGAGGCGTGATCGGCTGCGGCAATAGCGCCACAGAATAAAGTTGATGAAGACGACGATGTGCAACGCATAGCACGAGAGTGTGCTGCAGTTTAACACGAGGCGTGATCGGCTGCGGCGATAGCGCCGCAGAATAAAGTTGATGAAGACGACGATGTGTAACGCATAGCA
The DNA here is from genome assembly GCF_052857255.1 of Amblyomma americanum. Lineage (NCBI taxonomy): Eukaryota > Metazoa > Arthropoda > Arachnida > Ixodida > Ixodidae > Amblyomma > Amblyomma americanum. Next base: position 34,870,675 of record NC_135500.1, on the reverse strand, counting down.
CGAGAGTGTGCTGCAGTTTAACACGAGGCGTGATCGGCTGCGGCGATAGCGCCGCAGAATAAAGTTGATGAAGACGACGATGTGTAACGCATAGCACGAGAGTGTGCTGCAGTTTAACACGAGGCGTGATCGGCTGCGGCGATAGCGCCACAGAATAAAGTTGATGAAGACGACGATGTGCAACGCATAGCACGAGAGTGTGCTGCAGTTTAACACGAGGCGTGATCGGCTGCGGCAACAGCGCCGCAGAATAAAGTTGATGAAGACGACGATGCGCAACGCATAGCACGAGAGTGCGTTGCAGTTTAAAACGAGGCGTGATGGGCTGCGGCGATAGCGCCGCAGAATAAGGTTGATGAAGGTGACGATATGCAATGAACAGCGCGAGAGTGCGTTGCAGTTTAACACGAGGCGTGATCGGCCGCGGCGATAGCGCTACAGAATAAAGTTGATGAAGACGACGATGTGTAACGCATAGCACGCGAGTGCGTTGCAGTTTAACACGAGGCGTGATCGGCTGCGGCGATAGCGCCGCAGAATAAGGTTGATGAAGGTGACGATGTGCAATGAACAGCGCGAGAGTGCGTTGCAGTTTAACACGAGGAGTGATCGGCTGCGGCGATAGCGCCGCAGAATAAAGTTTATGAAGACGACGATGCGCAACGCATAGCACGAGAGTGCGTTGCAGTTTAAAGCCTGCACTCCATGTACGCGAAAACTCACGCGAACGCGAAGGCGACGGCGGCGGCGGCGGCTGCCGTTCGCTCCGTCGCTTGTGGGCAACCTCCATGCAAGCGAAGGCGGCAGGCGACGCGAACCCGCGACGTGCGCAGCGGACTCCGTGCTTTGCGCACTCAAGCTTAGAAACACGCCCGTAACCTGTTCTCTCTCAAAATTTTGTGAGTGTGCCTCATAGGGCCAAAGGAATATTTCCTCTACGGCAGCGGTGTAGCGGCAGTGGAGATAGCCAAAGGCGTGCTTGCGGAGACGAAGTCACATCACGGGTTCACGGGGGAGGTGTGCTTTCGTTCGGTGCCTGTGCACTCCGGCTTATTAAAAAACTCCCATAAACTGTCACCGCAACCTGATTGTATGTGAGCAAACTATAATATACCACTGAGAATGCGCGCCGCGAGTGTTTCTGCACAGTTGGAGCGCAGCGGCACGGTGGATCGAGCGCCGATACCCGCGGCTCGACACGCATCTCTCCCTGCAGTACGCCCGCTCGCGTAGCCCGCTCCAAATGCTGTTAGCCCTCCGCACCCAACAAGTAGATTGTTTTAATTATTTAAATCGTGCGGGTCTGCCTCTCAGCTACAAAACCAAATATTTTCTCGACGGTGGCGATGACTAAGACGACGGGCTGGTTTCGTGAGATGTACCCGTGAGAAACCGTGGACAAACCGGAAACGGCTTTGGGGGGCTCTGATTGGCCAGTCGCGTGGGGGACTTCCGGGCGACGAGCGAAATTTTCTGTGGGTGCAGATCCGAGCGACACGGCAAGCGACACATGCATTTTGCTTCGCGCGACGGCGTCGCTCGTCGCTTGCCGCCATCTCCTTCGCGTTCGCGTGAGTTTTCGCGTACATGGAGTCCAGGCTTAACACGAGGCGTGATCGGCTGCGGCGATAGCGCTGCAGAATAAAGTTGATGAAGACGACGATGTGTAACGCATAGCACGCGAGTGCGTTGCAGTTTAACACGAGGCGTGATCGGCGGTGGCGATAGCACCGCAGAATAAAGTTGGTGAAGACGACGATGTGCAACGCATCGCACGAGAGTGTGCTGCAGTTTAACACGAGGCGTGATCGGCTGCGGCGATAGCGCTGCAGAATAATGTTGATGAAGACGACGATGTGCAACGCATAGCACGAGAGTGTGCTGCAGTTTAACACGAGGCGTGATCGGCTGCGGCGATAGCGCTGCAGAATAATGTTGATGAAGACGACGATGTGCAACGCATAGCACGAGAGTGTGCTGCAGTTTAACACGAGGCGTGATCGCCTGCGGCGGTAGCGCCGCCGAATAAAGTTGGTGAAGACGACGATGTGCAACGCATAGCACGAGAGTGTGCTGCAGTTTAACACGAGGCGTGATCGGCTGCGGCGATAGCGCTGCAGAATAAAGTTGATGAAGACGACGATGTGCAACGCATAGCACGAGAGTGTGCTGCAGTTTAACACGAGGCGTGATCGCCTGCGGCGATAACGCCGCAGAATAAAGTTAGTGAAGACGACGATGTGCAACGCATAGCACGAGAGTGTGCTGCAGTTTAACACGAGGCGTGATCGCCTGCGGCGGTAGCGCCGCCGAATAAAGTTAGTGAAGACGACGATGTGCAACGCATAGCACGAGAGTGTGCTGCAGTTTAACACGAGGCGTGATCGGCTGCGGCGATAGCGCCGTAGAATAAAGTTTATGAAGACGACGATGTGTAACGCATAGCACGAGAGTGTGCTGCAGTTTAACACGAGGCGTGATCGGCTGCGGCGATAGCGCCGCAGAATAAAGTTAGTGAAGACGACGATGTGCAACGCATAGCACGAGAGTGTGCTGCAGTTTAACACGAGGCGTGATCGCCTGCGGCGGTAGCGCTGCAGAATAAAGTTGATGAAGACGACGATGTGTAACGCATAGCACGCGAGTGCGTTGCAGTTTAACACGAGGCGTGATCGGCGGTGGCGATAGCACCGCAGAATAAACTTTATGAAGACGACGATGTGCAACGCATAGCACGAGAGTGTGCTGCAGTTTAACACGAGGCGTGATCGGCTGCGGCGATAGCGCTGCAGAATAATGTTGATGAAGACGACGATGTGCAACGCATAGCACGAGAGTGTGCTGCAGTTTAACACGAGGCGTGATCGGCTGCGGCGATAGCGCTGCAGAATAAAGTTGATGAAGACGACGATGTGCAACGCATAGCACGAGAGTGTGCTGCAGTTTAACACGAGGCGTGATCGGCTGCGGCGATAGCGCTGCAGAATAATGTTGATGAAGACGACGATGTGCAACGCATAGCACGAGAGTGTGCTGCAGTTTAACACGAGGCGTGATCGCCTGCGGCGGTAGCGCCGCCGAATAAAGTTGGTGAAGACGACGATGTGCAACGCATAGCACGAAAGTGTGCTGCAGTTTAACACGAGGCGTGATCGGCTGCGGCGATAGCGCTGCAGAATAAAGTTGATGAAGACGACGATGTGCAACGCATAGCACGAGAGTGTGCTGCAGTTTAACACGAGGCGTGATCGCCTGCGGCGATAGCGGCGCCGAATAAAGTTGGTGAAGACGACGATGTGCAACGCATAGCACGAGAGTGTGCTGCAGTTTAACACGAGGCGTGATCGGCTGCGGCGATAGCGCTGCAGAATAAAGTTGATGAAGACGACGATGTGCAACGCATAGCACGAGAGTGTGCTGCAGTTTAACACGAGGCGTGATCGCCTGCGGCGATAGCGCCGCAGAATAAAGTTAGTGAAGACGACGATGTGCAACGCATAGCACGAGAGTGTGCTGCAGTTTAACACGAGGCGTGATCGCCTGCGGCGGTAGCGCCGCCGAATAAAGTTAGTGAAGACGACGATGTGCAACGCATAGCACGAGAGTGTGCTGCAGTTTAACACGAGGCGTGATCGGCTGCGGCGATAGCGCCGTAGAATAAAGTTTATGAAGACGACGATGTGTAACGCATAGCACGAGAGTGTGCTGCAGTTTAACACGAGGCGTGATCGGCTGCGGCGATAGCGCTGCAGAATAATGTTGATGAAGACGACGATGTGCAACGCATAGCACGAGAGTGTGCTGCAGTTTAACACGAGGCGTGATCGGCTGCGGCGATAGCGCTGCAGAATAAAGTTGATGAAGACGACGATGTGTAACGCATAGCACGCGAGTGCGTTGCAGTTTAACACGAGGCGTGATCGGCGGTGGCGATAGCACCGCAGAATAAACTTTATGAAGACGACGATGTGCAACGCATAGCACGAGAGTGTGCTGCAGTTTAACACGAGGCGTGATCGGCTGCGGCGATAGCGCTGCAGAATAATGTTGATGAAGACGACGATGTGCAACGCATAGCACGAGAGTGTGCTGCAGTTTAACACGAGGCGTGATCGGCTGCGGCGATAGCGCTGCAGAATAAAGTTGATGAAGACGACGATGTGCAACGCATAGCACGAGAGTGTGCTGCAGTTTAACACGAGGCGTGATCGGCTGCGGCGATAGCGCTGCAGAATAATGTTGATGAAGACGACGATGTGCAATGCATAGCACGAGAGTGTGCTGCAGTTTAACACGAGGCGTGATCGCCTGCGGCGGTAGCGCCGCCGAATAAAGTTGGTGAAGACGACGATGTGCAACGCATAGCACGAGAGTGTGCTGCAGTTTAACACGAGGCGTGATCGGCTGCGGCGATACCGCTGCAGAATAAAGTTGATGAAGACGACGATGTGCAACGCATAGCACGAGAGTGTGCTGCAGTTTAACACGAGGCGTGATCGCCTGCGGCGATAGCGCCGCAGAATAAAGTTAGTGAAGACGACGATGTGCAACGCATAGCACGAGAGTGTGCTGCAGTTTAACACGAGGCGTGATCGCCTGCGGCGGTAGCGCCGCCGAATAAAGTTAGTGAAGACGACGATGTGCAACGCATAGCACGAGAGTGTGCTGCAGTTTAACACGAGGCGTGATCGGCTGCGGCGATAGCGCCGTAGAATAAAGTTTATGAAGACGACGATGTGTAACGCATAGCACGAGAGTGTGCTGCAGTTTAACACGAGGCGTGATCGGCTGCGGCGATAGCGCCGCAGAATAAAGTTAGTGAAGACGACGATGTGCAACGCATAGCACGAGAGTGTGCTGCAGTTTAACACGAGGCGTGATCGGCTGCGGCGATAGCGCCGTAGAATAAAGTTTATGAAGACGACAATGTGTAACGCATAGCCCGAGAGTGTGCTGCAGTTTAACACGAGGCGTGATCGGCTGCGGCGATAGCGCTGCAGAATAAAGTTGATGAAGACGACGATGTGCAACGCATAGCACGAGAGTGTGCTGCAGTTTAACACGAGGCGTGATCGGCTGCGGCGATAGCGCCGTAGAATAAAGTTTATGAAGACGACAATGTGTAACGCATAGCACGAGAGTGTGCTGCAGTTTAACACGAGGCGTGATCGCCTGCGGCGGTAGCGCCGCCGAATAAAGTTAGTGAAGACGACGATGTGCAACGCATAGCACGAGAGTGTGCTGCAGTTTAACACGAGGCGTGATCGGCTGCGGCGATAGCGCCGTAGAATAAAGTTTATGAAGACGACGATGTGCAACGCATAGCACGAGAGTGTGCTGCAGTTTAACACGAGGCGTGATCGCCTGCGGCGATAGCGCCGCAGAATAAAGTTAGTGAAGACGACGATGTGCAACGCATAGCACGAGAGTGTGCTGCAGTTTAACACGAGGCGTGATCGGCTGCGGCGATAGCGCCGTAGAATAAAGTTTATGAAGACGACAATGTGTAACGCATAGCACGAGAGTGTGCTGCAGTTTAACACGAGGCGTGATCGGCTGCGGCGATAGCGCTGCAGAATAAAGTTGATGAAGACGACGATGTGCAACGCATAGCACGAGAGTGTGCTGCAGTTTAACACGAGGCGTGATCGGCTGCGGCGATAGCGCCGTAGAATAAAGTTTATGAAGACGACAATGTGTAACGCATAGCACGAGAGTGTGCTGCAGTTTAACACGAGGCGTGATCGCCTGCGGCGGTAGCGCCGCCGAATAAAGTTAGTGAAGACGACGATGTGCAACGCATAGCACGAGAGTGTGCTGCAGTTTAACACGAGGCGTGATCGGCTGCGGCGATAGCGCCGTAGAATAAAATTTATGAAGACGACAATGTGTAACGCATAGCACGAGAGTGTGCTGCAGTTTAACACGAGGCGTGATCGGCTGCGGCGATAGCGCCGCAGAATAAAGTTGATGCAGACGACGATCTGCAACGCATAGCACGAGAGTGTGCTGCAGTTTAACACGAGGCGAGGTCGGCTGCGGCGATAGCGCCGCAGAATAAAGTTTATGAAGACGACGATGTGTAACGCATAGCACGAGAGTGTGCTGCAGTTTAACACGAGGCGTGATCGGCTGCGGCGATAGCGCCGTAGAATAAAGTTTATGAAGACGACGATGTGTAACGCATAGCACGAGAGTGTGCTGCAGTTTAACACGAGGCGTGATCGGCTGCGGCGATAGCGCCGCAGAATAAAGTTAGTGAAGACGACGATGTGCAACGCATAGCACGAGAGTGTGCTGCAGTTTAACACGAGGCGTGATCGGCTGCGGCGATAGCGCCGTAGAATAAAGTTGATGAAGACAACGATGTGCAACGCATAGCACGAGAGTGTGCTGCAGTTTAACACGAGGCGTGATCGGCTGCGGCGATAGCGCTGCAGAATAAAGTTGATGAAGACGACGATGTGCAACGCATAGCACGAGAGTGTGCTGCAGTTTAACACGAGGCGTGATCGCCTGCGGCGATAGCGCCGCAGAATAAAGTTAGTGAAGACGACGATGTGCAACGCATAGCACGAGAGTGTGCTGCAGTTTAACACGAGGCGTGATCGGCTGCGGCGATAGCGCCGTAGAATAAAGTTTATGAAGACGACAATGTGTAACGCATAGCACGAGAGTGTGCTGCAGTTTAACACGAGGCGTGATCGGCTGCGGCGATAGCGCCGCAGAATAAAGTTGATGCAGACGACGATCTGCAACGCATAGCACGAGAGTGTGCTGCAGTTTAACACGAGGCGTGGTCGGCTGCGGCGATAGCGCCGCAGAATAAAGTTTATGAAGACGACGATGTGTAACGCATAGCACGAGAGTGTGCTGCAGTTTAACACGAGGCGTGATCGGCTGCGGCGATAGCGCCGTAGAATAAACTTTATGAAGACGACGATGTGCAACGCATAGCACGAGAGTGTGCTGCAGTTTAACACGAGGCGTGATCGGCTGCGGCGATAGCGCCGCAGAATAAACTTTATGAAGACGACGATGTGCAACGCATAGCACGAGAGTGTGCTGCAGTTTAACACGAGGCGTGATCGGCTGCGGCGATAGCGCCGCAGAATAAACTTTATGAAGACGACGATGTGCAACGCATAGCACGAGAGTGTGCTGCAGTTTAACACGAGGCGTGATCGGCTGCGGCGATAGCGCTGCAGAATAAACTTGATGAAGACGACGATGTGCAACGCATAGCAGGAGAGTGTGCTGCAGTTTAACACGAGGTGTGATCGGCTGCGGCGATAGCGCCGTAGAATAAAGTTTATGAAGACGACGATGTGCAACGCATAGCACGAGAGTGTGCTGTAGTTAACACCAGCCGTGATCGGCCGAATTGATAGCATAGCGCTCTCGTGCAGGGGCCAGTGAAGGTCAATGTCAAGGCTCCAGCGATGAATCGGCTTTTGCTGCTTCGGCCGTGAAGAAGAGCTATCGCACTACAACAGAGCCAGCCCAATCCCAGCCGTGAATCGTTCAAACCAGTGCGCTCAAGTAATTTTTTGTCACTCTCTGAGCAGCTAAAAATATTTTTCTTCTGCAGTTAAAGCTCGCTTGCCTGCTCTATTCCGTCTGTGGCCGAGGCTAACGCCTCGTATACAGACAGACGGGCTTAGTCCAGAGAAGAGACAGACGAGAGCAGCTTGAGAGCAAGCGAGCAGTGCTGCAGCTGATTCACGCGCTTTTACTAGGCCAACAGTCGGCCGATTCGGTCTGCCAAAACCATGTCGTCGTGATGTCTGGCTCTATGTCACACTGCGCCGACTAAAACAGTCGGCCGACTGTCGGCGCCGGCGCCATGTCTCCCACAAGACGGCAGTTGGGCGATGGTCCGCCAACTCCCATGTCACACTAGCGAGACAGCGTGCGAGACCTCCCGCTGACTTGGCCCTTTCTCGTTCTCACTCTTTTGTCATTTCCTGCTATGCGAAATTCATGGGCCGGGACGCTTCATTTTTGACTCTTTTAAATAAATCCCACCATAGTAAAACAAACTCTTTAACAATCGTGATTATGAACCTAGGTTGAGGGCAGCCCAGTACTGAGCGGCACTTATTTCTGGGTCAGAAAGTCATGGCTCGAAAAATAAATTCAGTCGCTCGTGGGTAAACAGGACGGGAGAGATTATTTAAGGCTAAAATAATAAAAAGAAAAAAAATTCCGGCCACGCGGATTCTGGAATGCGAAGCTACTGCCATATCCACGACGCCATGGAGAACAGAGTTATTTTTCTCCTTCAGAGGTGCTGATAAGAAGCACTCCGCAGTGTTACACTCGCGACAGAAGTAAAGCAGGTGACCCATGTGGGAAAACTCAGCCGGCGCGATGCACCGGTCGCTGCTTGCGCATTGCAGCCCCACTGCAAGCAGGGACACACAGAGCAGCAAGCATCGTTGCGCCGCTCGACTCAAGCACTCGAGCTCAAAGTGTACGCTTTGCCACCCGCAGCGGTCTGATTACTGCTTGGCTTGGTGTTGAAGTTCGCACCAGAAAAGACCAAATAGCCATATTATCAGAAAGACCGCCTGCTATACACGAGCAGCGACAAAGCATGCTTGCGCTAGTAGCGAACTTTCGGCAACGGCACCGTCCGCGGTCCCGCCAGGCGACGAACTGTGCTGCTGCCTGGCGCAGCGGACGCCGCTTCGCAAGTAGCCTGCGCTATCTCTCTTAATATCGGTTGGCTGTTAACAGTATAATCGCGCCATGAACTAAAATTATGGTCAATTTCCGCGACACCTTCGGCTGCGGAGCTAGCGGACCGCTGCGGGCGACAGGCGAGCCGGACCACAACGGCGGGCCAGCGGCAGCTTGCGGGGCGATTTTGGCGAGAAATTTTGCTCTTATCAAAGTTGTTGCTTTTACCAGCAACTCGGTATTGATCAACGATCCTCAGAAATGATACATTTGTCACATTTTTCATTCTCAGTGTTTATTGCTTACGTCAAAAACAATCTTAAGCTGATTTTTATTACGGCGGCGGACGGGATCCAGGCTGGCCTGCCGGCGAGCAGGCTCGGTTTACTTCACGTTCGCGCAAGAAAAAAAAAAAAACGAAACAGCCATGCTATCAGAAAGGCCGCATGCTATATTCGAGCAACGACACCATGCCTGCGCAACAGCCGCGCTTTCGGCAACGACGACGCCTGCGGGAGCGCCAGGGCGACAAACTGCGCTGCTTCCCGGCTGCCGTACTCGTCGCTAAGCCAAGCTGGTTTCGCATCGATGCCGCAGCTCAGGGAGCTTTGGAACTAGCCAGCGCAGTAATAAAGGAACTCCTCTAGTCGCACCAACCTGTCCCATAATAAAATAAAGTTATGCTCGATTTCCGCGACGGCTTCAGCAGCGGATCTAGCAGACGTCAGGCGAGCCGCACGAAGCAGCAGCAATAGCAGCAGCAGCAGGCGGCTATAGGATGAAATTTTCTTGTATCGTAGTTATCACTTCAACCAGCACCTTGGCATTGGCCAACAATCCTCAGTAGTGATACCTTTTTGGACATTCATCTATCCCAGAGCTTGTTATGAACATAAACAAACAGTACTATAGCGAAATCGTGTTCGTGTCTCGTGAATGTTTTTGCTCGGCGACCGATCTCGCGACGACACGGTCGGCAGACCGGTTTTGTCGGCGTCGCGGGCGTCAAAGCATGTCACACTACGAAGACATCTGGTCGTCGAATGAGTTGGTGTCGTTGTCGGCCTAGTGTGACAGCTTGGTCTGCCACAGACAAGGTCTGCCGACCGGGTTGGCCGATCTTTGGTGTATTTGTCGGGTCGGCGTCGGCGGCGTGTCAGGCCAGTGTGACAGGGCTCTAAGGAGATCAGCCCTCAGAACACCAGAGCGCGATGTGACTCTGTTTATCCTTTATGCTGCCGCTCCACCTAACTAGTGTAACCGGACCTCAAGTAAGCTAATTCTTTAATTTTCCGGGTCTACTCGTGTTTGTTTTTATGTGTAAAAATTCGTACAATGTGTCAGAACTGTTAGAGACTGTGGCATCTAAGTACCTGCATTTTCCGAATCCACACCTCAAACAAATAGAGTCCTTCGTATTTCAAGCACAGATGCAAACCTAAAGGTGTCATAAAATATGATATTATTTCTGATGACATAATCTGTCTACATTAAAAGGCCAGAGGAAGCGTTGCTAGCTCACTGCTGCGAGTAGCGTGTTGCCGCACATGCAGAAAATCTATTCACCGACTGTGTATACGGTCTGGCTTCAGGGGCGGGGGGGGGGGGGGGGAATCTTGGTGCTCTGACAAAGGGAAATGTCCATTCACATCGCCAACGGCTTCAATGGTAGTAATGGTTCCAACTTTGCACCGATTCCTATGACCGGCCTATTTGATGAAGTTGTGGTAATACGCACTTTGTAGAGTCAAAGGTGACCATAATGAACGCATCAGTGAACCACGAGGAGAGTGACAATGCCCTCGTATATAAGGCCTTTCTAAGTGTTTCACAATTTATTCTGCAGCAGTTTAAAATGCTACCTTAAGTCCCTCCGTGCAACATGCTTGCAGAGATTTTTGACAACTACAAACCAGTGGCAACTTTAGAATTGCTCTCAGGTTGCAAAAGTCGCGTTCGCATGGCACTTCACGTATTTTCTCGGCAATGGCGCATTCTCCAAGCCCTGGGGCGGCTCCTCAGGAACGCTGACCCCTGAGTAGAAAAGGAAGCAAAATGAGATGTGCCCGACAGCAGCGAGCACATGAAGGGAGCCAAAGCCGAAGGGAGCCAAAGGCTAAAAGAACGAAAGAGCCACGTTTGCTTCTTACGTGGTTGAGGACTCTTACTTCTGGCTCCCAGTTTAGGAATTTATTAACTTAGGAAACATTCCCTGTTTTGAATATCACATTTTTTTTCCAGAGCTCACGCCTTCTGTTAGAGTCCCGTTTTAACCGGAGCTCTCATTGACCAGCAAAAATCGTGCGTGGTCGATCTGTTTTTTCCATACATCATGGTGACTCCGTCCTCGAGATCGCGCCTGATGTGCACTGATGTACAGTCTGCCCCATCCTTGGACAGAGCGCTCGAGCAGTGCTCAGCTGCCAATGAGAACTGAAAGGATACAACCGCCAATGATTTCCGGCAGCAGCGTTTGCGTTCACCTTTCTCGCGCGTCTGTGTGGCTCGACTTCAGAGCAAGTGTTGCCTCTAGAGCCTAGCAGATGGGACGAGGTGTCCTTCTTTCTGCAGGGAAGTCCGCCGCTCTAGCTCTGTACACAAGGATGACGCATTTGCTCGCACAACCGCGCCCGTCAGTGGTCATTTTCCCCCTGGAAGACGGTAACTTGTAAACTTTATCCAGAGCGGCAAGGGAAACATGCTCTGGAAGCGCCGAGTCTTCTTTTTTCCCCCTGTCCCTAGGATTCCTTTGAAACAGGGAAATTTCCTCCGCTCTGGGCAGTGTGGCGGGAGGCAGCGCCCTCTGCGGAGCAGGCGCGCGAGCTGCCGCCGGTCGTGACGTCATGGCTGCGCGCGATGGCTGCCGCAGTCGGCGGCGCGGACCCAGTGGCACGCGCGTCGGCCGGCGGCCCCGGACCAGCGGGCTTCCCCGCAGCGCTCGCGCCAGGCGCCAGCCTGCCATCTTGAAAACGCGGGAAGAACCACGCCGCCCCCGAGAACAGCTGCGCCCCTCTCCCGCCGCTCCCGGTCTCCCTTCGCGACTGTGTCGTCTCCTCTCGGAGTGGCGCGCGCCCGCGTGTGTGCGTGCGTCCGCGTGTCAGCTGTCGACGTCAGCGGCAAGCGCGACTCTGACCACCGCGGCAAAGACCTTTGCGCCAACAACACGGCTCCCGAAGCGCGACAAGCAGCTGCAACGTTTGTGCCAAAGAGTCGTCCTCGCTGCAATCCTGAAGCTGTCCCGCCGCCTTCCCGTCCCGACAACAGTACCTGTGCTTTCTACGCCGTTTTCACTGCTTCAGCGCGCTATACACGACCAGCTTTTCCACCGCGTTTTGAAGCTCTGGATTTGCTTTTGTGCTTCTACCTCTCTTCTGCGTCCAAGCTTTTGCGTCCGACTTTCTGAGTCCATTTTACCAGTCCGGATGACGTACATGCTTCATATCCACAGCGAAGCAAGCACGGTGAGATCTTACGCACTGCACGAGGGCCTGTTTTGCGCTTCACATTTAATCAGCTGCAAGCTCGCAGCCTGAGCCACGGGGCAGGAAGCCGCTTTTTGCCTCGACATGCACTCGCGGCACGTCTCAACGACAGCAGTCAACCTCGTTGTCTGCCATGAAGAAGCTCTGCACGACACACAGTCTAGAACGTGCGGTCATCCGTCGGATGCGGTGTTTTGATGGGTTCTGCCGCGTCCACCCTCGGAGCATTTCCAGTCGCAGGCAGCTGTGCTACCAGTCTGACAGGGCCCTCACAAGCAACCCACGGTGCTCAGCGCAGCGCAATGTCCGCTTACCTGCCTGCGAGTTTGCGAGGGACCGACGTAAATATAGCATTGGCGCTTAAAGCCGTCGATCCGTCGGCCGAGGGGCCGGCAGCACGGCATTGATCGGCGGAAATCGGGCCGACCGAGAAAGCATGTCTAAAAACGTACTGCCGTCAAGCTGAGAGGCGACGCCAGCGATGAAGAGAAAAAAGAACGACAGCGACGGCGAAGATGCCATCCCGATAGCATTGTGGCGCTGAAGTGAGCCAGTTTCTCTTGGAGTGGAGCCACGAGCGTAAGCCCTGCTCTCGGCGAACGCTCGGCAGCAGTGGCGGCGGGTTCCCTTCGAACACTTTATTTTCCCCCGGGACGACAGCACGCCGGCTGGGCGACGACGGGCGCGCTTTTCCCGCCGTCGCAGCCGGCGGAGCAGCAGACGACAGCCGGCGGCAAAAAATCGTCGCCCAAGCAGACGACAGCCCTCGCGTACGCGCAAGAAAAATCGCTTCCCAAGCAGCAGCCACGGCAGATGACGCCTGCGAAGAACAACCACGCAAGACACTTTGTATCGAAGGTGAAATCGCCAGTTTGGCTGCAGTCGGCGTTCTCGCGACAATCAGGCGGCGTCCGCTCTGCACACCAAAGTTTCCGCTTCGTGCGCCGTCCCACGTACAGTAATGGAAGTGGACGTCGCGAAGAAATTTGTCCAGCAGTCGCGAGTCCGCGCGTGTCTCCCAAACGCACTCGTTGCCATGCACGCCCGCCCTGCAGCAATACGAAGTGACCGTCGCCCCGCATTCCAGCTTACCACGTTGATGTTTACCACAATCTGCAAAGCATCTTCGTGCGTGCCCGACATCTGACGGTCTTCAGCTGATGAGATGCGCCGAAGGCGGAGCCGTGTTCGTGACCTTGTTGCTATCCGTGTCGCCTACCGCAGCGGTGTGGATGATGGTGATGCGCGTGGTGAATAGTGTTTCGTAGAGACCGATGCGACCAGTGCCATGGCGGCCGTCGGCATCTGGTCCCAAGCTGGAACCGGTGGTCAGGAGACGCAACTTCCGCCGGAAATACTGCACGACTATAACTGGCAGTAAGTACCGCCTTCTTTGCATGGCGAACAGCGAGACGTTTGCCTCGTTGCTCTATGCTATTCTTATTTTTTTCTACACAGAAGCGTCTAACTTCATCCTCCCAACTTTAATCCACGTACCCCACACAGCAGTCTTTATAAAGAAGCCCATTCTCTTCGCAGACATCAAAATATGTCATGCAAACAATAGCCCGCATTATTTTCTCTGTCAGTTGCATTAAGCAGAAAACTTTTCCCAAGAGCTATCCTCGCGGAATCCGTGACATTAGTGTCCGTTTTCATCTAATGACTGGGCTCACATTCTGATCTTATTGTCAGCTTGTCTTTTTCTTTAAGAAGCCGAGGAACGGCACCAGCGTGTTCTCGGGATCCGCACTGCAAACAGATTTTGCGCCTGGCGCGTTCTGTTGTATTTTCTACACGCTGTTCACACAACCGCGTTCGTTCTTGCGCGATGGAAACCTGCAGTCAGTTTCTATCTCACTCTCATCTGCTGAATGGCGCTGTAAAATCAGGTTCCCGAATAAGCTAAAGGGTCCGCTCGAGCACAACCACCAACTGTCGCATCGCGGTTCACCTGCTTTCCTTCATCATCCTGGCAGGTCATCGAATAATCAGGTAAAACGGCACCCCATTGAAGCGTGTCATTTACTTGCGTCTTTTGCGTGCCTTGCTGGCATCGTCGTCTCACTGGTAGCCTTCGAGCTCGCGGGCATAACCCAGACGGGGGACTCTGTGCGTACTGATCAGCGCTGCTCGCATCTTTTCGCGCCTGCATGCGCAAACCGGGCTCGTAACGGAACTTTTTTGAGAGCTTTGTATTTCTTTCTCTACCGCCGCTGCTCTTTTCCTTGTTGTTTTCAGCACGCTAATAAAAGCATGACATTAATTGTTCTCGCGATATTATGCGGCTACTAATCGTGTGTTATTCGAAGTCAGAACAGATAAGCAACGACATTTGGTCAGGAAATCATGACAGAGTAAGCAACGCTAATAAAAACACCGTTATAGCGGCAGGGAGAGTATCACCGAAGTAGTTCAATGCCTTAAACTGCGCATATGTCCCGCGAGTGAGACAGGCACATTGCATTTTCTTTTTTTCAATACAGTAAAGCTCAGTAATAAAACTCAGTATCGATATCGGCCGGTTTATATGATTATGGTTTATGGCGGTTTAATAACGCCCCAAAGCGACTCAGGCTATGAGCGTCACCGTAGTGAAGGGCTCTGGAAATTACGACCACCTGGGCTTCTTTAACGTGCAATGACATCGCGCTGTACACGGGCCTCTAGAAGTTGGCCTCCAACGATATTCGACCGCCGTGCACAGGGTTGAATCCGCGCCTTTCGAGTGAGCAGCCGAACGCCATAACCACTTAGCCACCGCGGCGGCCGATTTGTGTGTGTATGTCCGTAATAATGCAGACTCTGCTATACGACCCCGATAATTCCTTCCGTTTACCCCAAGAAAAGCGACTCGGCGTACGGCTCAAGCACACGGAGTCGTGCTGGAGTCACGCGTGATATGCCCTTTTCCCGGAAGTCTACCCGTTCAGTGTGACCGGTTCTATTCAGTGTGTGCGCGTGCGTGCGTGCGTGCGTGCGTGCGTGTGTGCGTGCGTGCGTGCGTGCGTGCGTGCGTGCGTGCGTGTGTGCGTGCGTGCGTGTGTGTGTGTGTGTGTGTGTGTGTGTGTGTGTGTGTGTGTGTGTGTGTGTGTGTGTGTGTGTGTGTGTGTGTGTGTGTGTGTGTGTGTGTGTGTGTGTGTGTGTGTGTGATTAAGCAGACAAGGGAAGGGAAATGAGGGGCTAGAAATGCATAAGACATAAACCAACAGCCACAGAAACCAAGAAGCACAGGCGATTTTTTTTAAGTTGTGGTGTTGATCAATCGAGGTTATTAGTAAAGATTTTATCGCTTAAAGATCAATCAGAATAGGTTTTATTTTTCAGTTATCAATCACTGGATGTATTTCTGGACTAAAAGCCGGATATAAGGCTTGACAAATACTCAGGAACCGTTTACATGGCAACAGACGGAAGTGACTGCAGCAGAACAAAAAAAAAGAAAACACAAAAGAACACAATCAAATGTAAATAGAGAAAACATGTCGTGGTAAAAACAATACACAAAGCACATATGTGCATACAAAAAACATACATATCATATTGTAAACAAAAGTACAAAGCAAACATTCGATAATCTTTAAAGAGGCATGTTGAAATTGATTTATGCAGACCATAGCAAGGCTATTGTAATTTTACAAAATAGTTTCGCAGTTGTTTTGGATTATAGCGTCCATATATCGGTGTTTCGTGTCTGCACATTAGTACTGCGCTGCTCCAGTGATGTAAGAGATTTGAAAAGCCTACAAATTTCATTGGATGAAAAATACGTTTGCAATAGAAACTCGTGCAGATGATCTTCTCTAATGAAGCCATAGGATACAAATCCATCCTGAGTTGTCGACATGTGTTCAAGATTGGCGATGTAATGCACCATTTTCTTATGTAAGACAAGAATACTGTCTATGTTACTCTTGGTGATAGTAGCCCAGACTAAGTTACAACATGTTATCTGAGAAATGAAAACAGCGAAATATATTTGCCTTTTTTGCTTTCAAAGGTAAGAAGGACCGGAATCGAGATAAAGTTCCGGTTACTAATGAAACTTTTTACATAGATAATGAATGTGAGCGACCAAATTTAAGTGTGAAGAGAAGTACACACCAACTATCTTATGTTAATTTACAATTTATATCTGGTCGCATCCCAAGCTCAGAGTACCGGTCGTTTGCACGACTTTATTTCTGGCGATCACTTTTTTGTTGGCAGGATTTATTTTTGTGCGGTTTATTTTTGACCAAGGTGACAACATTCGCAGTACTTCATTACGTTTCACTAATAACTGGTCAATATTTGAACCAGACACGAGCAGTGTACTGTCCCATATGCCGGTTCCCATATGCCGCCGGCGGGAACCGAACCCACGACCTCCGAATTACGTGGGTTCGGTTTCCGCCGGTGGCATCTGGTTGTTTTTTCTTCTGCTATTGTAATCAGTTATCTTTAAGTCATAAAATATTCAATAATAACCTCGATTGATCAACACCATAAACTAAAAAGATCCCCTTGGCTCCCTGGTTCTTGTTTCTTTATATATATATATATATATATATATATATATATATATATATATATATATATATATATATATATATATATATATATATATATATATATATATATATATATAAACCCCACTCCACCGATGGCAGCGCCTGCCATGTAAGCGCAGCGGCGCATCGCTTGACCGCTGCACCACTGCGTCAGGAGTGGTAGGAAGCCTTCCAGGTATCCATGCATGGAGAGAATGGTCAGTTCCGCATAGATGGACATTAATTAACCCATTGTCGCTATCGGAAAAACTTCCATTCATGAACACTGGATCTGAACTCCGGAACCTAGGAGAAAACCGAACTGTTAGCGCTCCTAATTCGCATTTCGCCCAACTACGGAAATCGACAATCATTCTTTTCTTCATAGGCTTACATGTAGTATTCAATAATATTTAATGTGTTCAACGTGCTACTATCAAGAATGTATCCCCCCCCCTATAGTGTTACCCTCCAGGGGGGGGGGGGGGGGGGTCTTTCCTGTGGAGCAACATTGCTGCGTCGCCTGTAGCTTGTAGCGCCTGTAGCCTGCAGCGCTGTCAGTGCGCGTTAAAGAACCCCATTTGGTCGAAAATTATCCGCAGCCCTCGACTACGGCATAGCTCATAGCTTGAGTCGCTTCGGGACTTTAAAGGGAATGTGAAAGGGGGTCTCAACAAAGATACGATGTGCCAAGGACGCTAAAAGACGCCGCTTCACAAATATCCTCCAGCAAAAATTTTTTTGGATGCACTTCGCAGAAGCTAAGTTATCTCTAGTCAAAATTTGAATTTCCGCGTCTTCGCGCCTTTACCTCTCCTCTCGTCACTTTTTACACGCTGAAATGTCGGCGCTCCTCAGCCGGCCCCTCGCACTCGCCCCCTCCGCCGCCTGCCGACGCGCGTGAACCAATGCTAGCAGTCCGCCGCTGACGTAACGAGCGCGGATTCGGGCGAAAGCGCAGCACCGCAGGTCGCCGCTAGGCGCGGGAGCTGTAGTTTTATAAATTGTATTGTAAATTATCGACTCGCTTTTGAGGTCTTGTACGCGGTATGAACGCCCGTTTACCTGTACTCCACACAATACTACGAGCATTTTAAAGCCAATCTCAAACACCCTTTTCACGGACCCTTTAAACCCCATAAACTAAACTATTTATGATAGCGCAATGGAGCAGGAGGTTAAGTCAATTTTCTCGTATCGGGTGAAAGAGTGCAGAAAACCGTGACATCGTGTACCTCGGCATGCTGCACGGAAACAATATAAAAAGTGCGAACAAGAGCACGCCGTGGCAGCAACGCATGTAAAGTCATGAACAGCTGAGGTTTCAGCACCGTAGACGAGTTAAAGGTTTTTGAATATTATCGGTCGTGGCGCGTTTCACTATTGTGGAGCGCCACCTGTACATATAAGTAGAATAAATCGAAATGCTACAACGTTTGAAGGATGCGACGCGCCAGTTGAAAATTGTAGGACTTGAAAAGGGGTCAAGGAACGTTTCCGCCTCTGTGACTGGAAGACAGGAGACGCCAGCCGAATCGCAGTCAACATCGCAGTTTATGGTCCAATGGCATTCGATGGCCAATTACAACCTCTGGAAAAAGACACTCTGAGCGGGTCAGAGAGCGCATGCAAAAACCTTATCATCTTTTGCCAGTCGGCCTGGCGTGCCCGTACCCAGTGGCCCTGTTATCCTCTTCCCACGTCGGTTCTTGCTGCATCGTAAGCGGCACAAAGGGCAAGAAAGAACCAAGGTCTGTGCAGCGCATCATCTCGCTGTTGGCCAGCATTTGTCCTTTCCCTCGCATTCCTCTACCTTCTTTTCCTTCATTTGGATCACTGCAGAGGCCATGCCCACGCTGCACCGGCTATCTCTCAAACCCGTGGAGGGCAGCCAATCCAAGCGGCCCAGGCACCGACGGTTCGGCCGCAACGCTCCGCCGTTCCTCGCCCCCACGGCTCACCGCGACACGCGAATAACAAACGACGTAAACTAGCCTGCCTCCACGAGCCGCCGTGTACCGAATCATTTGGCTTCGCCTTCAGGGTTAGCCTGATCCATCAACTGCGGACTTCGGAGTGAGCCGTGTTTGAAAGTACGGTTCCTCTTCTCTCGCGAACGTGGTCCTTTTTTTTTTTTAGTCAGTGGTCCGTTTGCAGATTGGGGATGGCAAGGTCTTTCGGCCCTCATTAGGGACTGACCACGCACGGCGTTTATGAGGCAGACATTGGGGTGCGATATGAGTGCTTTTCCCACAGACAAACGCTCTACGTCATTTAGTGAACATATTCCTTCTTTAACCACAATACGTTTTTACCAGTCCATGCAGGTTAGGTTACCAATTGTGAGGTGAGCGGAACTTGCTGTTGAAATGACAGAAAGCAAAGTGTTAGCACTAACCTCTGTCCTCATGCCGGCACCTTGGCGGTAGGGCAACAATGTAGGGTGAACACTGGGCCTGGTTTATGCATGAACAACGCTTACACAGGACGGAGCAGAATAGAAAGAAGGAGAAGGGAGTAGGCACCATGTTGGGTCCCCTTATTTGCCCCATCTTGTGTAAACGCTTCAACAGGGTAACCACGCAGACTAGTTGTTGTGGACCAATATAATGAAACTTGCAACAAAAACGGGAACACAGGGAGAGGAAGTGCGCGCAGCAGGAATGTGCTGTGTACTTTCAGCGCCATTCTGTGTACATGCGTAAATATTCAACATACAGTCGTGAAAGTCTCGCGGGAAAAGAAAACGCGATGTTTCGCGGCCCGTACAGGTCCCTTGACCACATAGAGCGCTGAACGGAACGACGGTGAGGGCTGGTTTCGTTATGTGCGCATGTGCCCGTTTCGTAAAACGCTCGAGCACTAACTGGCCTCATGGTTCACCCTGGTAAAGTGCGCGTTTATTCGCTCGGCCTGCCCCTGCTGGAGTGAATGCAGAAGGAAAACTACTTCCACCTTTCATTGCATGCGTCTACCTGTGTCCTGTGGCTATGCACGCTAAGAAAACGTTCGCTCTTTCAGAGAAAGCCCGCGGAGCACCCGCCCACGAATAGCACTGCGGCCCAGGGATCGTCAGAGTCAGAGTTTGAGAGCCACCACCACATTCTGCAACTATAAAAGTACATTCTAACTTTGGATCACTATATCTCTAATAGGCTTGCTTTCCTCTGCGTGGTATGTCGGCTACAGCTATATACGTCGTGACGAGAACAAAAATGTAAGGATGGAAATAATAATTTGATTGCCTCACAGTGCGGGCTGGTGGGAAGTAATTGTGAAAACTCATAGCGCGAACACGTGAACTAAGGAGAGAATGCGCTGGACACAAGTGCAGTCCGTGTCTGTTTTGTTCGCGCCATTAATGTTTGTTGGTGCGATTTCACTCTCAGCTACGCGAGGGAGGCGTGGGCAAAGAGCGCCACGGCCACCGTGCCCTGGTCTGCTCGAGGTTCGCCAAGAATTTCACTGCAGAGCAGGGGAAATCGTGCAGCCATTGACAATCGGTGGAAACCCAGCGACGCTGGGGGACCGAACCATGAGCCGCCCGCATGCTCAGGACATCGATGCACCGCTGCGATAGAGAGAAGGCAAGATCGAGCTCAGGAGTCTAACGGAAAAGCCAGACCAGAAACTGCCCTGCTGTAACCGCGCAGCACGTCAAGCAATGGAGACACCTCCTAAGTGTTATACATACCATTGGCTCTTTCTTCGACCGATCCGCGTTATGTCCAGGTATTAGCAATGAACAAATAAAAGATGAAGAACGTAAACAGAAGCTTGCCCAAAATTAATTAGCATATTAAAGCAGGACATTATCAGATCCCTCTCACACGCCGTGAATAATTACACTGCTCAGTGGGGACGGTGCTTGTATAAAAGGTGATGTC
Organism: Amblyomma americanum; assembly: GCF_052857255.1. Classification (NCBI taxonomy): domain Eukaryota; kingdom Metazoa; phylum Arthropoda; class Arachnida; order Ixodida; family Ixodidae; genus Amblyomma; species Amblyomma americanum. The sequence continues at coordinate 34,850,089 of NC_135500.1, read as the reverse complement.
ACCATGAACTGGTGATCAAGAACGGCACAGGATCACACACCTCGCCTTTGCATTGCAGACCTTTCCCGTGCGCGCCTCTTTTCGATGGAAACAGTCGTGCTAGAGAGATACCGCGGGCGTTTAGTGGGATGATCACGCGCTATAATTTATGTGATGCTCGAGGTTGCGGCGTGTTTTAGGCACCTTTTCTTGAAATCATTCCAGCGCTGTGTATCACCCCGTGTTCTGTCTTCGGTGTGTGTCTGGCTTCGCGCTGTTTTCATTATTTTCTAGAAAATTCGCTGTGGTCGTTAAATTGAGCTGGGCCGCGATCCAGGACTCTTCTCCTGTCACCTCCCTCGACTAGTTTTATGTTTGCGCAATAAGGGGGAAAAAGAAAGCAAATGTTGCGCTTGTGCAACGTCACAACTTAGGCACCCTTTAAGCAGAAAAAAACTTTGAAATGCGTTAGCGTCGCGTCCGTTTTATTGCACGAGAGTGAATTGTATTTTTTGGACGGTTTTCGTTGCTTTAAGAGAAACGTGTGGGTATCCGGTAACTGCCAAATTTTCGACTACTTCAGTGTACAGAGCTAGTTCTTAGTGTCTACTCAATGCTAATTGCTTACTTTATCCTTTTTTGTAAATGACTTTCATACGCATCGCATTTGTGCCCTCAAATTGAACTTTCGTGCCCTCAAATTGAACTTTCATTTTCATCAATCTTATGCTCTCAAACTTCGAACAATGGTTCCTTTTTATCGCTTTTAGGTCCCATTACATTTGTTTGTTGTTAGGTCCATTTACATGACGTTTGTGGTCACTGGCATAACCTCCAGCCTGCCCAGAGAAAGAGAAACCATAATGTTATTCAAGGGCGCCGATCAAGGGTATATTTCATGTCTTCCAAATAAAATATATTTTACTAACAGCGCCTGCCCCCCCCCCCCTTTTTTTTTTCCTATGCTGGTTCTGCGATTTGATACCTTCATAAAGTCACGTGGTGCTGACAACACGCAGATAGGCGAACACAGGCTTTGATGTGAAAGTATTCATTGGGAACACCTCTGCACACAAAACAGCTCGGCATGCAGTGACGATAGAAGCAAGTGCCCACTACATCCTTATGGACCTGAGCCACGCTTTACATAAAGGGGAGTTTTCGAGACAATGTGGCATACAGAAAGACGACACAAAAGGAAGAGGGAACACGAGAGGATACACAGCGATGAAAGAACTTGTGAACATTGGACCTAAAATATCGACCACGACCTTGCACATCGTATAAATATTGCATTTTTGTAATGGATCTGTGACCAGCCATCGGCCAAAAATCCAGTTGCTTATATCAACGTGAACTTTGTGTGTCTTTTCTGTACAGTAAAACTGGGGAACGCTTAAGCTTCGCTTTCAAGAGTAGAACTCGATAGCGTTATCGTGTCCCGTTCGTATAGCCTACTCTGCCTAATTCCTAATTAGCATACTCATTTGCGCATCAGTACATGTCTCTAAGACACTTCACTAAGTGAAAGACTGCAACGCATTCACTAGGTCCACCTTCATTCAGCTTAAACCAATGAGCCTTCGTGGCCCATGATTAGTGGGCCCATCTCGCAAACCGAATGACGTGGCTTCGATTGGCACCCAAACCGCGATTGATCCTATTTCTTTTCAGCTCTACTTTGCGCATTCTTTGCTTTCATCAGGATTTTTCGCTCAAGGCCAACGACGAGGATGACGACACCTGCCGTTCCGCGGCATATGACCCTTAACGCTGTCGCGTTAATGAAGGAGAAAAACACAGCGCGTGATCTTAATTCGCTGCATAGACACCAAGCTGGTGCTTGTGATGCACAAATAGAAAGCTGGTGGCATGAGGCTTTCTCAGGCTATCGTTTGTGACAGTTTTTCCTAGTGCATCCTGGATCATGAACGTCGTACTTGATTTGAATGAATATCAATTCAATTAAGCTCAATTCAATACATCTTAATTACAACAATCGGAAATTGCGTTTGACCCCCTTTTTTAATTGCGTTAGCATTAGAACGCCCATTACCGCAAAATGTTTCCGGCGTCGGCTTGTGAAGCCTTGGTTGGCAGGAGGTGAAGTGTAGAAAAGGAAGCCCCCTCTCGGCATTCAGTGATGAGGGGAGAGAGAGAGATAGTGGCAGAAGGAAGACAAAGGGTGAGAGGTTGCAGGTGACGAGAAGGGCACCATGGTCACCAATCAGAGTAAAGAAGTGGAGAGAGCGAAGCTGGAATAAGGTGTGTCGCATAGTGATTCGTGGACTGGATACTTATACGGGTACTTTGGGCCGCAGCGTGTGGAACAGTTGAAGAGGTCTAGCTGGTAGCTCATCCATAAACTAGCAATCGGTTGAGGACGCTTTGTGGTTTGGTCCCTTCATAAGCATTAATACCAAGGAAAGAAGAAAAAAACTACTCGGCGTGTAGCACACGGAAAAAAAACTGTCACGAAATAAAACGAAACTGCATAACGTCACAGCTGGTGCATCATGGCAACAAACAGCTCTTACCATCGAAGAGCAGAAAAAGAAGAAAAATGGTCCAGTATGTGTTGATATTGTTACGAAGTGGCGCGGGACGGAGCGCTCGCACTAGGCCACTAAACATCTCTCTCTGCCATCGTTAATCGCGTCTCATTCTTGGGCTGGCCGCCACTTAACAATATGAATCAAACTTAAACCATTGGCGTCTCTGATAACTGTCCGCCTTTTGCGCGCTTTGTGAAAAAAAATGCCCTGTGACTTAGAAATACTTCTTCCTGGCCGGGTTAGTTCATGGTTTCAAGTTTGCGCCTGTCCCGTCAACCTCGTCCCATTCGTCTGGCTTTTGTGTTAGAGCAATCCGTTGTCAATTTGAAACGCGCTGTGCGCACATTGCCCACTATCCTTACCCATAACCTGGGTCGGTGGGAGCTGCAAAAGCCTTTAGTCGACATCCACGCTGAAGGCTTCATGACGGTCGGCTGCTTGACTGATATTCTTTCTCTTTTCGTCCTGCGCTGTTATTCATTGTGCCATAGGAGGCAGCCTTTCGCGAAGGATTATCTCTGAATGCGTTCAACACACACGCTCCCTGCTGGGCTGCAGTTACCCGTCGCACTATGCAGGTTCCTCGCAACGTGCAGATACGCGCTTTTCCGTATCTTTGCTTTTCCCCCCTCGCGCGACGGTTCGTTCGTCGGTAATTTACCAATTTGCGTTCCTCTCTTATTCTCGAGTTTGTCCCGAATTACCGCTCTCGATCGCGTCGTACGCCCACCGCCAGTACTCGCGTTCTTTCCAAGCGAGTCTTGTTGGGCGCTTTCGCTTTTCTCTGTTCGTGCTTGACTGCCGTGCCCCTGTCGTTAGCGCAAGTCCCGCTCTACATTTTCAGATTCTTAAGATCCTTATTGGTTTCCTTTTTCTTTGAAAGAGGAAACGCGTTTTTTTTTAATTCTCTCCGTCGTCCCCTCTGTCCAAGCCTATTCTCGGAGGCTTTCGCTTCGTCCACAAGTCCTCTCTCTTTTTTTTCCCCTGTTTCTTCATTTTCTTCTCCCTGCGGCTGTCTTGTTTACACACCTGTATGAATTTTTTAACCCGGCAGTCCTGATTTTCCTGCTTTGGCGGCTGAGGAAATCACTGTCTTGAAATCTTCGCAACCCACGCTCTTGTGTTTCATTTTCTCTAATCTGTCTATTATTTTCCCGTTAATTTAAAAAAGCATTAAACCGCTTATAGCGCACTCTATGGCGACTGCAGCCACATAAGAGCACTCTTTTCGCCCAGGTTTGCGCCGTGTCCTTTAGGCAAAGCTATCGATGCAGAGAAGGCCAGTCGCTCGCCCCAGGAAACAAATGTCCTGAAAGCCATGTTTGCTTTCGCTTCCTCGTACCCTCAGCCTCGCTTCAGGCAAACAGTGCGGCGGGTTTTGTGGCTGCCTTAGGCTTTAACCTACTGTGTAGATTTGCGTGTTTGCCCGCAAAGGTCGTTTGTCTCTGCTTTTTTTTTGCATTATGTTTAGAAGAGTATAAAGAGAGGAGCGCTTTGTAGCTGCCTAATTATAAGCCCAGACGAGAACAAAGCAAGCTCTGTATCCAGGTCGCACGTCAAGCGTGTGACGAAGCACGCCTTACCCTATTTTTACTTTTAATGTCGACAACGAAGGCTATCCTGATTCGCTCTTTGTGAACCACATTCCGCCTACTACACTTTCGGAGGAGCAATAATTACTGTATACATTTTTTGTTTTGCTAATTACCTCGCTTAACGCAGACGTATGTTATCTCCTTAACTTGTTTTGTGACCTCTTCGCGCCTGTGATGCCCTTTTTACGCCCAGGTACGTTCAAATTTCAACCGTTGTTTTGTCATTGTGCAAGCTCCTTACAGATGTCAGGCGTGTTTCTTACTACAGCGTAACTACGTTGTGAAATACCAACAAAGAGACTCGACAAGAAGCAGCAGTTGTAACTCCAGCGATAAGCGATCTCTATCAGCGGGCAACAGTTCTTTAGCCTCGCGAGCACTACTCCTTACCTCCGACCGCCACGTATAACGAAGAAACAGCTCAGTGTTTTCGAGCTGCCTCGTTCAGTGCCTGGAATTACCTTCGCAAGGACGCACAGCCTACGAACCCACCCGCGGCTCTTGTTCGGAGAAGGCCGCGGCGTTGACGTGCGATCACTACTTGGTTGCAATGGCTGCGCGCCTGTTAGTTCCCTCGTTTAGGTTGAGTGATTTCGCTCCGTTTAAATGTCTACGACTCCAATGAATACAGGCTGACGCATGCGGGCGAAGCCCTATGCATGAACGGCGGCTATCGGCCCAAAAGTGGACCACGCACGAAAGGTGTACTCTCTTCTGTAATGAACTTATTTGAAAATAAAGTAACACATGAAGAAAGGTAGAACTAAAGAATGAATGAATGAATGAATGAATGAATGAATGAATGAATGAATGAATGAATGAATGAATGAATGAATGAATGAATGAATCGTGTGCTCACCTAAGTCGCACGAGTTTCCATTTGTCAGGTCCTTGCTGCCGGATTCTGCGGAAGGCTGGGAGGCAGTACAGGTAGTACGTTCCATCGTCTTGTCGTCGGCAGCGAACATGGTGGCCAACTGCTAAAAGCCAGGCGGTGTAGCACGGAGGCTGAATAATCGGGTGCGCTCAGTGGCTCAGTGACTTTGTAGTCAATTGAGAAATTTACTCTGCTTTTGGCATTGTGTAGCCTTTATTCACCGTTCACGAATAAAGCTACAGTCCATCAGACTCAGCGAAAGGCACATTTATGGCAAAGCTTTCAGATAAGACATTCGATGAAACCTTTGTAGCTCTCACTAGCCTGAACAAGAATTACGGCCTAAGGGAAAGAAAATATACTTATACCCCTGTCACACGGGCACTTGTAAGGCCTTAGAAATTAAGGTCCTTTGCCCCAAAGGCGCGTGACGCGCATCTACATGGCAAAGCGTCGAGACCTTTGCGATAAAGGTCCGTAGTAATAAAGGCGGCCGTCAGCGGCCTTAAAGTTGCTTAAAGGAGCAACCCAGACGGCAGCGCCAGCTAGCGAGCTCAAAGAATAAAAAATTGACGCAATTCTTAGTTTTGAAACCGTAAAAAAATATCTAATTTATCTTATTCAATGGTTAATTTTGCGTTACAGTGCACTTAACCGTAGAGGAGGCTATGACTAAAGACATCCACACTGCTAAGAAAGGACTTGAACGCTTTTCAGCAGCCGCATCGACACACACGTGCTTGCGCATCTCGCTTTGCTGTTTTTTCTTCGTTTGCTCTTTGTTGAGTGCGTGTTTTGAGTTTGCTTGTGTGCGCAAAGACACAAGCAACAAAGCACGCTTCTCGAACACAACGAGGAGCCGAACGTAAAAGTGCGCCTACCGTGGTCGGACCGAGAACGATGAAAAAAAAAAAAGAAACTTTGTTTCAAAACATCCGTTTCTCACCGTCAGAACGCTCGTTTATTATCGTGATAGCTATTTTTTCCAACATAAACGAATGCACTCTTAGCTGAAGTGCTACCGTCTGCTTTAATTTCATAATGTTACTAGCGCCGCTTCACACACAGCGGTGACTTTTGGCATTCACGGAGGCCGCGTTCTAGCTCCTTTGGATTTTCCGTGTAGCAGCGTCGCTGCTCCTTTTCGGTTTTCCTCCTTTAGTGCAATAATACAACTTTACGGCAAAGGCCGAGAAGAAGTCCCGTGTGACAGGGGTATTAAGCGATATCGCCCCACGGAAGTCAGGCAGTCCAATACGGCAGCAGACGCTTGATAACACGTCTTATACGAGAGGTGAGCGCCTGCGTTGCCGTGCTTCTGCCCTACCTCTGTTTTCACGGGCCGAGTGTTCATCGTAAGCCACGAGGTATTTCATTCGGGAATCTAAGCTTTTGAGTTGTATTGAACAAGAGTGCGATAAGATGGTCTATGGTTTATGGGAGTTTAACGTCCCAAAGCGACTCAGGCTATGAGGGACGCCGTAGTGAAGGTCTCCGGAAATTTCGACCACCTGGGTTTCTTTAACGTGCACTGACATCGCACAGTACGCGGGCCTCTAGAATTTCGTCTCCATCGAAATTCGGCCGCCGCGGCCGGGATCGAACCCGCGTCTTTCGGGCCAGCAGCCGGGCGCCGTAACCACTCAGCCACCGCGGCGGCTACGTGTGCTTGCGATAAGAGGCCAGTTGATACGGCAGGATACAGTGGTGCTGTTTCGCTGACCGCACGTGCTACCACTGACTACTCGGGACTTCGTTTTCGTTAGAGCCGTCGCCCAGTTAGCGAATCCCCCGGGATTCAGGACCAGGCGATGTTGTCCGGCACTGGCTAGGTGAGCAAAGATTGACGCCGTGCTTTCTTTTATTTCCGGATTCACGCGCGCCTCAGTGAGTGACTGGAGGCGATATCTCGCGAGAGCTTGCTTGCTGCGTTCTCTCGGTCGCAGATGAGAGGTGTGCGTATTACTGCAGAGCACTTGGAGCGGAGCATTGATCAAAGCGGAGCCCCTGTCGGGAGACATCTTCCTGCAAGCGATAATAAACAAGGCTGCAGTGGGCCCCCGCTGGCTTCGGTAAGGAAAGTGGGACGAGAGAGGGAGTCGCAGAAGATGGCAGATGTCGTTGAGAGGAGAGCAGCCCGTAATAAATGTGACGCTCCGCGAGCGCCACGTTAGAGAAGCTGCGAGTGTGTGCCTGCCTTGTGTGTCGTTCACTGTCGCTCGTTATCTGACGCGTTGAGTACTTGCAAGAAAAACGGTCTTGCGGGCCCAGGTTTAGAACCGAAGCTATTTCAATGACTTCAGAGGTGGGCGCCGGTTCCGAAATCTTTCAGCCGACAGCAGCTCGGAGTCTCGGATATGTTGAAGATGCCGGGACGGATACGATAAAGGGCGGACGCTACATAGAGGCGCCTTTCTGTATCACCTCTCTAATCGTGTCTTTGCCGTAAGGAGCGTACAGAGCTGGCTTCATTCCTGCACGCGTCTTTCGTTCAATGTCCGGAAATAGTGGAGAGCCAAGGCCATCACGACAGTTTAACTTTCAGCTGGGGAGCATCTCTTCATGGCACAAAAAAAAAATACATACCTCCGGGACGTATATTCTTTTGTCCGTCCTGCATTAAGGCTGGTCGCTAAGTTCGCACTCTGACAAAACAAGGAGTGAAATTGGGCGAGAAGTTGTTTTGATGGAATAACTCGTTTGCTACAACAATTCGTTTTTTTTCAGGACAAAATGTTCAACTGGTAATCTAGTAAACTCTCCTTCACATGTGCAGAAGTTCCTCCACAGAAGCGCCATTCTAAGAACGGAGCACCTGAAGAGTAATTTGGTGGAAAGTTTCAAGTTATTTAGGTCTTGAAAGCGCTGCTCACGCACGCCCCTTTGTGGCGCAGCGTCTACAGTTCCACTGGCGTCCTTAATATTTTTTCGAAGCGTCTAGCGTCGTTTCCACGAAATCGCGGATGCCGGCTACATTTATAACTGTTGCTGGAGAGAATGAAACCTCCATTGAAAGAAGAATCGCTTTTCCGAAAGCAGAGGGACGTCGCGAAGTTCTGCGCTGCGTCTAAGAAGTGCTAGATGGTGCAGTCATTTCTTTACCCTCTCACTCGGCGGAACATTTTGCCAAAGGACACTGTCTGATTTTTTGTTGCGGAAACAACTGCGGAAGATTAGGTCCGTTTTTATGGAGGAAAAACGCTAAGGCGCACCTGTGCTGTGCGATGTCAGTGCACGTTAAAGATCCCCAGGTGGTCGAAATTGTCATATTTGAACAGAGCAATAAAACAACGGGACACAACGAAGAAAGGACACCACAAGCGATGACTCGCAACTAGATTCTTAATTCACGTCAAAGCATCTTAAATACTAAGAACGCCAAACTCAAACAAGAGGGAAACCCAAAAGAAAGCGACACAAAGCTGCTGATCATGCCCACAACGGTGACAATCGGCACAAGCGCGAGACTACACATCTTGGCCGGATAAAAGCATCATCTCTTTATCAGTTAGTGTGACAGAAGGATCACTAATGCAGCTATCAGGTTCCAAGTGGATGTGAAAAGCCTCCAAAATTTCCCGCGTTAGGCTGTCATTATGTTTTCCTAGGATGACAACATAGGGGTGCAAGTACCTTTTCTCCAGTGACGGGCAAGGTTACAAGAAGACCCATTATCTCGGGACCTGTGGTGCTCACTAAGACGAGCGTTGATGCAACGTCCTGTCTGGCCAATATAACTCAACCCGCAAGTGCACGGTATCCTGTAGACAACCCCCACATTACAGGGCACAAAAGGGCTCTTATGGTTGGTCTGACAACCCCCACTCTTTTTTTTCGTGGTTGTGTCCTTAGCCTTCTCTTCCACCTGCCTGCAAACACCTCCAAGTTTTCTAGGTGCTGAAAAAACCACATCAACATCGTATCTCGCCGCAACATTCTTTAAACCATGCCCCACACCGTGTGTGTAAGGCACCACCACAAACTTCTTTTTTTCCTGTTTTGGCTTATCCCCGCTCTTAATCCATCTAAGAAGCTTATCGCATTCCCTGGAAATCACATGAGAAGGGTAACCGCTAGATTTTAATCGGCGAACTTGACGCAAAATACTTTCATTGATTCTTTCAAGACATGACTTGTTCATGGCAGATTTCAGGCTAGAAAAAACAATGCCATTTTTTACCAGTTTTGTGTGGCTTGATTGGTAATTTAGAAAAGACTTGGTAGAGCGAGGGAAATATTCCCAACACACATGACGCTCTTCCAACAACAGTCTTAAGTCCAGAAATTGAAGTACATCTTGTTTAGGAAGTTCAGTCGTGAAAGTTAGTCCCATCGCACATTCTCTGAAAACCTTCAGTACATCTACCACTCTACGCGTCAAGTAACCCTTCTTGACAAAAACAATATAATCATCGACATACCGAAAAATCTTCAGAACCAACCCGTCACATCTACTATCTATTGATCTGTCTACCCTGGCAAGGAACATAATGGCTAACACAGGTGCTACTTTAGATCCTATGCACACTCTATCATTCTACACAAACGATTTCCCTTTCCATTCAATGACAGTTGAATGGAGGTAAAAAGACAGAATCTCTAAGAAGATCTCAAGGGACACACCACATCTAGCAATAAAATCAGTTTCACTGTTGTGATCAGCGATGCACATTTTTACACTTTTCATGAGCTCATCATGCGGTAGAGAATAATATAGGTCTTGCACATCAATGCTGAAAGCATCACACCTTCCCGCGTTATACCAACTCGCCCAGTTCGCAGCTTTAATGAAGGTCGAAATTATTCCGGAGCACTCCGCTATTCGGCACCTCTTTCTTCCTTTCTTCTTTCACTCCCTCCTTTATCCCTTCCCTTACGGCGCGGTTCAGGTGTCCAAGGATATATACGAGGAAGATACTGCGCCATTTCCTTCCGCCAAAACCAACTATTATTATTATTAAGATTAGAGAAATAATTAATTATGCACAAATATGTTCTATAGAAGAATAATTGTGCAGATGCGTGACTGTGCGAATGAGCGGCGTGAGTGAATTTTTAAAGTATTTTCGCCGTTCATGTTATTTTTTTTAGATACAAGGCTTTCAACGAGCACACAAATTGTCCGAATTTTTGTCGATGGAAAAACATAATGCGTGTCCGAAAGTGACATTACAACGACGGGCGCAAACATAAACACGCAGCCGCCGCGGTGGCTGAGTGGTTACGGCGCTCGGCTGCCGGCCCGAAAGACGCGGGTTCGGTACCAGCCCCGGCGGTCGAATTTCGATGGAGGCGAAATTCTAGAGGCCCCGTGTACTGTGCGATATCAGTGCACGTTAAAAAACCCCAGGTGGTCAAAATTTCCGGAGCCCTTCACTGCGGCGTCTCTCATAGCCTGAGTCGCTTTGGGACGTTAAACCCCCATAAACCAAACCATAAACACACAAGCTTAGCCGTCATGCATGAGAGCGTCCGTGTCTGGCTCCCGCCTTGCACTGCTGCGGGCATTTCTTCAAGCATAAACGTCTGCGAGCGCATCAGTAACTCTGTGGCGGAACACAGCCGGTTTTCATTCGTACCTTCATATGAACAGCATTCAGCTTTCGAGCGCGCTGATCACCTCTGGCGGACAGCAGTATTGCTTCGAAATGTCGATTAACGAGAACTTCTTGTGCAACTCAGCATCAGGTACAAATCTCTTGCCTAGTGGTTGTCCACATTTCCGTGCACAAGACATGGCAAATTACCTTCTCTTTTAATACAACATATCATTTTATTTAAATCATGCGGGGAAACCAATTCAAAGTTTTGCTGATTATCACGACGTGTTTATCTCCTTTGCCTACTGAGACAGCATGCCGAAGTTCTTTCACCACGAACCGTAGTCAAGGATAAAAATCTGCGTGCTTTTTGTCCTTCAAAATGAGACACTGTTATCAGCGTTTCATCGCTAAGTTCCATTGATTAGCGAGAATTGTAGACAATTTCTAGCGCACTTTAAACGAAATGAACACAGAGAAACAGTTCGAAGACTACTATACTTGTTCTTGTCCGTTTGGTTGATGATTTTCTGACGTGTTCCGTCAGCGGAAACAAGTTCTCCAGACTGCTCTCTGGATTTGTCAACGTCAACGACAACTTTTGATGGTCTCTTGAAAGAGTCCGATGCGGCAAAATACTGCTGAGCTAATTTGCAATGTACTGCAGCTATCTGACAATACCGCACACGCGTATTCACGAAGCAAGGTCACAGGTCATGTTTCTTAATTTCTTAAACAACTCTTACTGACAGTCGCCTGCCCTTCCATTTTATCGCCTGCCATTTGCATGCTTTTGAATCACTGCCATTCACCAGACCACACTTCCTGTGCACGGACAGCTTCGTCGAAGGACACTGTAATGTCTGCAGTGCGCTTTGTGGACGGCGCTTCTGCGTATTCATTGGACAGAGCTGGCTGTATCTGAAAATATCTGCATCTAATGTCCATTTACGTTTCGCCCCTGTCAGCGCCTCCTCTATTTTTAAAAATAGAGGAGGCGCTGCCCCTGTACTCGCGGGAATCCAGAGTTCATAGCTTATTCATTTAGGGTTCACTTAGGGTGAAATGCTTCGCTTATGGGTCTTTCACTCCGCCTTTAGTAGAAGATGCCTTGTGCCATGGCGCTCTTTTGCCCCAGATGCCCTTGAGTTATAAGAAATCACAAACATCATCAGTTCGTTGCTCATATCACATCCGAAGGTCAAAACTACAGCCGGTAGTTTCCATTGCACTTTCGCTTATTAGGCTGATATGGCTTGCCGCATAAGCCGCAATGAAGTAGTGTAAAATGGCCTTGTCCAACATTTAGGCCTAGCAGCGGCGCTGTTTTCGTCTTCAAGCAGAGGAGACTTCTCTTCTCAAAGTGAATGGAGCCAGTTCGCTGACCCGTCACATGCTATATCCACCCGCTTGCATAGGCGAGTATTTCCCATCAAGCATGCATCTCACTGTGCGGACACGAGTGCTTGCGTGTAAGCGATAAAGGCTACGTTTCTTTTTCTTTGGTAATCTAGGAAACGGAGAACAGCTATCGCCTCTAATATAGTTCACCCACGAGCACTCTGTTCATGTTGTAGAAGAGAAATTTGACGGTTACTTACTGCTGTAACTTGGCCGCTAAGAAAGGTCGCAATTATCCAGGGCGTGCTCCCTACTGCACTAGTGTTGTGCTTCGCTCAGCTCACTCGTGCCATGCTGCGACGTATTTTTGCCTCCGCCAGGCTGCGCCGCCTTCATTTACTTTTGTTCGACTCCGTGCCCCAGGCGTTGCGCTAAATGCGCGCTTTCGCGGATTGGCTGCTGGCGAAACCGCGGAGAGGACGCAGAGCTCCGGCGCGGTGCTTTGGAAGCCACCGCGCTCATTTATCTCCGTTTGCGAAAGGGCGCGGGGGACAAGGGCCAAGGAGAGGGCACCCGCGGACGGAGGGGCACTGCGCCATCGGACGGGGTGGTAATATCGCGGAGCACGCTTTTTCCACCACCGGCTGCAGGCTGAAAAATCGCGCCAGGTGGTGAGCCCACCATTGGGCGTGACGATGTTCTCGAGCGCCATCTATCAACGGCGCGTGCCAAGACGTGGATGAGGGGGAGGGCGCGTTGGTTCCGCCGGTAGTGTAGCCACCGCGGTGCGTATACTTTCGCCTTCGGTTTTTATGTTGTTGTTAAGTTAGGGTATCTCTGTCTTCCCTTCATCCTTGCTTTCTCTCTCTTCCGTTTTTCGTGTATACCACATGTAACCATTTTCCTCTCAACATTACGATGTATTTCTGCATGTTAAGTTTCAAACCCACCGTACTGCTTGCTTGTCTAATTTTTCATCACTTGCAGTTCACCCAGAAGTTCAACTTCCGCATTCATCATACACAAACTCATTTTTTCATCAGCGCACATGCAGAATTGGTCCCCAAATTCAACATTTGCAATAGAGAAGGAGTACCAGGGTTCGAACCCGACCGCGGCGGCCTCGTTTCGATGGAGGCAAAACGCAAAAGGCGCCCGTGTGCTGTGCGATGTCACTGCACGTTAAAAGTCCCCGAGGAGTCGAAATTTTCCGGAGACGACCACTACGGCACCTTTCATCCTTTCTGCTTCCACTCCCTCCCTTACGGAGCGGTTCTAGTGTCCGCCGAGATGCGAGACAGATGCTGCGCCTTTTCTTTTCCCCCACAACCAATTTACCTTTCATTTTTCAAAGGAGTCTAATACCCCTGCCACTCGGCAAATTTAATGTAATTCTCATCGAATGACATTAGCACCTAATGCCATTAATCGGCTGCTCCACGGGAACATTTAGTGTCATTAGGTTGGAATGACATACGTCATCGAAGGAGTTCGGGGAACTCTTTCGATTCCGATGTCGAACCGAATGTGTACTCTGGACACCATACGCGCAGCAGAAACAAGCGACGAGAAAAAATAGTGTGCGCACTGCCAAAGTTAGAAATTGTATTTATTTAGTTCTGCTAAAAAATGTTAATTTTGGGGCGAACCTCTTGACACTTGAAGCTGTCGTGGATAGCTGCAACTCTCGGTTCCAGCAGCAGCCAACGGCAGCGGCCGACCGTGACGCAGGGCATTTCCCACGACCGTCGATCAATTTTGGTTGCGTGTTTTTTGCTGGTTGGCGTTCCATGTTCGTTTAGCGCGGAAGTACTTAAAGATGTAACTGAGCTCTGCACCTTATGGAAGTCATTTCCATGCTCCGCGCGTCTCCGCACTACAGTGAATCTGCACGCCGCCGTATCAGCCATTTTGTTTGTCTACATTTATCGGATTTGTGGTGACTTTGCACTTGGTCTGGCTTTTGATAGCTAAAGTGCTGCAGAATGGCCAGAAATATGTCAAGCTTATAATATTGCTCAGAAATGTTCTCACCCGCTTTTGAAACACTACATAACAATTTCATGCCTGTTGATGTACTTCGATTGTGCTATTTTTTTACTCATCATCACTGCCATCATTTTCGAATGACATTTTTTGCCGTGTAGCACCGGAGCAGACTGAATGACATTCGACGCATCGAATGACATTCGGTAGGAATGACATTGAATTTGCCTTGTGGCAGGGGTATAAGTGTCTATTGTCGTTCTCGTTGACAGCATTGTAGACCGTTGATTTTGAGCAAAGGAAAGGCGCATAATGGCTCCCTGGGACAGTGGATGCGTCAATTGCGCTACCAAATATACGTGGCGGTAGTGTCCACGTACCTGCAAAAACTTGCTTTCACCCAACATTTTCTGCTTTGGTATTGCTAAACCACCACCAACATTTAATTCTTTTTATTTCTCTGTTTAGTGAGGATCCGGAGGGTCTTTCTGTTTATTTTTTTTTGCTTTATGAGAAACATTAAGTAGCCGGGGCACGCAATTTCTTAGGCGCATCTTGATGCCAATTTTTCGCCAGTCAGCCACAGTGGCTCAGTGGTTAGGCGTTCAACTACTGAGCCGGAGTTCTCGGGTTCGAACTCGACCGCGGCGGCCGCGTTTCAATGGAGGCGAAACGCAAAAGGCACCCATGAGCTGTGCGATGTCAGTGCACGTTAAAGACCCCGGGTGTTCGAAATTATTCCGCAGCCCTCCACTACGGCATCTCTTTCTTCCTTTCTTCTTTCACTCCCTCCTTTATCCCTTCCCTTACGGCGCGGTTCAGAGGTCCACCCTGATGTGAAACAGATACTGCGCCATTTCTTTCCCTAAAAAAGCAGCCAAAACTCGCCGGCTGCTTTAAGCGCGCGTACGCGACTACTCTGCGGCTAACGAATGCGCATGCGCAGAACGCTACGTATCTCGTCGCCTCTTGCGGGTGTACGCGCACTACAGAAGCCATAGCTTGCGCGCGCTACGGGCACACTACGGGCTGCGCTGACAAGATGGCGACGCCCTTCTCGCCCGCTTTGGATAAATACATGTCGCTGCTGCGTTCTTCGAAGCGATACCTCGCTCGAAATGATAGCGGTTCGCTTTTATTTGCACACTCTCGCCCACACCCAGAGGTAGGAGCGACAATTACCCGTTGTTTTTCAGATAATTTGGTGATTTTGGTGTTATTAGGCCTAACTAAAAGCAGTTCTCGTAGCAACAACACATAGCAAAAATTTCTCAAACATTTAGTCACTTGTTCTTCCTGGAAAAAAATCAGCAGTGGCTTAGCTCTGCTAAGCCTATACTTCGTCTCACAAGATGTTTGCAGCACTACGGAAGGTAGAGCTCTCTCGTCCAATCAGGGCTGCAGAAACGCAGAAAATAGTCCCTCGAATATTTGAGGAGTGTATGACTATTAATCAAAACAATAAGCATTGCAACTAAAAACATGATTTGGACAGGTATATTTAAATGGTAGGGAGTGTTTCAATCACTGGTGAAATTACCAGACAAAGCCCGTACGGACACAGCTCTGCGGAGGCCTGCTGCGAGGTAGTGATGCGTCGCCACTTTCCAACATGGCGTCGGACGAGTCTGTTGTGTCTCCTGTGTGCTCTACACCGACAGTGCGCTGTTTCCCCAAGCAGGCGAAGCAGGTGGCTTTAAATGTTCTTGAAGCGCTTCGCGTCGAGTGCGGGGGCAGTTGGAGTACAAATGCGCTCATCAAGAGGACGGCAAAACTCACGCAGGTGAGCGAGCGAACGCTTTACAAGTGGACAACGGAGACGTTGAACGCGGGCCGAGTGTTGTCACCGAAGAAGCGTGCTGGCGGAAGAGGCCGCGAGCGGACGAAGAAGCTGGACGATTTTGACCTGAGCGTGTTGCGAAGGGTGGTACACACCTTTTTCCAGAGAGGGAAAATTCCAACTATCGCGAAGGTGGTTGCGCATTTCGAAGAGGACGAAACGCTACCGACCGTGTCCGCAGCGACAATGCAGAGGATGTTGAAGAAACTTGGCTTCCGATATAAGAAGCGCTCTCGGAATGCGATGTTAATCGAAGCGACGCACATTGTGCAGTGTCGCCGCCGGTACCTGCGCCAGATAGCGGAGCTGCGACGCCAGGGTAGGCCTATTTTCTTCACGGACGAAACGTGGGTTAACGCCGGCCACACGCGAAGTCGAGTGTGGACTGACTGCACCATCCAATCTGCACACCAAGCGCATCGATCCGGACTGTCGACTGGTCTACAAAACCCCAGTGGCAAAGGTGGCAGGCTTATTGTGACGCATTGCGGTAGTGAGCAAGGTTTTGTCGAAGGCGCAGCGGAAGTTTTCCGAGCGAAGAAAAACTCGGGCGATTACCACGAGGAAATGAACGGGGAACACTACGAAAACTGGTTCTCCAGGAGACTTCTCCCACTACTACCACCCGGCAGCGTTATAGTGATGGACAACGCGCCATATCATTCTGTGAAGCAGGATAAAGTGCCGCGGATGAGTAGCCTCAAAAAGGACATACAGGCTTGGCTGTCCGGAAAAGGTGTCGCGTGGAGCAGCGGCATGGTGAAGGCCGAGCTCATGCAGCTTGTCAGCAATGTGAACACAGGTGGGGAGCAATACCGTGTCGACTGCATTGCTAAAGCTGCTGGCCATCTCGTTGTGCGCCTGCCACCGTACCACTGCCAACTGAACCCGATAGAGCTTGTCTGGAGCGACGTCAAGGGTTTCGTGGCCAGCCAAAACAAGACGTTTAAGCTCCAAGACGTCGAGCCTCTGGTTTGGCAAGGCATCACGCAAGTGACTGTTGAGAAATGGAAGAATTACGTGCAGCATATTATCAGTGAGGAGATGTGATGAGAAAACTGGACCACATCATCGACGATGTTGTTGACCAGGGACCGGCCATTGTTGTCAACCTGGAGGACGACACAACCAGCAGTGCTGAATTCAGTTGTTATGAGGACGATGAGATGATCGAACCCGTTTAACGTGCGTTGCCTCTCGCGCAGCACATGGGCTTGTTTTGCATATCGCCACCATCGACACTCGGCTGCCTCGGCACGCTGGAGTAAATAAATTTATATGCACATGACACGATTACTGAAATTTACTGCGACGCGACAACAGAGGAACTGATGAGAACAGTACCCTGGTTGTCTCACATATATAGGTGGACACCCGAACCGCGCAGTAAAGGAAGGGATAAAGGAGGGAGGGAAAGAAGAAAGACAATATCTCGGTGGACACCCGAACCGCATCGCAAAGGAAGAGATAAAGGAGGGAAAGAAGCGAGAGAAAACTGAAAATTGAAAGTTGGATTTTGAGGAAGGCGCGGCGCTGCGCGGTGGAACACCTGTGGCTCGGTGCTACTATAAATAGAGGTAGAAAGAAGCCACCTGGACATCAGGTGGATCGAGCCAAAGGCGCGTAGGAGCACACTAATGTAGTGCGCGCCATCCTGATTGGACGAGAGAGCTGTACCTTTCGTAGTGCTGCAAACATCTTGTGAGACGGAGTATAGTATACGTAGCGAAAGCTGCCGCAACGAGCAAGGCTTGTTTTGGCTAGCAACTGACGGCCCAGCGCATCGCCTCCCGTATTCATTCGACCCCACACGCATGCGAGTAAGGTGCATAGCTAGTCATGCCGTCAACGCGCAGCGGGGTAGGGGCCGAGGCGGTAGAGCTCAACGTTGCTAGACTACCTAGTCTAGTAACGTTGGTGGAGCTTGCGGCGGTCGCGGTGGTGGCGCAGCTTTGACATCATGCGCGGCGCACCTGTAGCGAAACTCGCGCTTGCGCAGCAGGAGCAGATGGCCAAGACGGGCGAAATCGCTCCGGCTAGCGTAGTGTAGCTTTCGCGACAAAAAGCTCGCAGTGCACTCACCCTCGTTACCAGTAATTACGGGGGGGGGGGAGGGGAATCAGCTGTAGCTTAGCTAAGCTAGGCCAGAAAAAACGCAGCGGAAGGAGGGAGCACTCGATGGGGCGTTCGAGGTTGGTTCTACCGCTATCTCAACAGCGGCTCATGGCGGCCTTTTCTTCTTCCATGGCGTACCCGCTAGCGAGTGCACCGCGCTCCGCTGCGCAGCAAAGCTGTAACATGCGGCGAGGAGGCATATGACGTCACGAGTCGGCGCAGCTAGCAAGAGGATGGCGGCGGCGACCGCGCGGGGCGGAGTGGCGGAACAGCAGTGGCTCGGAGTAACTAGTTGCCGTGGTTATGGCGCATGCGCAGTAGGGGCAAGCGACTCCCCCGAACTGCGTCGCTGACTAGCCTACTGTCGCTTCGCTACAAAAAAAGGCAGTGGCTAAGCTCGGCTATGCCAGGATATATGTAGAGAAAGGTACGGCATAGCATGGTTAACCTTGGTTAATCTTGATTGCAAGTCCAGGTTAGTCTGGTTGTCTAGCTATGTTGTTGTCGCATTGAAGGCGACACAACTGTGGTTGCGGCGCACGCGAGCTCTCCTTTTCAATCCTCCGACATGCGACGCAGCTGGCGAAGCGAGCGGAGGCGAGCGCATCGACGAGGAACGCGGTATGACGTCATACCGAACGGCGGCGGCGGCGGCGAGCCGCGCGGTGTGACGCCATGCAAGATGGCGCGGCTAGCGCGCAAAGCACAGTATCCGTCTCGCATATATCGGTGGACACCCGAACTGCGCTGCAAAGGAAGGTATAAAGGAGCAGGGAAAGAGGAAAGAAAAACTGAAAATTTAAAGTTACATTTTGAGGAAAGGCGCGGTGCTGCGCAGCGGCAGAACACCTGTGGCTCAGTGCTACTAGCGGCGCACGCGCAGCTGTGAGTAGGGAGCGAGAGAGAGAAATGCGCGGTGTGTCCTCACTGCTCCTCGCGCATGCGCAGCACGGCTCTCCAGGAATCACGCGAGACTGTTCAGTCTGCGGCCAGTAAAGCTTTCGCTTTAAAATTTCAGCCCAGCGTTAGTGTCGTGTAGTGATATCGCACAGTACACGGGCGCCTTTGCGTTTGGCCTCCATAGAAACGCAGTTGCCGCGGTCGGGTTCGAACTCGGGTACTCCGGATCACTGGGGCGCTCGGCTACTGATCCGAAGTACCTGGGTTCGAACCCGACCGCGGCGCGTTCCGATGGAGGCGAAAAGCAAAGGCACCTCAGGTGGTCGAAATTATACAGGAGCCCTCCACTACGGCACCTCCTTCTTCCCTTCTTCTTTCAGTCCCTCCTTAATCCCTTCCCTTACGTGGAGGAGCTCATCGAAGCACGCCTCTCTAACCAGAGAATCTGACTCAGTCACACGGAACACGGGCGAGCCGTCCTACGCAAGATAGGATGGCAGATGGAGCCAGTATCCATCAAGGCGGCCCTTCCGGAGGTCTGGAAGACGACCATTCAGACGAAACCCCTTCCCGCAACATGACGCCGGGCAAGGACGACGAGAGGCGCACCGCGCGGGCCAAAGCCATAGCCCGGAAGCTGGAGGAGAACCCCAGGGTCCTCTACGCGGACGCCTCACTCCGCAAACACAGTGACCGTGCAGCTGTGGTGGTTACGTCGAAAGACACGCTGATCGTCAGCGCGTAACTGAGAACAACAGGCCGCGCAGTTGCCGAAGAAGCGGCCGTGGCCCTCGCACTCGCACAGCCGAGCGTGGACACCGTGGTCACCGAATTAAAGACAGCCTACAGAAGCTTCCGCAGGGGGGTAATCTCCTCCGCGGCCCGAGCCATTCTACCCAAGTGCAAGTCTCCGGGAAGAGCCATAGAGCTCGTGTGGGTGCCGGCTCACTCGCAGGTAGCAGGCAACATCACCGCCGACTACCCTGCCCGAGAAATTTCATTCCGGGCCGAGCACGAGCCGGAAGGGCTACCGCACCCGGTTATCTGCTTTCGGGACATTACCCGGATGTACCGCGAGGAAAGGTGTAGACTGCCAGAACCGCACCCCAAACTCACCAGGAAACAACAGACGATCCTGCGTCGAGCGTAGGCGGGATCGCTTGCGCATCCCGTACTGATGAACCGCATGTACCCTGCGGAACACGATATGCTCTGTCCTTTTTGCAAACGAGAAAAGGGCACCCTGCCGCACGTCTTGCCAGAGTGCACAAAACTCAAGACCCCCTCTTCCCCTTCCCGCTAACACCCCCAATCCCCAACCCCTTGAGTGATGGGAGACTATTATCTAGCCCCGCCCTACCGATTAAGCTCGCACTGACGGACAGGAGCCAGGAGCTGCTGGAAACATATGGGTCCCGTAACTAGGGAACCACCCTGTCTGGTGCCTGCGTGCACCACCGATTTATTTCGGGACTAATAAATGTTGATTCATCATCACCTTCCCTTACGGCGCGTTTCAGGTGTCCGCCGGTATGTCAGGCAGATACTGCGCCATTTCCTTTCCCCAAAAGTAGCAGTAGTAGTAGTGGTTTATTAAAATAATAATAATAAAAAGGAAGGATAAGAGTTTTGCGAGCCCACCTAGGCATCTGCCATCGATACTGAAGCACCTGAGCTGGGGCAGCGGAAAGAACAGCAGGCAGAATGGAGAAATGAAATGAAAGAGGTGAAGGGACAGGAAGAGAGGATAGGGGAAGAGGTAATATGCACAAACTATTTACACAATAAGAAATGTGTACAGGTTGCGCGTGTGATTAGTTGGAAGAGAATAAAGGAAGAAAAAATGACCTGGCTTAGCTAAGGTTAAGCCTAGGATGCGAAGCATAATAGATTTCTGAAAGGGTTTCGGTATCGCCTGCCCGTAACTCAGGCTAGTCTCTTCGTTGTTTAGCAGTCTCCTGGAGGAGCGGGAGTTAGCCTTGGTGGTCGCGGCCGCGCGGCGACCGCGCGACTTGAGCCCCGTCTCTCCTCAGCTGGCGTGACGTCAGACCACGTGCTCGGCTGCAGCGCCCCTAGCGGGAGGAGCGGGAGTTAGCCTTGGTGGTCGTTGGACACCTGAACCGCGCCGTATGGGAAGGGACAAGGGAGGGAGTGAAGAAGGGAAGAAAGAGGTGCCGTAGTGGAGGACTCCGGAATAATTTCTACCACCTGGGGATCTTTAACGCGCACTGATATCGCACAGCACACGGGCGCCTTTGCGTTTCGCATCGAAACGCAGCCGCCGCGGTCGGGTTCGAACCCTAGAACTCCGGGTCAGTAGCCGAGCGCCCTGGCCCCTGAGCCACCGCGGCGGGTAAAAAAAAAAATAAAGGCCTCAACCTCGCATTTTCCGGCAACCTTCTTCAGGCTGGGCGAGATCTCGTGAACACATGGTATCACATCTCGCATCGAGCTTAACTGCAGCGCAAACAACCGTGTTGGTTGTAATGAAGGAAGGCATGCACACACGAACAGACGCTGTGAACACAACTCTTTATTGCTGCGCGGCATGTTTGAAAACAAAAGCTGCTTGGCGCGTGCGCGGAGAGACTAAACGACAGCGGCAACAGCAAAAGAATCCAAACACAGATAGACACCTGCCAAAGGCAAACTATGGTACGGTGCACACATCGCACCTCGCTGTTTGTGTTTGACACCTCTATCTTTATTTGTTCATTTGTTATTGCCGTTGCGCAGCCTCTCCGCTCAAGTGCAAAGCAGGTTTTATGCTCAAGCATGTCTTCTGGCACAAACGGTTGTGACTGCAGAGTTCATCCGTGTGTGTCTTCCTCTATGTGAACATGGTTGTCGGCGGTGCAGTTATGTTCTGAATTATCAAACTAGCTCGCGCAAAAGCTGGTTTACCGCTTGTCCATTCACCCCTCGCTTGAAGCCCCGCGGCTTCGAGCTAAGCCAGCCTATACGGCTCACTCGCTCGCAGTGGCGCACCACACTGCGGATATTCGTTCTTTACTCAGCCTCGAGCGGCGCGCCGCACGCGGTGGCCCCACCAGGTTGCATCCAGAAACCTCCCGGCGCCTTCCATTCTGGGCGCGTGCGAGGCGCATTTTTCGTCGGCGAGGCTGGGCCCCGCGTTAGGGGCGCCGGAAGCAAAAAGGAAGCGCCGCCGTGCGGCGTTCCGCTCCTTGGCGCGCGAAGCACTGCGCCGTTCCACAGTTGTTTCTCTTATTCCGAGTTGGTCCTCGCTTCCCCCGCAACGGAGCGGACTAGCTGCGGCGGCGCCGTTTATGCGTGCTCCCGGCCCCAAACAAAACGCCCCGCCGTCTCTCGGCCCGGCATCAGGCGAGAAGGGGGGCGCTTAGAGCGCACTGCGCGCCCTCGTCCATGTCGCTGACACGGGAAGGGCAGGCGTGGAAAAGAAGCTGCTGAAATAAAACATCGATGGCTCAGCCAGAGATCGAGCGAACGCGAGTTAACAGCCGCGCTAACTGAGAAGCTTTGAAGCAGCGAGGGATGAAAGCACTTTACATTACGAAGGTTAAAGCACTGACACGAAGAAAGAGAGATGGAAAGAAAAAATTACACCGCCACCGTCTGGAAGGCGTTGAAGTAACGAGCGTTTGGTGTTTGCTAGCGCAATATATCGTCCATGCGACGTATTACCACGTGATTAGGCTACTTTTGCATACCTGACGGCGAGCGGGCGCCTATACCGCCTTGTGAGCTGCCGAGTATTGACGTCACGGCCGCCATGTCAAGCCTAACTATTAGTAAATATTAACCTAATTAGGCGAAATTGGTGTCTAACATGTTCTACTCATCGAGCCAGTGACGAATATGCCATTAGTTAGATGATGACTCATCGGGGATTTAGTTATAAGCAATTAATATAATCCGAACCATAACTTAGCTAAATACTAACTTCATTAGCTAATATTGGCGTCTAACGGGGCATACTCATCTAGAGGATTCCAAATATCTAATTCGTTTCATGATGCCCTCAATAATTACTGCGTTATAAGCGATTAAACATAGTTACGTGACTAGTTAATTGCGACGTCACAAAATCAGTGACCTCACCAATCAATCACCAATTCGATATACTAATGACGTCACCAATAAATCACCAATTGGGTTGCTTTATCGATTTACCATGGGGGCCGCCATATTGAATTCCTCGGACGAGGAGGTGAAGGAAGGTGATAGCAGAGCCCAAGAAACCGAGAAACGCGATGAATCAGAGCGAACGCTCTTAAAAGGAAGCCTAAAAGAAAGCTATCGAGAAAGCTACGAAACTCAGCGTGATAGGGAGTGAAAAATGAGCTAAAACTTTGACGCGTTCGCTTTCTCCAAAAAAAAGTAATTGCAGTTACTCTTTGCTGAACTGATTGCGTCCAAAAACAGGAAATTTCTGTGAACTACTGCGAGCTACTTTTTTCATTCCCTCTCTTGACTACTACTCAGCATACGCTCGACAAGTGTCCTTTACAAGCGAGCCACCGGGACACGAGTACAGACTGGTCGTATTACTGGCAGTGTGGCCAAAAAGGTTATGTTCTCGGGAAATTTTATGCTTGCTTGGCGCGTGATAGCCTTAATTGCTTATGCGCCATTAAACCCAACAGAACACGAATATTTAATGCTTGCATATCCAGTATTTCCTTGCGGCGTCTTAGTATTTGATGAGATTTTGTCAACCTAGAAAAGTCAGCAATGCCCCCAATAATCATCAGCAATTACTACCTTATCTCAGTACAGCGACTTTATATATTTCACAGCAACACGCATCGTACCCTCCAGTTAGGTCCATGTAGCACGGGGTGGCGCTACAATCTTGTTGAGCTTAATGATAAACAGGACTCTGCTCCAGCAGGAAAGAGAAGGGTTGCGTAGCTGAACATTCACAAGAACGTAGCCGGGACAGGTGCTCCAGCAGACAGAAGAGTTGCGCGATTGTTCCACCCACACCCTTCGTAACGCTACTGGTGGTGCGGTGATCACATGATCCAGCTGAAGTCATTGTTCCAATTTATTGCAGTGCAACCTACTTCACAGCTGCAGCGCTGCTGCTTCGCATGCGCAGTTTCCCTGGGGTACCACGGACAGGCACTTGGCGCCACCTGGTCGTCCACTCTGGTACGCGTGCTGTCACTGGTGTCGGGCGGTACGCGGTAGCATACATGTATGTAACAGAGGAGGGCGGGCTAGTTGGCAGTTCGAACTAAAAAGCATGATGGAACTGTGGAAACGAAAAGAGGGACGTGGGAAGATAGCGGAGAAGGTACACGCTATGCTAAGCCTCTGTCGAGCATAGCGTGTTTAGTTTTACACTTAATTAAAAGCATGCTCATCCCGTTCATGCCATGATGCAGCAAAACGCTGCACAAATCATCGAAGCTTTCCGGACGAGTTCTGTGACAGTGGAGATTTCCGCGCAATGTTTCTATTCGGAACAAATGCTGAATTTAAACAACAGAAGGAAAACATGTTGCTTCTGATCCATCGTAATTTGCGGCCTAAGGAAAAGAAAGCGAGGCACCCAACGCCATTGATGCCTTAATCACGGCTCCTGCCACACGAGGAGGAGGGACATAATGGCAGGCATTGGCGCAACTGTGCTCCGTCGGGAGTATATACAGGAACACTACTTCAACCACATATGGAGCTGTCTCATTCATCGTCCCCCCCTTAGAACCCAGATCGCGCTGCGTCCGCTTAACACGCAAGAGCGCGGTAGGCAATTTTCAGCAGATATGCGTGGAAACGAGCGAACGGAAAGCACAAAGTTCACATCAGCTCTCGCTTGGTGCTGCTACTCACTCAAGCCCTGGTGAATTTTTTTCGCGGGCTGCTAAAAATTTCAAGTTATAGAGGTGGACGGTAGTACGTCCTGTAAAACCGCGAGTGTGGCGCTGATGAACACTCTCAAGGTTCGCTTACACGCAAAACACAAATATCCACGAAAGCAGCAAATTGGACAGCCGTCGCGGTAGCTCAGTTGGTAGAGCACAGGACGCGATATTCGGAGGTCGTGGGTTCGGATCCCACCGGCGGCATGGTTGTTTTTTCTGCGGCTTTGTAAGCAATTTTCTTTAAGCGACAGATTAATCGAAGTATTATTCTCCCTTTGGAATGGGACTACAGATTTAAAAAAAATAGAAACGTTCCCCTATGCACCTTGGTTTCGGTTACCATTGAGTGTTCGCTTCCTTCATATATTTGTCAAACGAGGCGGAAAATCTTCAAGCGCCGACCAATCGTTAAAAAGGATGACGTTTCGGCCCCGGCTTACGCGGGCCTTGTTCACTATGAAAGAAAGACAGGAGTGAAGGTAGGTTATATAGGTTTAATGGTATGACGCAAGCAGCGGGAGTATATCGATTTTCCGCCATGAACATACCCGACCAGACGGGTTTCCGTCGAACCCTGGATTTCATTTGTCAAACGAGCCCCTCATTTCATTTGCCTCGTCTGATATATATATATATATATATATATATATATATATATATATATATATATATATATATATATATATATATATATATATATATATATATATATATATATATATATATATATATATATATATATATATATATATATATATATATATATATATATATATATATATATATATATATATATATATCGCCAGACCGCGTGTACATTTTAATTACAACCCTTTCTTTCCGGGGTAAGCCCGATTGCTCTCCGAAAATGCCCTTCTGAGAAAACACAAGACCCATAAAGTGAGTTGCTCGCTAAGATGTATGTACGTATATGTGAAAAAGCATAGCGAAAGTACGTTCTCCAGAACAATGCTAGAAGACACCACAGAAAAAGTAGCGGATATCCTGCGCCTGTTTCACAGGAGTGCTCCTTAAACTCATGATATTAAACCTCTTTTAACGTTTCCTATTCATGACGTAGCCTAACTTTAGGAAATGTTCAAAAACTAATTTTTGGAAGCGCGAGGTGAAAATGCGGGTACTGACCAGGAATTTATTCGATGTCATGTATCAAGCGCTATCAACGCTAACGATGACCTGCTGCAGTGCTCTTGCCAGTTTAAAACAGCCTGTGTGGTGTTTAATGAATGCTTCCGCAGTGTACCAGCAGACAGGCATTGCAAGCACGTGAAGTGCTGGGAAAGAAATTGAGTTTACAGGACTAAAAAATTGTAATGCATGAGAAAAAAATCTTATTTGGTGAGCAGCGTTTTTATGCGCAACCTGCAAATTCCATAATGTTCGTGAAATATTGAGCAAAAAATAGAGCATTTTGTGTCCAGCACAAACAAGCGATTGCAGTACATTGCCTTTTGTGGGACCTCCCCCCCCCCCCCCCCGCCAAAAAAAAAATGCGTTATTTAAAATTGTGCTCAATGACCCGATTGTCATCTGACTTTGAACTAAAAGAATATGTACCGATTTTTACTCCCCCCCTCCCCCCAGAAATGTGCAAAAAATAAAAACACGAAACCGCAGGGCCCAAATTAAGATGCGCGGTTGTCTTTTACGGCATTCTTGAAAACGCATTACTTCTGCAACCCAAGCGCCAATGAAACTGAGAAATTACTCAATGTACTGTCACGCAACCAAGAACTGCGTGAGAATAGGACCGCTCTGAGCAGACACCCAAGTGGGTTGATCTGTCTAAACCATATTTCTGCTCCCAGCAGCCACAACTCCCAAGTATCTAGTGCTCTTCCGTGAGATTTATCGCAATTATTATTCTAATACGCATTCTGTCGTGCATGTACTCAACTAAGTGTGCACCATAAAACGATGTTGCATGTATATATGTAGGCCCAGAGAATCGTAGCAGAGAGCACGGAGAAAACACGAAAGTACGCTCAAGGGACCACAAAGAGTTAAAATACTTATTTGGATGAACGCTAACTGGCCGAACATTAGCTCGGGTACGACGGGAATATACCAGGTGTTTCATCGATGGTGAACCACAATTCGTATAAATAGGATTTTTGACGTATGAAGGCGGTTTCTGGGGCGCAATACTGCCTGCTTTAGTGGACATTAAAAACAAGTAAATAATAACTACTTAGCAACATGACTAATTTCTCATAATTAACTTTTCAACTGTCACAGTTAGGCAACCGGTGGCAATTAGATATTTGTAGCCGGTGGTTAGTAATAGCCATAACAGTTCTTATAATTTCTAAAACACAGTAACCCTTGGCGCTGTGGCCCAACAAGTTTTGCTAACATCGTGCCAAAATACATGCGCTTTCTCGAAGCATGCAGGCAAAACAACCCCTCCAGTGCACATAACTAGTCGAAATAGCATAATTTTGTCGCGCCACAGCGCCGAGGATAATCGCGTTGTCGAAATTCTAATAACTGATATCACTATTAGCAACGACCGGCTCAAAATCTGTAATCACTTAAGCGGCTAACTAGTTGACATTTTTTACCTGTTTTCTGACGTCCGCCAGTGCAGGTACTATTGTGCTGCCGAAGAAGCCGCCTTCATACTTGAAAAAGTATATATTTAGAATTTTTTTTTTACGTTCGCTTCAACGCCGTGGCGTATATATATATATATATATATATATATATATATATATATATATATATATATATATATATATATATATATATATATATATATATATATATATATATATATATATATAGCAGCAGATTGGACAGCCGTCGCCATAGCACAGTTGGTAAGAGCACCGGACACGATATTCGGAGGTCGTGGGTTCGGATCCCACCGGCGGCATGGTTGTTTTTTCTGCTGGTTTATAAGTAATTTTCTTTAAATCAATCGATTTGCATTAGAAATTTAAAAAAAAATACAAAACGATCCCCTATGCGCCTTGGTTTCGGTGACTGTTGGCTTCCTTAATATGTTTGTGAAACGAGCCCCTCATTTCATTTGCCTTGTCTGCTAATAGCTTAACGGGGTTCTCGGTTCTGGCAGTCTTGATGCCATAGGTAGCATAAGAGGGCTCTCGCACAGTTTCCGCCCTCGCCGTTAGATGACGTTCCACGTCACACTCGCGGTAATACAGGACGTGCTACGTCCACGGCTATGGACGAGGGTGGTGCTGGTGAACACTCTCAAGGTTCGCTTACACGCAAAACATAAATACCCACGAAAGCAGCAGATTGGACAACCGTCAGCGTATCTCAGTTGGTAAGAGCACCGGACGCGATATTCGGAGGTCGTGGGTTCGGATCCCACCGGCGGCATGGTTCTTTTTTCTGCTGGTTTATAAGTAATTTTCTTTAAATCAATCCATTGGCATTAGAAATTAAAAAAAATAGAAAACGTTCCTTTATGCACCTTGGTTTCGGTTACTGTTGGCTTCCTTAATATGTTTGTGAAACGAGCCCCATATATATATATATATATATATATATATATATATATATATATATATATATATATATATATATATATATATATATATATATATATATATATATATATATATATATATATACACACAAACCAGGGCAGATATATAAATCTGTCGCTTAAAGAAACCTACTTATAAAGGAGCAGAAAAACAACCATGCCGCCTGTGGGATCCGAACCCAAGACCTCCGAATATCGCGTCCGGTGCTCTTCCAAGTGAGCTACGGCGACGGCTGTCCAATCTGCTGCTCTCGTTGGTATTTATGTTTAGTGGGTGTAAGAGAACCCTGAGAGTGTTCACCGGATTATTATCCCACTACACCGTAAAAAAATAAACGTTCCCCTATGCACCTTGGTTTTAGTGACTGTTGGCTCCTTTCATAAGTTTGTCAAACGAGCCCCTCATTTCCTTCACCTATATAAATATATATATATATATATATGTATGTGTGTGTGTGTGTGTGTGTGTGTGTGTGTGTGTGTGTGTGTGTGTGTGTGTGTGTGTGTGTGTGTGTGTGTGTGTGTGTGTGTGTGTGTGTGTGTGTGTGTGTGTGTGTGTGTGTGTGTGTGTGTGTGTGTGTGTGTGTGTGTGTGTGTGTGTGTGTGTGTGTGTGTGTGTGTGTGTGTGTGTGTGTGTGTGTGTGTGTGTGTGTGTGTGTGTGTGTGTGTGTGTGTGTGTGTGTGTGTGTGTGTGTGAGAGAGAGAGGTAGCGAAACTATATTTAGGAATTGTGTATTCTGACTATCCGGCTCCCCAAATGCTCGGATGGTGCCCTGTTGTATCACTTCATTCTAGTTTCTGCGCGATGCCCCGCCCATTGTAAGACGGGCGGTTGGCTTCTCTGGATTAATTCCATGCGCCAGTCGCAAGCCGAACTCATGCAGGCAGCCCCAATCTGTTGGCGAACAATTGCGTCCAGCCGTCGTCTCAGTTGCATCCGCCGGAGCAATAATATGCTGCCGCCGGCTTACCACGTCCTCTGCGAACCGTGTCAAAGTGCGGCAGGAGGAGAAGGGCTGAGATGTATTTCCGTCATACCTAAACAGTTCAACCCGACGACAGCGGTGGACGAAAAGCGCCTGGATTTGCCGTTCGTGACAGCAGTTTATAGCGGAAGCCGTGTCGAGCGCCTGTCCGCATCCCTCTTCAGTACATTTTCTTTTCCACTCTAAACCCCGCTTGTACAAAAGTGGTGGCTGCACACGCCTTTGGAGTATTTGTGCATGCGCGTTCACTGTTTCTTCCAGTACGCACCACCGATTCGCTCTTGTTACGTGAATGTGTTTGCGTAAAGTGCAAGATAAAGCGCGGCGCAGTTGACGTTGCATCCCGATGTGGGGTCTAGCATCAAAGTTACTGTTTAAATGCGATTCCGCTAAGAGCCTAAAAACTCACGGGACAAATTAAGAAGTTAACAAGGGCAATAGCTAACACATCAGACAGAACACGTGACGCTTACCTGTATGTCTTGTCTTTGTTAACCTCTTGCTTTGTCCTGTGAGTTTCTAGGCCTTTAAGCGCCGCAAAAACATCATCTGCAATGACCTGCCCCATAGCTCGTAACAAAGGGCTGCGCTTAAGCATCCCAACCCCGCGGAATCTGGTTGGTGTCCTTTGGCCGCTCCTTTTCCCTCCATCGACCTACTCGTCGCAGTGACCTTCGCTTTGGGCGCTTAAGTGCCGCGACCTCCACCCGCGTTTGTTGGAGCTCACCTTTGGATTACCTCCACAGGACGGGGTGCAAGGCAGGCAGCGGCGCGCTCCTCGGCGTGTCTGTCCACACGTGCTGCGCCTTGCTAAGCGACAGCGGTCGATGCGGAGCCGTATCGAGGCTGCAAGCAGCGATGACGCTCAATCAGTCAAGCGACAGCCCGTTTCCCTCTCCCGCCGGCTCGCCGTTCAGTTCGATCTTGCCTCTTCGATCCGGACTTGCCTGGACGTCGCACGGAGGCCTCGGAAAGCGCCGTTGCGCTGCGAGGGAGAGGGAAGGCGTGATCTCTTCCTGACCTCCACGTCTGGAGCACTGCATCTTCTGCGAAGGAGACTAAGCGCGGACTGGCCAATTACGTTGTAAGCTTGCAGAGGGTGAGACAGAAGAAGGTTAAACTGGGAATGCCCGGTTGAATACCCTACACTTGATTAAGAGGGGAAAAGTTGATAGAGAGAAAGAGAAGATTGAAAAGTCAGGACATATCGCAGTACGGATTGTGGTGATGCTTTTTAGTGCGTAAAAACACGGGGCACTCAGAGTGCGCATATTTGTAAATGAAATTTGAGGAGTGCCATGATGGCTTTTCCTATAGAAGATGGTTCCAGAATCTTGGCCTCCGTTAGACCGTATACAACTTAATTTTTGGAGACAAGGGCCGTTCAAGTAGGCGCCAATACCAGCCTGTAGTTTGGGATAGAGAGCTGTTTTGTAAAATGCTCGGAATAGCCCTAGCACTTTTTTTTTCTGATGCACCTGAAGATAGCAGAATTAGTGTAGCTCCTGGGCGTCATCGACATATGATTGGCCCTCTTTCTTCCTTGCGCCCTTTCATGGGCAAAGGTGTTTGCCCAACTGCAAGACACAACATCATTTGCTTCATGTCTTCACCGCTCGTGTCGTCGAGCTCAATTGTCACATTTTGTCTTGTGTGCTTTTTCGGCCCTAGTATGAGTTAACAAAATGGCCTACCAATATACTCTCCTAAGTAACGAAAAGGAACTTGGCGATTCTAAGGAAGCGCGGTGGCTTCGGTTGGTTTGTGGAATGACGGTGGCGCAAAAGTAAAAAGGGTCAAGCACTCGTGAAAATGAATTTTAACGAGTGGTTTTAAATTTTTAACCAGTTATCGGCGCTGATACTTTTCCTCCCATATTATTCTCGACCAGAGCGTCAAACCCTTCGTTTCGGTGGATTGATGATGGGTGTTATTTCTGTTTTCGTCAAACTTGTTTCTGCGTTACTAAATTCCTTCTTGCCGTTCGATTCGACTGACACCGATGAGCAGCGCGATGTGGCCGGACATCGCGGCCCACCCCCGGCAGCGCAGCACAGCGGCCGGTCGGCCGTGTCCCACTTCGTAACAAGGTTTATACGCGCGCAGTTCGCTGGGGCCCGAAGACGTCCTCGGTTGCAAACCATTTGTTCTCATTTGTCCTCGGCCGCACTGCTTTGCGCGTTCACTGCGCTCGCTCGTTCAACGGCTCGGCAGCAGTTGGGCTTAACGGCCACAGTGGCGGCAGTGCTTCGCTCCACGCCCGGCTTCCCGCTGCAGCGCCAGAAGGCGAAAAAATGGCGACGTGGCGAGCATTTGAGTAATAATTGAATGCGCGAGCCAATGTACACCAAAGAATCCCGTCTTGGGCGCAGATCCTTTGTTTTCACAGCCGATCAGGAATTGCATCAGAGCTCTATAGGAGGTGCGCTGAAGGATGGTTTTCACGTGCTATGCGTGTAGCTGATTCAACCTGAGAAAGCGCTTGATACAAACACAAACAACCGAATGTCGGTAATGTATGCTGTGTGTAGAACTTTGTACGTATCTAGCGTGTAAACCGGAATCCTCTAACGCATCCGGTCAAACAGCCAGCGCCTAAGCCTGTACAGCGTGCCATCCCTGGTAGCTTTATCTGTGGCTTTGTTTCTCCCGCCTGTCCGGTTGCCCATAAGAACGCAGTGGAGGTCCGAGTGATCAGTGCCAATAATCTTAACTTTCATGCTATATTTGTTCGGAATTTTAACAGCGCTGTGCTCTTCTTGTCGTTCACAGGATCGAAAGCATGGCATAAACAATTTTTACCTCAGCGATCGCTTGGTAACGGCACTGAGTTGAGCTGCTCGATGCGGGGTAGCAGTTGGTACGCGACGCTTAATTACAGCCACGCTCGCTACCCGCGCGCCGATTTGAATAATGTTCGTCTTGTTAATTAGACGCGCAGAGAACTCCGCGCTTTTCCGCGCTCCGTCGATAGGTCTTTCCCTGTCACAGCACAGGCAGTGACGGCTGAGCCCAGAACGGAATTGATAAAGATGGCAAGGGTCGTCGAGAAATTCACACTCACGGCTCAACGAGCCCTTATAAAAGGCTCCATAAACTTTCTACGGACTTTTTTTTAGACTTTCTTGCTTTTCTACAGATATTTCCTTCCGTTGTTTACATTTCGTGTCGTTTTGCCCAATCTAGCCAATGTCTATTTATAGTCTATAGACTGTCTATAGTGCAAAGTCTGCTAAAAGTGTACGGCCATATATTAGATTGTCGATGAATTGCCTATAAGATTTATTTTGTTCACAGATTAGTCTAAAATTTGTCTATAGAAAGCCTATAGACTTTATAGGCAAACATCTATAGACAGTCCATATAGTCTCTAGAAAATCTTAAGGGAACACCCATCCAGCAGTGGCAGTAACATCACACTGATGGTGGAGCACATATGGTGGATCTCTGAGGCTACAGTTCGCCGCCACTCATTTCTAAACTTTCCTCACGGAGTCATTTTCGGTCTGGATGCCATAAGCTTACAACTTCCTCCAACTTTTGTTGTGTGCTTCTTCCTGGTTGTGCTGACGTGTTTCAATGCGAAAGCAACTCTGTTTCAGACGAAAGCAGTCTGTGTGCGTCTTCCTTTGGTCTTGCGTCTTCTCTCGCTGGTTTTTTTTTTCACGTCAACATGTACGAACTCGCCCAACAATTCACGCTTCTGAACTAGCCGCAATCCCCGCACCCCAGCGGTACGTGTAGCTGGCGCAATGGGTCAGTAAACACCTCAATCGCGCTGTGAATATGCGATGGCACCCACCTACAAACTGAGCCAGTTATGCGCCTTTCCTTTTCTCAGAACCAGCGGAAGGTTTAGACTCTGCTGATTTTGAGGAAACGAAAGGCGCTTAACTGGCTCCCTGGATCAGAGGACACCACAATCGCGCTATGATACATGACGGTGGTGTCCGCCTGCAAAAAATCGTGCTTTTTCACAATATTTCGCACTCAACAATGCTAACCTGCCAGCCATTTTTGCGGATGCAAGAGATACATTTGTAGCTGAGAAAATTGAATTTGAAAATTTTCCCGGCACTCGATTCTAACTGGTGACCTCTAGACGAAAAAAGCTCTGTGAGCACAGATGAGACGTAAGTGGCGATGAAGCGCAGGCTCAGAGATCTGCGTCCCCCCTCCCTTCACCCTGAAAAAATAACTTTCTAGTGTCAACGCAATTTGCGATAGGGCCGTTGGTAACAGCTAGCTCTCCATTTCACTCTTTCTTTCGCCCCCACCTTCCTCTCTTCCATTGAGGCGTGTTTCGGGTGTCCAACAAGATGTGCGACAATCACTACGCCATTTCCTTTCCTCAAAAACCAATTTTCAGTTTTCAGTTTTCAACACCCGGATTTCATTCTTGTTAGCCTTTTCTAGCACACTAAAGCTTGTTTTTTTTTAACAAAATCAGCTTCTTTTTAATTAGAGCGTTGTAATCTGTCTTTGCAGGTCAACTTCAATCTTCCGTCTGTGTACCTTTAAGGAGGAGCTTTAGCTTGGGCAGCGTACTTCACGTGCAGCCTTGGTCCAAGGCTTGCGCAGACCACATGACTGCCTGTTGAGCCGTGCAGTAGAGGTAATAAATTCATTTCGTAAGGAGGGCGACAACACAGATCGCTGGCTAAGGATATATAGCCGGAACGCTAAGCCCGGAAACTATAACGATCCGAAGCAGTGAAGATGAGACAAGAGAGCTTCTTGGCCTCCATAAGTGTCCGACTGCAAGGCTCAAAACCGCATGCCTAGAAACACTCTGCCGGGAATGTACACCAGAGAAAAACTGGGGGCAGGGCTGACATCTTTAGGCAACTGTCGTAGTGATTTCAATTGCATGGTCCAGTCATGGGTGAAATAAAAGCTGCTGAGCAGACATCACACGGATTTTGTTAAAAACTTAACCGATATTGGCAAAGTACGGAGGTAATTAAATTTTATTTTAAGAGCTTTGAGCCATAAATTCAGCCATTGCGTAAATTGGTGGCCTAGAGCACGGTTGAGATAAAATCGGTTACGTGAGAGTGCCAACACAGTGGCTTCCAACGAAGACATTGTGGTGTAATATTTAAGATGTCAATAATATTTTGAAACAGCCTGACAGGTGCACTAAGTTTCATAGTGGTTGTCATCATCAACACTGTAGTAGTTGTTGTCGAGTTCATCATCATCATCTGCCTGACTGCGCCCACTGCAGGGCAAAGGTCCTTGTCTTTCCAATTAACCCTGTCACTTGCCAGCTGTGCCCACCGTAACCCCGCAAACTTTTTAACCTTCTCCGCCCACCTAACTTTCTGCCAGGGAGGGGGGGGGGGGTGAGATGCTGAATGCTACAGGTGAAATTAGCCTTGCTTATTCTGCCGGCAATTGCCTCACCGTAGCGTCCCTTCTATGTTAATAATGTCCTAAAATTTGTCGCATCTACCCCACTATGCGCACAGTCTCTTATAATAGCACACATTCCTCTCCCGCAGTCACCATCCATGCACACAATCACTCCACACAGTCCACTCCAGAAGTCACCATCTATGCACATATTCAGTCACAGTAGAACATAGTCCATTGTAGTGTCACAATCCATACACACATTCACTCACAGTACAACGTAGTCCACTCCAGAAGACACCATCTATGCACACATGCAATCACAGTAGGCCATAGTCCGTTCTTGCTGTCACCATTTTGAAACAAGATCAGTGTCTTGCAGAAATGTTAAAAGAAGGCGTGCAGCCTCCCTTCTGCATGTCTGGTTTCCACTCGGGTAGACAATGTTCTGAAGTGTACTGTGACGGCTTCCTGTCTTCTTGAAGGAAGCGAACATCACCTGCCTTTCCGCGTTGTACTCTGGGCAGTACATAATATAATGTTCAATATCCCCGCGCACATCACATAAAGAACAGAGCGGAGACGATCCTATGCCCATCTTAGCAGAGGCCGTGCGAATTCGATGTAGTAAAGTCGCCTGGGATCTTCTCAGTCCCTTGGTCACACATGGCTTGTGGGGCGCACTCCACAGGTACTGAACTGATCGAGCACTGTTTTCCTGTAGAGACTTTTCCCATCTTGAGATACTTTTTTTGATGGAATCCTTGAGAGAGCTTTATGGGCGATATTGCCTTCCACCTCATTACCGTTGACACATATGTGAGAGGGCACCCATTGTAAATATAGAGTAAAGCCTCTGCTGTGCAGATTCTGCACCACGCGCAGAGAGCTTATAGACAAGGCATCAGTAGGAAATCCGCGCTCTAACCTCTGAAGGGCAGATTTTTAATCAGTGAGGAGGACAACAGGTTGAGCCGGACAAGACAGTAACTTCCGTAAAGCCGCCTCAATAGCAACACTTTAAGCCGTTGTGGAGGATACGACAGCAGTAAAGCGTAGGAACACTTACAGTCGAAAGAAGAAATGTAAAAAGCCGCTGCGCTAGCTTGTTTGACCTTGTCCACTGAACCATCCGTGAAAATTTGAAGATGGCGGGCATACTCTGTTTCCAAATGTTCAAGTACGAGCGAACGCGTTGCTGCCAAAGGAGAGTTGCGATTTGCGCTTACATGGGGAATTGTGACCTTACAGTCGAGGGTCGGAAAAGACCAGGGGGGTTTCAACCGTTTCCTTTGCCTTCTGACATCAAGGCCTAAAAACTAAGAGTAATAAGCGCCAAGTAGGCCTTCGACTCATCTCTTGCAGAGCCGCTGGAGAAGGGATCGCCCAGCTACCGTCTCTCCTAGGCGGCCAAGATGCATTAGCAGTCTCTGAGAAGCGACAAGGCTAAGAGGTTTCGATAGGGACTCGTGAAGTTACTGCCTTATTCACAGCCGCCTGAAGGAACTCCGATGGCTCTTCTTAGTCCCTTTCTGTGGACAACTTCGAGACGTTCAAGTTGTGATGCTGAGGGGGAAATTAAAGGTAATTGATACATTATGCGACTGACCACCAGCGCTTCATGAAGTTTGACCATTGAATAAGGATGGTTTCCCCATTGCTCGCGTGCAATTCTATGGATCACATTGAGACGCGAAGATATAGGTGAAACAATCGCGTCGGCAGCTTTTCGCCACTTTAGACGGGAGTCAATAATGACGCCCAGGAAACGCGTGTGGTTGAATTGACGGATGCAAGAGTGACCGAGGTCTATCTTCAACCGCGCTTGACGTCTTCCTACACCTGTAAACAGAATAAAGCCAGATTTTTCCACTGATAGAGACAATCGCACACCCTGAAGGTAAGCTTGTGCCGAAAGTATAGCCTGTCGAGCTATCAGGGCTAATCGTTTGTGTTGGTAGCCGGTAATCCAAATACAGATGTGGTCGGCATATATTGACATGCGCACTTGCCTTCAATTTTTTGCAACGAATCGGGAAGGCCAGCCATTACGACGTTAAAGAGCATGGGGGAAAGAACACTTTCTTGATGCACACCTCGTGATAGAACCCTTTCGGTGCTTAAGGTACTCCCTAACCGTATACGAACGGCACGATCACTTATAAACTTGTAAATGAATCTTAACTTATAGCCCTGTATGCTCATGCCTTGCAAACTGTTTAGAATTGAGCTCTGAGCACGCTGTCGTAAGCTTTCGCAAGGTCAAGAAAAATGGCTGAGGTGGAAAGGCCGAAAGCTCTCTGGTGTTCAATGTGGCTCACCAAGTCTAAGACGCTATCTTGGGCACTAGTTCCTCGGCGGTATCCTGTCATACATGTTGGCAATGCCTTGCTGTCCTCAAGACACCACGATAAGCGTTCATTTTTCAGCTTCTCCATCAACTTAGCTACACAGGAGGTCAATGACACAGGGCGATACGAGGCAAGGTCCGTCATGTCTGCCAGGCTTCAGTACTGGAACTACATGTGCCACCTTCCATGACGGAGGAACATCGCCAGTCTCCCAAACTCGATTGATGAAGTTGAGGAGCTCCTTCCTGAATTCGCCATGTTCTCGTCATCGGTGAGAGCACAGTCAAACTAGCGCAGAATGAGGCCCATTGCGACCTGTAGAGCTTTTTCGTGTGCCGGAGACACGTACACGGATGCAATAGAAAGGGTTCGAAAGCCGAACTGTATTCTCACAGCCGCTACCTCAATGTCGTCCGTGCAAAGACCGGCAACGCTTAGAGAAACATGTGGAATTTTTCTTCTTATGTGAAGCGCGGCACTTCCGGCAGGAAATGTCTTTATGCTGCAGTTTTTATGGCCGACATATTCAGTCATACGTCCCCCGCTTGGCAGGCCAGCTTCTGGCAGGGCCAATACTGGAACACAAGTCCCTTTCAGTAATAGTCTCAGTTCAGCTAACCGACTTAAATTCCCAGCGCAGTTGCATTGCAATATAAACGGCACTTTTTGGTGAATATTAGATCCACGAAGTTTTACCCCATCCATATTAGATCGCAAGAAAGTTCGCTGCGAAGGTGGTAATTAGGGACTCAAAAGAAAACACCAGCTGTAGGGAGTTCTTCAGGTTACCAGGCGCCATCGCTGGAACATGTGAACGCAGGGCCCCAAACAAAGCATCAAGACGGTCAGACATACCTTGATTTTTGAGCTCCTTATGTTGCGCAACGCATTGGCTTACAACATCGACAAAAGATGCCCACGGGGACGCACTCTTGGCCGCAGTAGCTGGTTTTTTTGTCACCTGTGCATACGAGAGTCCCCCTTGCCTTCGAGTCTGGCTGTGATCCGTTCGCTCAGGAACATGGACACTTTTTTCTGGAGGTCGAACAACCGACTCGCCCGCAATGGACCTTGACGTCTTGCTTGGCTCAGATCCTTTAGGTGACATGTTTGGGTAACGCAACAACATCAGACTCCAACACTGGGAACTCCTCTAATCCTGGGACAGGCGTCTCAGTCGGTGGGGTTTTGGGACCAGCAGTAAAGGATATTCGACGGTGCAGAGCGCTCATGCGGAAGGGGCAGCCTCCGAAACTCGCTGGCTGATCACCACCGCATTTGGCGCAGGCAAAATCGGCCTTGCAGGTTTTAAAGTCGTGGTCGCCTCCCCACCGCTTACAGCGTCGATCCTTTGTGCAAACTTTGGCCACGTGCCCAAACCGTTGTCATCTAAAACACCGTGGAGGAGCTTCAGTGAAACCGGCAACTGCCAATTTTTTCGGGGCGCTCTGAGTTGGGAGCGAATGTCAGCACGATAGAGTTGGTAGGTTTCGCAGCCCATTCTTTTTATGGAGACTCCACACGACGCACAAGTCGTTTGACGTGCAGTACACTTTGTGGTTTCAGATAATCATGTAGGTCGCGTTCTGAATACCACTTTGGCACACCCTTAATAACACAGGTGCTCTTCATGTAGGAATGGGGCAACCTCACGTTAACTTTGGTGTCACCAATCTGAGAGCACTGCAGGAGCTTGTCAACCTGCTTTTGCATCGAGACATCCAGCTGAAGTGCCCCGTGTATGGCGAACCGACTACGAATCGGAGCTGATCCCAGCAGTGATTAAATGGCCGCGAAAAGTAAGATGGGATTCCTCTCTCTTAAATCAACCCCCTTTCTCTGTGGGCTCAACCACTACCGGGATCCCTGCCGTTCGTTGCTTGCGATGACTCACCAACTTGAAGCCCTCGTTGTCCGCGTCAGCCATATCGGCCACTGACTCGTCACCGTCCACGATTGTTGACTCATCCCCACTAAGCGATGAGGTCTCACTGGACGGGTGGTCGTCTCCATGTTCTGGTTGCTGCACGGCCTGGGAAGCCATGGCCGCCTCTTCCGAGCCAGCCTCCTTAGATTGGCGTGGTCCCTTTAGGCTTGCCGGCGCTGGAGTAGCCGTACTCTTCCCGTAGGGACAGTACCGCCTTGAAGATGCTGCCGTCCTCGAATATTCAAATAAAACTAGGTAAATTAGGAAAAATTAGGTAAAGAAACAGAGCTGAGGCGACTTTTTGCCACTCCTGCTACACTTGCCTCCTCTTGGAATCCACTCCGTTACTCCCAATGACCATGCCCTGCACAAGCCCATTTCTTCTCTTTTTCGACTAGGACGTCATTAACCCGCGTTTCTTCACTCACCCACTCTGCCCGCTTCGGGTCTCTTAACGTTACACCGATATTTTGCCTTTGCATGGCTCGCTGCGTTGTCCTTAACTTAAGCTGAACTCTTTACGTTAGCCTCCACGCTTGTAAGATACTTCTCTCTTGAGGGATATTGGTAAACTGTCATTCATGATCTGAGAGAGCCTGCCATATTCGCTTAACCCCATTCTTGTTCTTCTAGTTATTTCCCTCTCATGATCCGGATCAGCGGCCACTACCTGCCCTACCGGTTGAAGCACCTATTTACCAATTGCGAGCTACTGTGCCCTTGCTAGAGTGTTGAACATTATTTTGGTTTCCTGTATGTTAATTTTCAGACCCGGCGTTCTGCTGTACCTCTCTAAATCATTGATCATGCTTTGCGGTTAATCTCCTGAGTGACTTAGCAATGCACTGTCATCAGCGAATATAACTCTTATCCTCAGCTGTTCCCAATTCAGCCGTCGGAGTACCTCCTGTAAACAGGCGGTGAATAGCATTCGTGAGATAATGTCTCCTTGCCTGACACCCTTGCTTATTGAAATTTTATTGCTGACTTAATGGAGGACTATACTTATTTTTAACTCGCTGAATGTCTGGGAGAAAAAATTTCTTTGATCAGTCATTAGGCAATAAAGCTTGCTTTTTATTACGAATTTCACTTCCAAGTAATCGCAAGACACGTATACGCTACGTTCGTATTGTGGGAATAAAAGAGCCAGAGATATGGCCAGGATAAGCACATTCATGCGGGCTGCTTCTCGTACCACAAAACGGGCTATGTTTTTAAACCATGGAAAAGAGGTAAGAACCTTGTTACACTGAAGTAGGTTAACCCAACTCCGGTAACTTGTTCTCAGCCACTCTAACATGCAAGATATGAGTTGTAACCGCTCGAGTGGCAAGATAGGTAGCGTCCGAAACTCTAATCGAATGTCGCCTAGCATCTAAAGATGTAAGATCAGCTTTTTGAGGAGATGGTGAGGGGATAAGCGCGATACCATATTAGCAGTGCATTCTTTCCTCACCTTTCGACATTATGCATCGAAAACAGAAGCGTCATTCTGGTTTTTGAATAGAAATTTTCTCATTCGGAGGGAGGGTTGGGGGATAGGGGGGAGGCGGATTGGACGTTACGCATGTGCCTTAAGAATCTAAGGGCCAGCTTCTAAATGTGACGGACGGCCTGAAAAAAAAGGAAGACCATTAAGGTTGCGTATAATATTCCTCGCGAAGACTGCAGCTGCGTTAGTGCATTCGATGAGGGGACATTCTCTAGGCGACTGAAAGTGCATCAACGAGAGTGTCACTAGCTGCAGTCAAGCCTCAAACGCTGTAGCCGAGCACGGTCGTCAGCACAGTCATCGCATTGCCCGGCACGACGCCACTAAAAATCTGACAATGCAGTTTGTTTGCGAGTCGCTACAGATCGAGACGACAATCCCCCCCAATCATGCTGTCAGCATATAGAAACATCTGAACAGAGATCTGAAATATCTGAACGGCTGAACAGAGAAGACGTACAGCTAAGAATAGATACATTTAATGAACTCCGAAAATAATACATGTCCGAATGATTGTCTTTGGCTTTGTCACTGATGATTCGCAATTGGACTACTTTTTTACGGCTCGTTACTTCTTGAGTTTGTTCTCAACTTACTTCCCTTTTCGTTAAGTCCTTTCTCCTTGTGACCATGTTTGCTTTACCCGTTTTTTTGTATATGTACTGAAGTTAATCCCACCGGAGGAGTGGGTTGTAATCATGATTGTTCTCCCTTGCCTGACTCGACTGTAACTGTGTATGCATTTTTGGAACTATTATTAATGCGAAAGTACTACTTGGCTATGTTCGCGCTTTTGTGTCCGCTGAAAGTGGACGCAAGACGTGTCGGCAGCCCTTGCGTCGTTCGACGAAGAGCTAGGTGTAAAAGATTGATTGTATTTAATAGAGGATAATAAAATACCGATGCGCGTCAAATTTGGCTGATGTGGAGTAATTAGTTAATTCATTAGAGGCGAAAAAGTCGATTAGGCGTGGAAATAGTCCCGGACGTCGATATAGTGGCTGCACATTAAAACAGATGTGGACGCCGAAATTGTGGCAAAGTACACAGCCAAGACGAATGAAGGTTTGAAATAGATGAAATGTGATTAATGAACGATAATTAATCGAATAAAAAAGGTCTGGTTGATGTTGAGTAATTAGAGGCGAATAAAAACCATGGGCGTTGATGTAGTGGGAGGAAGTCAACGCAGTCTGATACGTGGTGTAAAAGAGTAAACCAGGTTAACAAAGGGTTATTTGATGTAAAAAAGAAAATAAGTAATAGAAAAAATGCTGAAAAACAAACGAACGAAAAAAACGCTTAGACGTCACAATAGTGAAGCGAAGAGAGGCGACTAGTGTGGAAGAGGTGTCAATCCTTTCGTATCCACCCAATGCAGGTCGCGCCAGTGATCTCTAACGTTTTTGTTTTTGTGAATTTGTTTTGTCATTTTTTCCTGCCTGATAAAAGGCTGATTGTTCTATCCACTCTCGAAGAGTGGAATGTGATTGATTAGGGTGTATTGGGTACTTTATTGTATTGTCTTTTTTTAAGTAATCAATGCCACTTTACTGCTTTCTAGTATATGGTGGCCTGCGGCTCTGTCAAACTTTCAGTTATGACAGCTTTTGCTGCCGCCCTCCAGTGTCATGTATCGTATATGATACGAATAAAGGCATTATTATTATTATTATTATTATTATTATTATTATTATTATTATTATTATTATTATTATTATTATTATTATTATTATTATTATTATTATTATTATTATTATTATTATTATTAAAGTACACTCTCTACGCCATACTTTGTGCATTTAAGTCTCAGGCTGTCCATTTTGCTGTTAACAAGAGGCCCGTATGGACACCAAAATGTCCATTTCATCTTGTTTGACTTGGTCAGGAGCTGCGTTTCTTCATTTTCAGTAGGAGGAGGATTAATCTCCCGCCCCCTCCTCAAATTTGCCTGCTGCACAGATTCAGCTGCAGAATCAGAATTTCATTGCAATAGGTTGGCCCCGGTTGGCGTTGAAGCGAGAGGCGCCGATAGTGAGTCATGAAGAACTTGACTCATCGCACTTGCTCGCAGTGCACAAAGCGGAAGGAGCTTAAACTCTTTCGATGCAAAGTTCCTAGACGATCAAACCGAGACACCCAGGGCCAGCCGGTTGGTGCGTTATATTGCTCACTACGAGGCACTGGGCTGGATGGTTCCGCTATTCTGCTCCTGAACCCGCTGCGGTGATTAAAGGCCTTAATTGGCGTTCGGCTGCTGACTCCAATGCGGTGGAATCGAATCCCGATCACAGTGGCCGCATTTTGATGGAGGCGCTGGTTGAAGAATCCAATTTGTTCGAAATTGTTCCTAAGTCCTGCACGGCGACTTCTTTCATAGCCCGTGCCAATATTCGAGACGTTAAACAACATAGCACTACCATATTCTTCCCTTGAGATTCTCCGGATCGCAATGAAGAGTGGCACAGAGAGGAGGCAACTAAGTCTACCCTTACGCAGATTTCTGCAGACAGTCTATGAACTCTCTATAGCCTGTTGTCTATAAATTCTGTATGGACTAGCATATAGACAGTACGAATCGTGTAGAAAGTCTATAGAGCATGAATTGATTTAGGGCCATACATTGTTAGTAGACTTTTGTCTGTAGATAGTATACAGACTATGAATCGAGAAGAGGAAATATGTGTAGGAAGGCAATAGTCAATAAGGAGTATATTGAAGATGTATAGAACATATTTATACGGGTACAGTTGTTGTTCACTGCAGACGGCACTCAAAAACAACACTAAAAAGCGAATTTAGCTAATGTGAGAAATTTATCTGGTATCTGGGGTTTATACGCCCCGAAGTATGACTCCTGTCATGCGCGGCGCAGCATCCCGTATTTATTTCCATATTCTTTATTTGTACGTAGTGTATATTACCCCTGCCCCTATACCTTCTTGTTATCGCTTCTCTTTCCTTCCCTTTCCCTGTCCTCTCCATCTTCTTTTATTCCCTTTAGTTGCAGCTCAGGTGCTTCAGGCTTCGATGGCAGATGCCACGGCTAGCAACGTCTTTTCCTTCTATTGTTATTTTATTACTAAATAGCCACTAACAACAACGTAACAACAGCAACGCGCCATAGTGGTTTCTATAAAAGGCGCTGTAGTGGACGTCTTCAAATCATTTAAAACCACCTGGGGTTCTTTAACGTGCGCTGGCGTCGCACAACGCTCGGGCGCTTTTGTATCTCTCCTCAAACGTACGCAGCGACCGGGATCGAAGCCGTGACCTTGATGATGAGCAGCCGAAGGCAGGTGCGTGCCGTGCTGCTCATCTTCAGCCGCACATGCACGACAAAGTCGTCTGCACTGATTGCCGGACTTGTTCGCCGATAAGGCCGATTCCCACTCGTCGACGAAGGTAATCCTGCGCAGTAATAAGGGTGGGCTCCAAAAAATCACGCCCATCTCTCATCTATGGGCCCATTACGCAAAACGTCGGTGCGCCTCGTACATTAATCGCACTGGAACTTCATATAGGGCCATGCGAGAAGGGAAGTTTACTCGAACGTTTCTGGGAAGCAAGATCTCAAAACTGTGCGTAAGGTGGCTGCAGATGACATAGAATGGACTTTTCTTAACGCCTGAATGGCATTTGCTTATCCCTCACGTGGAATTTCATGTTGCTTCTGCTACAACAACAACAACAGAACTGCAGGTAGCACTCACCGCGTCTTTCTTTTACTGTTTCCGTGTTTCTTAGAGCTTCGAGTGTGAGCTTCGAGTCCCACATCTAGTTATTGGTCATTTCGCTCTCGCCCTACCAGAAGTTTACTGTCCCGGTTAGCTCAGTTGGTAGAGCGACTGCTCCGGTGAAGCGGTGGTCCCGGGTTCGAACCCCAGACCAGGGCGAATTTTTCTTTAACTGCGAAGTTTCTGAGAAAGCTGTGCAGCTCTTTTTAGCCACTAGCTGCCTTTGGGTGGACACCATTGAGTAATTGCTCCCGTATTACAAATCTACTCCACCTTGGGGGATTCCTCCAAACATTTGACCAACGCAACCATCACTTCCTGGAGCTGAATTGGCCGGATGCGCTCAGTGTGCATGCCCAACCGTAAAATGGTGCGTACAAGTGCAAACGCTAGCTGGAACACTGGTATTAAGCT
Organism: Amblyomma americanum; assembly: GCF_052857255.1. Lineage (NCBI taxonomy): Eukaryota > Metazoa > Arthropoda > Arachnida > Ixodida > Ixodidae > Amblyomma > Amblyomma americanum. The sequence continues at coordinate 34,805,700 of NC_135500.1, read as the reverse complement.
GACCGTTTTTTTCCGCGCAGGTGAAGATATACAGCGGTATTGAAACACACAGGGAGCGAAAATTGCGGTGAAACACTTGGGACTACTTACGTGCTTTGAATGCGACAAGAATGTTTTTTTTTTGTTTTGTTTTTCTCTTTTTTCGAACGACGCACCTATTCATTAGCATAAAGTCGTAAGGCAACGCATATACTAGGTTCACCTTTATTCGTCAAGAAGCAACGCGATATTATGGCCTGTGGGCCATAATGTGCGGACATCGGGTGTCGTTGCCGAATAGCCGTATAATGCTCCCGCATTAAAACGCTGTCACGTAAACGTCTCCTCGTTCCGGAAGAGCGGTCTTCGCCTGGATCGAAAGTCGGAGATACGTAGTACATCTCGCTTGGAAGGGCACTGGTGTATGCAGTGGGCGCTGTATAGATGCCGTTGACAATGCCCACAACACGCTGGCGCCTGCATAGAGTCTACAAAAATTAGTGTACCTAAAGGGAAAAGAGACGCCACCGTCTGTGCGAGTTTGAGCACTTCACCCACCGCAGGAATGCCGGCAAGAGGAGGCTTCGCATTAGGCTTGGCTTATGTTGGGCCGAAAACGTGGATTCCGCGGTGTAATCACAGCGCACTGCGAATTGTGCGCGTAATACACTCATTTACTAGTGCGCTTTCGACTTCTTCAATAAATCTAACGCTAAAGTAGCCAGCTGGGCTATTTGGTTGAATGGCAGTTTTGGGTGGTGCACAGCGGGAAACACACAAGGAGAAAGGAAGAAGTCAACGGTGCTCGTCGTGCCTCGTCTTCGTTTGTCCTCGCGTTTTTCGCGCTCGCCGTCCTAGCATGTAAATCTAACGCTCATTAATGTTCGATGTTAGGCTGGTATGGAAACTGCCAATGCCTTGCTTGGAGGCTTGCCTGGAGAACAGACCTACTATTTATTTGTTTATTTAAACATACATCAATAGACAATCAAGAGGTTGGGCCAGGTGTTGGAATGCAAAGCACATCTCTAACATAATGACATTCTACAACATCGATGCCCAAAAACTTTACATCACATAGGGACAAAATAAGCACCACAAAGGGGAAAGAATAGTAGAAAGCTACTGCTTGACAAAGGGGAAAGAATAGTAGAAAGCTACTGCTTGCAGCAAAACTACAAAAACGCAGAATGTGTTCAAGTGAGGTGCAGTACCTCTGGGCTGGTTAGAAATGCCAGAAATGAAATCTTGCACTCTAAAAAGCACAGTTCTTGCATATAGGAGCAATCGGTATACGCACGCGAAAGGTTTTGCAACTGCACAAACAGCAAACCCTGCGCCAGCACGAAATATTACACTAGAGCCCTGAAGACGTCGTACGAGGCCAGCCAGGTATTTACGAACAGAGCGGCTTTTACAAGACCATCGGGTAACCCATTGCACTCTTTCCAAGCTTGACTGAATCGACGTTTTCTGCCGACAAAACTGGGACCAGGTACGAAGTGGCCATTTCCCCTTATTCCGGTGCCTCTCACTGGAGGATGAAGTATGGCCTCTTTTCCCCCTCGACGCAATCTTGAGAAGCTCCGTGGCCATCACAGCGGAAGCAGCTCGTCACCCTGTCAGTGCATGGATGCGCCATGGCTGCAGCGCCGGTGGCCGCCGTGAAAGCGGGTCTCGCGATCAGCCGCCCGCGGAACACGTCCTGCACGTCTGTCCACACTGTACTGAGCAGGCAACCTAGGGGAGAAAAGAGAAAGCGGGAGTGTCCCGCCCGCATTGCTCCCGCTTCAGCAGCGCTGGCCGCGTGTACGAACCCGTATCGACTGGGACGTCGTGTCCGCTCGCCTCGCTTTTTATTTGTCTGTTCGCTGTATGCAGCCGGGAGCCCCGTATGAGCTCATGGCGACGCAAGGAAAGGCAACGCGAGGAACATGACCAGGCGAACGGGGACGACTGACACGGCGGCTCGTGTGTTAAAATGAAACGACCAGAGAAGAAAAAAAACGCCCACAGCGTGGAACAGAACCCTGTCGTGAGACTGCTCGCGAAAAATTGAAAGCGTCTATTAGCTATGGCGGCGTCTACACGTCTTTTTTGTTCCTTCAGGCCGACTAGGCGTGTGCGCTGAATCCGTACGGGCTCCGTGTACACGCGAGAGCCAGCCCGATGATTTTTCTTCTGTACCGCTGCGCTTTTGCGCTGTGGTAGCGCGCGTGCAGCTTCGAGCCGTTAACCACCAAGCACCGGGAATGCCGTTGTTAAAGTGATCGTATTAGCAGGGCCATAAAAGCAAAAACTGTCCGGCGGATTCGGCGTCTGTGTCAAGCCTTCACCTGCTAGGTGGTGTTTAGGGTGCTCTGCCTCTCCCCATCTGCCACCTGCCAACAGTGCCCCTTTCCCCTCTCCTCTCAACTTGTAGGGGAGATGATGGAGACGCCGGATGAAGAATGACTCTGCAAAAACGAAAATGACTAAGACGACTCAGACAACAACAGGCCTACGTGCAAAAGATGCAACTCGCCGAAAAACTGTGTGTGCAAATTTAGCGCGGGAGGCATCCCTTCGCGCATTCCTCGGGAAGAGCAGCCTGGGTCTCACATGACCCACCGATGGCGGTGTTTGTAGCAACCGCCTGCCAGTGCATCTCTCAACTGCTGCGCCACTGCGTCGGTGGTGGCGCGAGGACTCGCTGCGATCTAACAACGGCGCAGATTGTGCGCCCACTTGCGTAGTCGGAGTTGGAATAGAATCACAATTGGAGTAGAGTGGGGAGTAAAGGCAATGGACTCAGAATTGGAGTAGAATCATTGCTGGAATAGAGTCAGAACTGGAATAGTCTGACGAGGGAAAGAAGAATGCTACCGCATTTTCTCCGCATCAAGCCAACTGAACGCCCCTAATTTTTTTTTTCGTTGCGAGGTGTAAACCGCAGCGGTGGCCTAGTGGCTTGAGCATCCGCCTCGTACGCGGGAGGTCAGTGCCGCCGGGCACTCACCGGTGATACAATGGGTACAAGCTTTCCCCTGCTCTGGTGCTCGGCTTATTTAGGGTGAAATGCTTGGGAAATGGCTCTTTGAGCCCACCTTGTGTCATGAAAACTACCTTTTGCCATGGCGCTCTTTGGCCACAGATGCCCTTGCGCCATAAAAATCCATCATCATCATCGTCGTTGTGAGGTGTTGGAGCTCAGCGGTAAGCATGAAGTGATATCTGCCTTTAAGGGAGACGGGCATTTCAGCGTTGACGTCATCGACAGGCTTGCCAAATATATGGTTAACTAGAAAGCATAACATAGCTTTCTAATAATTTGGAATAAATTTTACGGCATTTTGTGAAGACTTTTTCTGATAATACGACAAAGTAAAAAACACGAAACAGACCTAGTTCTAGATAGGCAGTGCCTGTTGAACCATCCGCTAAGGCAATTTTGTTTAAAAAAAAAACGTCCTCCATAACGAAGGAAAGTCCAGACTATAGCCTGTGACGGATGAAACATGCCATGAGCATACGCAGCATAAAATGCAGATAGCAAGGCACGCCGCGACTGCTCATTGTCTACTGGATCAGCTCCACGTCGAAACAGGGGACGTCGCAAGCTTCCACTTGCAACTCTGACTTCACCTCGGATGGGGTATACTGCAGAAAAAGATATCGCGCTAGTTGGTTAACCTTTTCACGAGCAATGAACGTATCGATGAACTAGACAGCCCAGATCAACAAGATGGTGCGTTAAAGTGGTATGCTCTTACTAAAAAAAAAAAAAGGCCAATTTTCAGTGAAAATAGCCTTTTTGGCCTTAGAACGCGGCAGTCTATTGAAAAAGGGCAACTTAGGTTGTGCTAAATGTCCGTCTCAAGAGAAAAGAAGAGAGCAGACTCCTGAGTGCGCTTTATATTTTTTCCATGATTCATAGGCATCATCAGCTTAACTACACCAACTACAGGGCAAAGGCCTCTCCCATGTCTCTCCAATTAACCCTGTCCTTTGCTAGCTGCGCCCACACTATGCCTGCCAACTTCCTAATCTCATCCGCCAACCTAATCTTCTGCCGCCTCCTGCTACACTTGCCTTCTCTTGGAATCCACTCCGTTATCTTGGTTTCGCACTACATACTCTGCCCAAGCCCATTTGTTCCTCTTGATTTCGACTAGGATGCAGTAGGTCGGAGAAATATGCGAGTTAATAATGACGCACTTGAAGTCCAGGAAAACAAACGGGGATGCACAGGGCATGCAGTGCGAAGAGATATTGATAACGGGTGGTCGTTCAGGGTATGCACGGAGGTGATTCATAGAGAAGGCAAGCGCAGCAAGGGGCGCCAGAGAGTCATGTGGGCGGTTGTGGCGAAAACTTTAATTGACAAAGGGGTGCTTAGGACACGCAGGCCCTTGGGCCCTCGCGCGGCCCCACTGCACTCAAACGTTCATGCCCCAAAGCCTCATCACGCTGGCAGCCCGGCCGGCGGCGATGTAAAGCTTACTCTTAGGGGTCCTCGGAGCGCAGTGGGGTCTCCGAAGTGGTAAGGTGCTCCAGGCTTCAGGTCTGTAGCAACATGTGGGTGGATGAGATTATGAAGTTTGCGGGGATAAGTAGTTCGCACCTGGCAGAGGACAGGGTCAGTTGGAGAGCCATGCGAAATTCCTTTGTCCTGCAGTGCAGCTAGTTGGGTAGCTGGGCCCTGCTATGCCTCTCATACGGTGCGTAACCGGGTTGTGCCTGTCGAAATGTTTTTCTCCTTTGCGAGCATGCTACGCTCCTTTCTCTGCCGTGCATACCCTTATGCGAATGTTGATAAAGAAGCGAGTTGACCTGACTTGTATATTCGTATTTCCCACTGTTTGTCATGGCTGTTCCCAAGCAGCCACTGCTTTGCTAGAGCGGGAGCAAGTCCGACGCTTTATTCCTTGGTATTTGGCTCGCTTTACACCCTCCTCGGGGTGTATTTGGCATGCCTCAGGCTTCCCTTAAACCTTCGAGCACTGTCGCCATCTCGGACTCAAACTGGGATCCAGCCTTGGATGCACGACAGAGTCGAGACAGCGCAGGATTCAGCGGGATTCATACAGGCTCTCAGCTACTCACGGAGCTTAGCCAATCCGCCCCTGGTCACACACCACTTGAGACGACGGGCATTTTGCTTGTAGGGCTTAACGTTCCCCTCCAAAACAGGTGAGTAAATTGGTTTGTCATCCCCTGCCCCCCTCCCCCTCCACACATGCTCCCGGTGTGCGCCGTGTTCCCGGTGCTCCATGGAAGCACAGCTTCAGAAGCGCATAGTTAGGTGTGTGGCTCCAACCCCATAGCAGGCCACCGGTGTTGGGGGATTGCGCTTCGATCCGACCGCTGCCAACAGTCGTTAGATGCGGGCACCTGGTTCGCCTGTGCCGTCTCTCGCCAAGGTCGGTGCCCCCGGGTTCCGGATCGGCAGACTGCTGTTGTGGGGTGACGAAGAGATGAGAGGGTCTTCGAGGTGAAAAAGAGTCTGTAAGGGTTTATTTACATTTTTACATAGTTCGAAAGAGGGAATCGGGAGCTGGCTGATCACCTGCCAGATCGCTGCGGGTCCGCTGTCCCCAGGTCCCTAGTTGGGGAATTTAGTTCATTAAAAATGCGTCGAATCACTGTGATGTAGATCACGTGTCCAGTCTTTAGAGTCCGCCTTCCAGGACGCCCTTAACAACACACTCTTGCCACTTCTGGCAAGTTATGGTCGCGCTGTCCAGGTAGCAGTGATGAATAGTTCGAAGGGTGCCCTATGGCAGCGTCGAAGGTCAGTCACCTGCACTTCACAGCGGTAGCATGGGAACGAAAGGATGCACTGCACTTTGCAGAAGGTTCCACGTATAAGGAAAATAACTTAGGGTAAGACGAGGTTGTTTTCGAAGCACGAGGATTCCGGCGTCGTTGGCTTAGTCAAACCCGGCCGCATTTGCCACGGCTCATTTGCAGCCCCGCGCCGCTTGCCGGCTCCCCCGCCGTCCCCTCCGGGAGAAAGACATCGTTATGTCCCGGGTCGGTCCGGCGTTGAGAACAAACGACAGGTTCCTGAAAGCCGTTCTCAGGCAGCGGAGGACCGTTTCACCCCGTAAACAGCAGGAGGGGGCGGGGGGGAACGTCCTTTGTAGACGCCATCACCTGCATTCGGTGCGCTGCAACCACGTCGACGGCCCTTTGAAGCCTCTGTCAATGGATGCTTCTCAGTGGCTTTAATATTCTTGGCATGTTGGCGTCTCCAAACGTAACAGCATGTACTGCAGCGAATGTTAGCTATCGCCTGTTAGAGATTGGTTTGATTTGATTTTATCGGGTTTAACGGCCCAAAGCAACTGAGGCTATGAAGAACGCTGTAGCGGGAGGGCTCCGGATAATTTCGACCGCGTGGAATTCTTTAACATGCACTGACATCGCACAGTACACGGGTCTCTATCACTTTGCCTCCATCGAAGATGCGACCGCCGCAGCCGGGATCAAACCCGCCAGTTTTGGGTCAGCAGCCGAGTAACATAACCACTGAGCCACCGCGATGGCTGCCTGGGAGAGTAACGGAACGTATATGTGGAATATAGTTTACTCCCTGAAGCGACACGTACAATGATGAACGCCGTAGAGGAGAGTTCCTGGTTAAGTTAGCCTACTTGCGGTTCTTTCACGGGCGCTGACGTCACGGAGTATGCGGACATTGTTTTTTTTTATTTTTTATCTTGCCTCAATGAAAATGCTGCCACCGCAGCCGCAATTCAGTCCTCCGACCATGGGATCAGCAGCCGAGCACCATAGCCACTGAGCCACCGCGGCAGGTCGGCTCTGAGATAGGCTAAACCAGCCATGATTAGAGGACTAGTCCATGCATATGTATAATATTATTAAAGCGTGCAAGCTGGCAAGTGGTTTTGTGTGGTGTGGTGTGGTGGGGTGTGGTGTAATACTGTATGATATTGAGGAGTCAAGGGAGGAGGAATTGGCTGGTTTTAATAACATATGAAAGAAGCCAATGGTCACCGAAACCAAGGAGCCTTGGAAAGTGTTTTCCTATGTCATAACAAGCCCCTCATTTCCCTTCCCTTGTCTGCTCAATAGTTCGACGAGAACCTCGAATCTTGCAGTCTTGATACCATAGGTTGCAAAGAGGGTTCTCGTACAGCTCCGCCAACTCCACCATTCGATCACGTTCCACGGGACCCCCGCGGTAATACAGCACTTACAACGTCTGCCGCTATGGACGAGCGTGGCGCTTGTGGACACTCTTCAAGGCTAGGTTGGGGGAATGTAAATGCCCCCAAAAGAAGGGGATGATAAACACTAGACGCCTAATTTGGGGATCATGGTTGCAGGTCCCACCGGCGGTATGTGGTTGTTTTCTCGCCTGTTTTCTATATCATAAATTCTTTTAGCGATAAAATATTTACGCTAATAATTTCTCATTTATCAAGACCGAACATAAAAAACCCATAGAGACATTGCTGTTGGTTTCTGTAGCCATTGGCTTCCTTCTTAGTATGGTATGGTTCTTCAAGTGCCCTAACATGGCGCAGCAAATTGGATTTTTCGCTCTTCGCCTCTATCGAAATGCGGCTGCCATGGCCGGGATTCGGTCCGTTGGCATTAGGCTCACTAATCCACCACTAATCCGCCCGGCGGGCAAGTAAGCACACTCAAGTTTCGGAAGCTCCCAAGAGTACTCATCCTTCTGACTCGGCAGCAGAGATCTTCAAACCAGGGGCGCGATTACGGATCAGTCTCAAAAAACTGTCTCAATTTTGAGACAGTGACGTCAAAATGACGACACCGGGTAATGCCGACCGCCGAATCGGCCAATGCGGAGCAAGGAGGCGGTGGGCTCCGCCCCGAAACCACTATTCGCACGACAAGGGACCGTAGACTAATAATTTGCAGTAAAGACGCAGTGAATAAAAACGAGTAATGTTTTATTTTGCTAAGAAACTGTATTTCAAACCCAACAGCACCAAGCAAAAGAAGCAGTGTTTTCATTTTTGCAATTAAGTTTGCTGTTCAGTCACTTTTTTTGCCGCGAAGGTGTGCTGTCAGCGGTATAGCGTGAACATGTTAGTCTGAAAATGAACAAAAACGCAATGAAGAAAACAAGTAATGTTTTATTTTGGTAGTAAACTGTGTTGCAATCTCAACAACACGAGGGAAAATTAGAAGCATTCTCAGTTTTGCAATTAAATTTGCTGCAGGTTAACTTCTCTTGCCATGAGGGCGCGCTGGCAGTGGCATAACGTGAACATGGCGGCCTGCAAGAAAACAGCTGATTCCATGGCTAGTTCCTGTTTTTTCGCGTGTCGTCTAAAATCAAGGTACTTTGCGGATGTCTTAAGTGCGCAGAAAAATCTGATTGAAGGCAGTGAATGCTACGGGCCTGCCGAGATAAACTTACAAGCAGCGCTCGGCTCGAAAATCGACGAAGACAACTTTAGTCTGTGTTCTCGGTCGGCGCCTATCGATCACCGAGTGACGTGTTGTTCTGTTTATTTTCTTTAGAAAATACCAGAAAACCATGAATCATCACATAGAAGCAACTGCCGACAGACAGGTGCAGCTGCTGATAGCTTGCAATCTCGGTGCGGGAAATGAGAGCCGACACGGCCTGCCTCTGTGGCAGCACTCTTCTGCCTCGTAACCAAGTGTTGCCGCCCACATCGGGCTAAGCACTTGATGCTCCGTTTGTATTTTTGTAGCTCCGTTCGGTTTATGTTCAGTTGTTGCCGTAGTTTCTTTTTTTTCCTGTGCAAGATGCAGAAATTGTGATGTTTATGCTCCACTTTGTTTAGAGAGAAAGGAAGCACTTGACTTGATAACTTTGCTATTGTCACCAAGGAGAGAACGAGCTTGTTCCATTAACGTTATTTACTGATCATGTAGTAGATCCAGGGTCAACCAGGAAAGAAGTAGTTTGCTTGTATAGAGGCTAATTGCAACTGGGCAGAAAGTTGAGCAAGTTTGTTCATGTTTGCTGGTACACAGCGCTTGAATTGCATATGATCCAGGGCAGTGAGGTAGGTAGGACAGGGCAGTGATGTGTAATATTGTATTTTGCTCAGCAGGCGAAGTGATGTTGGTATAACTGGGTTTGGTGAGGGCAGTGTTTGAAGGGCTTTAAATACTTTGCATAGCTTCTAACATGCACTTCCTTTCAGGTCGGAAGACCACTTTTTTTTTTTAAATTATGGTCCATCATATCTGAGACACCCTGTATACAGGCCACTCCAGTTTGAAAGGGAACAGCCAGTTGAAAATGACTAGGACATTAAATACCTAGGCGAGAAGTAGCTTGAAAGCAGTTGCACTTATCACACATATTATATGATAGCACAAGGAGCTTGTCCGGCCATTCGGCATTGTCACCGTCTCGTGTCATCATGGACAAGACTTCATAGCCCTGTGTTACGCAAACCAAGCTAGGTGTCAGTTATGGGGCAATAACCGAGTGCTCAAAATTTCCCACAATGGAGCTGCCTGTATATTCTTAGAGCTGTAGAGCATTTCCAGTAATGGTGTTGCATGATTTGTGATTGTAAACTAACCTCTAATCACACACCATCTCCTTGATGATGTGTCTGTGATGTTTACACATCTTTGTCTATCAGTGAAGATGTTCTAGTGATTCAGCAGTCATTGTAGCCACTGCACCTTACAATCTTTATTATGCATTGTTGTACAGCGGTTTCCTTGCAGTAGGTACAGCTTTTAGCACAGAGCGAAACCCCTAGCCACACACCATTACGCTAAAAGCTTAGCTTTGGTATTTACACCACTTGCATGTGCCAAAAATGTTTTGTAGTCCGCAAAATGCATCATGTACACTGTACTATGCCATATTTATTGTACAGGTAGCCTCTGTATGAAAGAAAACATGCACTCACTCAAGAAAACTGCACTCAGAAATGCCATACGGTAATTGTACATCAAGGTAAAGTATGCTTGTATGTACACTGTCTTTTCTGCAATAGAAACACTCGTGTCAAATGCTGTGCCTAAAAAAATAAACGCGCTTACTGAATGTATGATGTAATAAAAAACAGCTTTTTGATTCCAACAAGCATCACAAATATTTCATGCCTTATTCCAGCACTACACGTTTAGTTCATGCATGTTCGTCACACAGGTAATGACCACAGGCACTCCACCAAGCTGGAAGGAGACAGCAGAGAAGGGGCAGGTGGGCTGACATAAGCATTGACAAAAGAGAGTTCAAAATGATGCTTTTCAGAAATTGGGCGAGCTGCCTCAACACCTTTTCCGTCTTCAGGAAGAGACTGTGCAACACGCTGCTGAGGGACTGGAAGATATACTAGCAAACACACTGAAAATGAAGTGGCAGCCGGTGGGGGGCACTTGTTTGTCACTGCTGGCTTCTCGCTGCACACAGGTTGGCCAACGGCACAACCACATCACACAATTGCTCACACACTTGCAGATGTGTGTTGTGCAATGACACAAGGAAATGACAGTGGCAACAGGGGAACAGTGCCTGATATGACTCTCTATGCCAGCATGGTGAGTCGTCTCTGGACGCTAGATTTTCCATCGCAACTGCCGCTGCACCATCCCTCGGTACGCCTTCCTCTGGAGACGGGTCGTCCTAGAGAGGCCAAAAGTACAGCACCGCATGCTCTTCTCAGGAGGCAGGTGAGGAGGGATCCCGTCTGTACGAGGCAGCCACCATTTAGAGGTGGCCCGTTGTTATCTGGGTCAGAGGTAGTGTCGCCTGCACCCTCTGCTGATATGGGCACATCCAAACAGAGGCTGTGAAGTGCAGCACGTGCGGTGATGATGCGCACTGTCCACTTCCACTGGCACTGGTGCATCCGGTGTCCTTGAAAGCAACGGAAGCAGCTCTTCGGCACACCAATACAGCGCTCAGCCACAAATTGTGTGAAAGCATGTGGCGTGTTGTACAGGCCTTCTGCTGAGTCAGGTCTGTAATGTCATGCAACTGGTGCAGGCAGCCATGGCTCCAGTGGGTAGACATAGTCTCCTGCATAACAAAAAATGATGCAGCTATGCATATCCTTTCTCAGTGATCTCAACAGCATTACAGGACACTCTGCTATACAGAAGAAAACTCACGCCAAGTAGCCCACATCCAGGCTTTGCTGAATATGACATTCAAGAGCATACATACATGCAGGATTTAGATGTATAAGTGAGCACTACTGTAAGGTCAGTCTTTTACCGCCATATTCATATAAATGATGCGCTATGATTGCCTACAAAACACAAGCGCTGTCAGGTGCATTTTGCTTTGGTTTCTTCAACAGGAAAGGCTATGCATTTCAACAATGTAATATGTGTCCCGTGTTTCTGCTGCAATTATATTTAACAAAAGGAAAGGGTGGTAATACACTGTATCATACTGTAAAGTGTCTGCATTTGTGTAACTGTCCAGACTGATTCTTGTAGCTTTAGCAGATCCGGCCAAATGCATAGTGCTGGAGCTCAATAGATGTGACTGAGTTCGCCCGACGGGTGACACGGCTATTTTACTGCTTACCCAGAAAAAAAATCACCGTTGTCCAGAAGGCCTTCCTCCGCCTCGGAATGCCGCCAGACAAACGCGTCGCGGAAGGATCCGGGTCAGCGCGAGTCCACGGCCAGTATGCACATGTTCGCGCCACAGATCTGAGAAAAAACAAGCACAGCCCGTACTCACTCTCGCTGCCGAGGCCCGCACTTGTAGCTCATGCACTTGTAGCACTTGAACTCGTGCGGTCAAAAACAGTGGCCGAGGTATACTCACTATTACGTCCGCAGCGTAGAACCGCTTGCGGCTCGTTCGCAGCACTGCCCCCAGACTCCTTGATAGTGATGAGTGCCCAATCGACACACCCGACGACGCCGGAGATGCTGCCGCGGCGAACGTTTAGGCAAAGGACGCCCTCCTTCGCCGCCGCCTTCTCCTCCGGTCTCCTCGGAAAGCGAACACTCCCCTTCTGTGACCCAACGTTGACATTGGTCTCCGCTGCCCGCCGCAAAGGCTTGTTCACAGTCGGTTGGGCTGCGCCGACGTTTTCTTCATTTCCAACGGCGCCTTGAAACCCACCGGAGGCGAAGAAGCGCAGCGCGCACAGCACCTGCCGCTCCACTGACAGCGCACTCACCCGCGCACTTCCCAATTCAACGGCGAGTTCGTCGCACAGACACTGCGCAGTCTCCTCGAAATAACTCTTCCGCGCGTCAAAGTCGTCTTCATGCACCCTCCGACACCGTTGCTCGCGCGGTCACCCGCGTATACGACGATGTAAACAGCCGCCATTTTCTGTCTCAAACGTGTTGATACTACTTTTTCCAGTCTCAAAAAATCGTCTCAATCTGCCCGCATAATTAGATGGCCAACGTCACCACTTCTGCGCCATTTACGACGTCAGTCAGTGACGAAAAAAATCAAAATGGCCGCCGACCAATAGGAGAGAGAGAGGCAATATGAGACACTTTTTGAGACAGTTTCGATTGAGACTGATCCGTAATCGCGCCCCAGAGCGCCTCTGGCCGAGCATAGTTCACGGGAAAGAAGGCAGTCGCGTTCTCCCCCAGCTCTCGAGTGTGACGGGAGTGGCGGAAAGAAGCAGCGTCATATCACTTATCCCTGGATGCACGCGATGAACAGGACGCGATTCGAGCTGCCCTCTTAAGCCCGCGTGGATGGGCATAATTTGCCTCGGGCACGGAACGCATGCGAGAATGCGGTGGGACTGAGGGAGAGAGCGCGGAAAGGAAAAAGCAGAAAGGAAAAGCGAGAAAGGAAATGCAGGGTTTTCTACGGGAGAAAAGGGTGCCCAGCCTCGGCGGCTGGGCTGCGGCAGCGCTGCGTGACGGAGCATGTGATTCGCGCGCGGCGCAGCGAGGTTAAGGGAGAGAGTGGAGACGAAAAATCTCCACGATGAGAGGGCCGCCAGGGTGCGCGGTCGAGGGAAGCAGAAATCAGGAGACTGCGCACCTTACTGTAGACAGTCCGGAGCTGAAAGCGAAGACGGGAGAAAAGCGTGCGTGGCGTCCTGCACCGTAACGAGGTCCGAAATCGGCCGTACGTTTCTATATAAAAATAAAGAACCGGCTAGTGTCGTGATAGTGACAGATGCGTTTTTTTTCCCCGGCAATTAGTCCCTATTGCAGCGCGCGACCGGAAGAGGTCGGTGCAAGAAATTCGGGGGAGTTTAGAAGAGGCGCCTTAAAACAGTCTCAGGGACTATGCTAGCGAGACACAAAGCGGAGACGTGATTTGCGGGCAAGCGGAGGAGGGGAGTGCGAAGCGAGTTTCCGAAAGCGGTGAAGAGGGCTGACAGACGGATGATGATGAGGGGAGAGACGTGGACCCCTTGGCCGAGACGCGGGGCGAAGAGTCGTCGTGCAGTTCGCGGAGGAGAGTGGGGTCGCTTCACCGGTGGGAGCATCACCGCCACCGGCGCGGGAGGAGTTCTGCGCCGTCGCCGCCGCTGGCGCGCGGGGCCGCGATCGATGCGGACGGAAGCCTGCTAAAAATAGCCCCCGGCCGGCAGCGCGCTCCGGGGCCCGGGGCCCGCACCCACTCTCTCTCCCCCCCCCCCTCCTCCTCCCGATGTTTAAGAGGCACGACGTTCTCTCTCGCTACACCCCGACCGGCTGCTGTGCCCCCTCCGCTTGGCGGCAACTTCTCTTGCAGATCCATGACCCCGTCGGTAATGGGAAGGAAAACAAGCTGGAAACAGTAGGAGGGGGAAAGGCAGCCAGAACGGCGCCCTAAACGGCGACCCCGTGTCCCGAACCGAGGAATGCCCGCTGTCTTCTACGAACCGTGCGGGTAGACGTTTGGCTCGCCTGCGGGTCTGCAAGCTTGTACCGCGGGAATGGGCTGCGCGGACTGCTGCTCGCGATCGACTGGGTCTTGGGGCAGCACTGTGCGGGCTCATATTGATATACTCGTCGGTACGTAGCCACGGCGCTTACACTGCGTGTCATCCATAATCGATCTTCTAACTACGGCGAATCAGGTTTAGCACCACTCTCGTGAGTGTTGGAGGGCCCAGTGCCGCCTGGCCAATGCACATTCCGCGTTGCCTGCCCATTGCTTCACATCCACTCTGATAGGAGAACGGCTGTCTTATGGGCTAGGGTTTTTGCTGCCAAAGGGCACTTCTGCTGAACGCTGCGCCGTTATGAGTTTATCATGCTTAATTAACTCTGTACTGCCCATTCCCGTCAGCACGTCACCCTCTGTCCACCCATACCCTGCGTTTCTTGTCGTTTCAAGTGCTACTATATTACTGACCTTACGCCACTCTCTTATTTATTTATTCATTGTTCAGTAATTACCCATACTCCGCAGCCTCTCTGGCCATGAAGACTGTATGAATCGATTTCTACCTGCGTGCTGGGTGTTCTTGGAAACTAGGAACATCAATCTTATTTGGTGTTCCGCAATGCTACCCATTTTTTCTTTCGTAAAGCAGGAGCCAGCGGCATAGATTTCGTCCTGAAGTATTCAAAATCTCACAACAGCGATTTTGTGGTAAACATTTTACAGTCCGTTCGTTCATACAATATGAAAGAAAGCAGGAATAACATTACTCCATCACTGAAGAAGAAAAATTTCTTAAATCAACAAAATGTTATAGTGTGTAGATGCCGTCATGCTATCCAGAAGACTTTCTTCAGCCTTTCAATAACGCAATCCTACCATGACTTCCAAATCAACCACCTGTTTCAAAAATTTCGTTAATAAATTTTGAAATTTCAATTATTTCCCGAAGTCTATAGATTTCTGTCGGTAATGTCAATATTTTAGTTGGAGAAATCTTGTAGCACGTCTGTCGTATTAAATGACTTGCAGACAGTCCACGGCACCCAGTGGATTCCTGACCTCGAACTTTCAATGTTTTGTGTGTACACAGTTCTCAAAGATGTGTCTATTGTACATAGGGTAAACGGTTATCTACAGATAACTCTAGTCAGTCTATTCTCGTCTCACATATCTTGTACATTTTCGTTCTAAAGGAAGTTTATATTGGCACTGTAGATAGGAATAATTTGTATTATCTATAAACACTGTATGCAGGCCACCCAAAATTATTCCCAAATATATGAACAATGTATACAAATTCTCCCAGTTTCGCAAATTTTAGTCAGGATGATTGGTTCTGCAGTACCTGCTACCTAGACTGCTTCCACTGAACTTTGATATTTCAAAACAATTAAATGACAGCGCGGATCCGGTAACGTGTTTTCGTCCTCACGTTCGTGCATCGTCATGTTGGCCTGTTGTCCTGCGAGAGAACTGTATATTATATACAGGACCACCACTGCGCATTAAAAGGTTGCATACGTTTCGGTTGTCAGCCTTACTGCTCCTGTCAACCCTCACCATCTACTTTCGTCTATACTTTACACAGACCACTTAATTTTTTCACAGCGGATAACACAATATCGACGTGATACCTCTGCCGCGTACTTTCTCAACCACTAGGGGCCATAGCGTGTGTCACTCCGTGCCCTTATTCCTCTTTTCTTTTACTCCTTGGCCAATCAGGGACGCTGGACAGAGCTCGGCAGTTTTCCGGCGGCGACAGATTACCACTTTCTTGAAACGAACCCACTCGAAACAAAAGCAAGACGATCTTACGCAAGCTGTTAAAAAATGTTTTGTCGTAACTGTTGTATATTTCTGTACAGCTGTAATATTTTTCTGTACTTCTGTCGCTATGAGAAGGAACAGTACAATACTATAAAAAATTTTTGCTGTTGCTGCAAAAACTGCTGTTAGTGCAAGCTAGTGGGCGAAAATACTACCACCTTTGTGACATTCCGTGTGTGATACGAGGATCCACGTTCGACGGCGCGGCGTAGACGGGGAACCGTGACAGCGGCATCATCAATTGCCCAGCCATGCTCTTTGAGTGACGACCGGAAAAACCGGTCCCGCCGCCGCCCCGGGGAAACAGGCTTTGTCCTCCCCAATTTCCGATTGCATTCCAGGACAGGGGAGCTGTCAGCGGGCCAGAGCGCGCCGTACCACAGCCGACGCTATGCGAAACCGCGAAGACGACATTCTTTCCCTCCCCCCCCCCCCTTTGTCGTGGGCTATCGCCGGGAAGGCACCCACAGCTTCCCAGAAGGGCCGCGACGGACACCTGTCATGGCGGACAGGCAGTACTCGCCAAGAATGTGGAAAGACAGGCGCTAGTGAATTAGCTCCGAAGAGAGAGCCTGTGTATACTCTCACTTGAGAGAGAGTGGTGGCGTTTTTGTTGTTTATTTAGTTTGTATTGTTCACAGACTCTGGGGTCGAGGCTAAGCCCAGCCCAAGGGGTGGTCCCCATCTCGCATGTTATTTTGGATTGGAGAATTGATGCTTTGGGCGGGCCACTGGAAATGACCGCCCTTAGTCCTTTGTTAATCAAGTGCTTAAAAGCGCATGTAAACGGATGCAGTTCAGTCTGAGCTGGGGCTCCATGCTTGGCATGTGATGTGATGCTGCTTAGGCACTGGCCTGCCCGGTCGATGAGTGAAGTGGTGCAAAGTTTGTTCTTTTGTAGATTCAGTTCTGCTTTTTCCAGTTTGGCTCTCTGTATATGTATGTTGTAAAATTGTGCTCTGCTGTCATCATCTACAAGCTCGCCTCCTGTTCATCTTCCGGGCCGGGCGACACTGGAGGAAGGGTTTGTGAACCATCCTCGAAGAAACGGACGACTATTGAAATTCTACTGCAAGCACGCTCAGGACGACATCGTTCGCCAAGAGGGCCTTCAGCGCCGAAGCCCGTCGGCGTGCAGCTTCTGCCAGCAACCGCTCGAGCCCAACTCCGGAGCCACTCCATCGCCCCCATGAAGTCGTCGGCACGTAAGCTCGGACGCCCTAGCCTCTGATGTATAACCTTAACCATGTGTAATTACTGAATATACCTGTTTGTTTAAACTGAGCCATACGGTGTCCCTTTGCCTCTCCGTCCCGTGTGGACCTGCGCATTATGGGGGTCATCACACTGGTGTCAGAAGTGGGGCCTCAAAAGCAAATGTCCTCTGAATGCTGTGACATTCATGACTTCAAAATTGTAATCAAAAGGGAATCACGGGACTGATTGTGGGACTTTTACCCCCATTTGAGAGGCTTGAGGCACTGGAGGGCTTGAAAAAAAAAATGACTGTATCTGAGGGAGCTCCCACTCCACAGCCGTCGCTCGGAGCAAGCATGCTGGCATTAGGAAGCGTCATTCCGACGTTTACGGGAGATAAGACAGGGGTTCCAATCTGCGATTTCTTTTCCATGCTAGAAGAGATTGGGAAAATGGGGGGATGGTCCGATGCTCAAATGCTGGGAATGGCGAGGTGTAAGATGGCAGGAGCTGCTCATGATTTTGCATGGCGAGACGAAAAAGTAAAATCCACAAAATCATTTGCGGAATTTAAGAAGCTCGCGTTTGAGCATTTTGACACTGAACCACGTCACGTGCGAGTACAGAGGTTCCGTGACGCCGGACAGATGGTAGGGGAGGACGTGCGAACGTTTGCGTCGCGGCTTCAGCGCTTAGCGCGCGATACGTTAAGCAGGAAGGAGGAAGGAGACCAGCTTAAGAAGAAATACGCGGAGGATATACTTAAAGAGGAAATGACCGCTTTGTTCGTGGCTGGTCTGCAAGACCCCGTGCGCCGGTTCGTGCTCTCGCGCAAGCCGAGTAATTTCGACCAAGCCGTGGAGGCCGCATTGGATGAGGAACAAAATGAGGCGTTAACGACAGCCGCAGCGAGAGTACGCGTCATAGAGAGAGCGGTGCTCAAGCCTGAGGTTGCTCTCTTGACAGAGCGGTTAGATCGCTTGGAACAGCTGCTAACTCAGCAGGTAGAACGCCAGGTTGAAGCGCGCGCTCAACAGCGCCCATTCGCTGGAAACCGGAGACCGCCACAAAGCTACAGGCGCGGTATGCGAGATTTTGAAGAAATCGTATGCTTCGCTTGCCAGGGTCGCGGACACATCGCCAGGTTCTGCCAAAACATGCGCCGTGGGGAGCCACAAAGAGAAGCAGGCGAGACACGCCCTAAGCAAGCCTACAGCGGGGCTCCAGATACCGAGTCAAAAAACTAGTTAGTCCTCCCCAGCCTGAGGAGCGTGGGGAGGAAGCAGTAGATGATGAGGTGGTGGTAGTTTGTGTGGCCGACGAGGCATGCCCTGTTGTGCGTTGCAAGTTAAATGGTTGTTGCATGGAATTGTTGATAGATACGGGGTCAAAGGTGACATTGCTTAAGGAGAGCAGTTTTAACACGCTTCGAAGGAAGGGGGACCGCGAGGTGTTGGAAGCGTCTGGTGGTATGGCAACCAAATTTGTAGGCATAACGGGGGATCCTCTTGGCATAAGTGGACTCTACCGGTTACACTTCTCTCTCGGCGGAATTGCATTGGAGCACCCCTGCTACGTATGCCCGGACACGGTGTCTCTGCCAAACGGAGTGTCAGGTATATTAGGGCAGGATTTTTTGAGAAAAGGGAAGGTAGTAGTCTCATTCTCTGAGGAAGAGGTTAATGCGGGCGGCTCAAAAGTTCCGTTTTTGAACAGGAGAGGGGCTGAGATTCGCATTACCGATATTGACACCCGTCAAACAGTGGGATCATTGGAGAAGGTATATTCGCGGGTTGCCGTCCGGCTGGTCGAGGAGGCGGTCGTCTTTCCTTGGTCGGAGCACATTTTGTACGCGTTTGTGCCTTCAGATGTAGAGAGCGGCGCCGTGGGAGTGCTTGAGCCGGTCGACTCTCTCAGCAATGGCCTGAAGGCAGCCGCGTGCCTCGTGACAGTTAATGACGCCCACAGAGTGCCCCTACGGGTGGTTAACTGTAGCCAGCAGCCACTGAGCCTTCCCAAGAACAAAACATTGGCTTTCTTCACCTCTGCGATAGAGCAACGTGAGCCCACCGATACGGTACTCGCAACTGTCGGTGTCGTTCGATCTTTCTCACGTAAAATCCAGGGAGAGGGAGGCTCTGGCTGGTTTGCTGAACGACTACTCGGAGGTATTCGCCGCGTCCAACCTGGATTTGGGCTGCTGTGGCGTTATAAAGCACAGGATAGAAACCGGCACTTCATCGCCCGTTTACCAGCGTGCGTACAGGATTCCTTACTCCCAACGTGAGGAGATGGAGCGGCAGGTGCAGGACCTGATTGATCGCGGCATTGTCGAACACTCAAAGTCACCCTGGGGAGCACCAGCACTATTGGTGGAAAAGCCAGATGGCTCGTATCGATTGGTAGTGGACTACCGCAAACTAAATGCCGTAACTCGCATCGATCCATACCCCATCCCCAATATACAGGAGACGCTTTCTCAGCTGGGCTCTGCCAGGTACTTCACGGTAGTGGACATGGCGGCGGGATTCTGGCAGATAGCAATGGATCCGGCAGATGCCGAGAAAACGGCATTCAACACGCCCTCAGGGCACTATGAATGGAAAAGAATGCCGATGGGTCTGGCCAACAGCCCTGCTGTCTGGCAGAGAACCGCTGATGTTATCCTGGCAGGTCTTCTGGGGAGGCTGTGCTTTGTGTATATGGATGACATTATCATATACAGTGGCAGTTTTGATAACCATTTGCGCGATATTGAGCAGGTTTTGGTGCGACTAAGAGCAGCGGGTCTCAAACTGAAGCCCTCTAAGTGCCAATTCCTCAAAAACGAGGTGAAATACCTCGGGCACGTTGTTTCAGCTGACGGCGTGCGACCGGACCCTGAGAAACTAAGGTGTGTCTCGGATTTTCCATCCCCGACTAGCGTCCGCCAGGTCCGGCAGTTTCTCGGCCTGATCGGTTACTACCGAAGGCACATGGAGGAGTTCGCCAAGCTCGCTAAGCCGCTCACCGCCTTAACAGCCAAAAATGTCGCCTTTCGTTGGGACGAAAACGCGGAGAATGCTTTTGGGGCCCTGAAAAGGAAGCTAATGAGTGCACCGCTGTTACGCCACCCGGATTTTAGTTTGCCCTTCGTTATGGCCACAGATGCGTCAAAGTTCGCAGTTGGTGCCGTGCTATCTCAGGTTATCGAGGGCAAAGAACATCCCGTTGCTTTTGCTAGCCGACAGTTGAGCCCCACAGAGCAAAAGTACGGAGCTACGGAAAGGGAGTGCCTCGCCGTTGTCTGGGCAGTAAAGCACTTCAGATGCTACCTTTACGGCCGCAAATTCAAGCTAGTCACAGACTGCCATCCTCTGAAATGGGTGATGAGTGTCAGGGACCCTAGCTCGCGACTCGCTAGATGGAATCTACACCTGCAGGAATACTGCTTTGAAGTTGAGCACAAGTCAGGAAAGACACATCTGAACGCTGATGCACTCAGCCGCACAGCTGCCGTGGCAGCTATAGAAGAGTTTGTCCCCGTAGTCGACCCCGCCGAATTACGCACAGAGCAGTGCAAAGATCCTGACCTGAAGCGAATAATCGAAAGCTTAGAGGGCGCACCGTCTCATCCCGAACAGCTAGGTTATTTCATTGACAAAGACGGCACCCTGTGTCGGCGCACGAGGCCAACCAGGAAAGGGAGACCAGAGAAAACCGCTTGGGAGAGAGTCGTCATACCTCGGTCGTGGACAGAAAGGGTTCTTCGCGCGTTTCACGATGCGCCATGCGCCGGTCATTTTGGCGTAGCGAAGACACGCAGGCGTGTGGAGCGTTTGTACTTTTGGAGTGGCATGCGACAGGATGTTAGAGACTACTGTGCGAAGTGTCATTCCTGTCTCGAAAGAAAAACACCCAAGGGACGAAGACCAGCTCCAATTCAGCCGTTCCCTGAGGTTTCGGCTCCCTTCGAGCGGACAGGTATGGACATAATGGGCCCATTGCCCACGACCACTTCCGGAAACAAGTACATTTTAGTATTTGTCGACCACCTTTCAAAATACGCGGAAGCGGTAGCACTCCCAGATCAGAAGGCAGACACGGTTGCAAGAGCATTTGTCGAACAGATCGTGCTCCGACATGGACCCCCGAGGAAACTCTTGACAGATCGGGGAACGAACTTCGTGTCGCAGCTAATGAGGAGAGTTTGCGAGCTGCTTAAGATCGCTAAGAAGCAGACAACACCGTACCATCCGGCTTGCAACGGCGCGGTGGAGCGACTGAACCAAACCGTGGCCGGGTTCCTGTCGCATTTTGTTTCGCGCGACCAGCGGGACTGGGACTTGTGGCTCCCGTATGCAATGTTTGCCTACAATTCCGCAGCACACGAGAGCACGGGCGAATCGCCATTCTTTCTTCTCTACGGCCGAGACCCGGACCAGCCTAGTGAAGTGCCAGAGGGCCCCCGTCGTGTCCCATACGCTTCACTGGACGACTATAAGGTTGAGCTAGAATCGCGCTTGCAAGTGGCGAGGGACATCGCAAAGGAGTCCTTAAAGAAAGCGGCGAAGCGCAGGAAGGAGGTGCACGATCGCAGTGCTAGAGACGCGCCGTTTGATGTGGGGGACAGCGTGTACATTGAAAACTGCCAAAGGCAGATTGGGCTAGCTCGTAAGTTCCAGACGAAGTGGAGAGGACCGTGCGAGGTTGTCGAGAAGCTTTCTCCGGTAAACTTCAGAGTCCGAGACGTGAACCGGCGTTTGATAAGGATACACGCAAATCGCCTCAAGTCGGCACCGGTTCAGTATTCACGAAATGAGGAAAGGGAAAGCGCGGATTTTGATGGGGACAGAAGTGAAGCGGAGCGCGCAGATAGTTCGCAAGAAACGCCCTCTCCTGCATTTGTTCGGCAGGCGCCCGAGGTGACGGCCGGAATGCCACCGGATTTACTTCATGCATTGCTAGAAGAAGAAGCGCGCGAAGTTGCCGCGCAGATAACGCCAGGAGAGGCTCCTGCCACGAGCCCTCGCAAGTCCCAAAGCAGACAAAGGGGCACAGACTTATTTAGTATGACTCATGAAGGCCGATATCCGCTGCGAAATCGGAAAGCTAAGTCGGACTAATGGCGTAAACAGAGCGGAGTTGTGAACTGGTTAGAATTGTGTAATGCCGCAGCTCATAACATTGCTATGTGCTTATGTGTTAAGTTATCGGAGTTGGTAGTTAAACCTTTCTGTCATTAAGTAACACCTGCACAGGAGAGCATGCGGAGCGCATGCAGAACCTGCCCTACTTCCTTTCGTTATCTATATTTTTGTCTGTGCCGTGATCGTGCTAGAAGTGGGAGCTCCTTTGTAACTGTGGTAAATTTATTTTCGTCCAGTTTGGACTAGAAAGGAGAGGCTTGGGTGCTGAGTTTCATGTTTATCTGTAAAAGAAGATCAGTGCTGCCCCTGGAGACGCCAGTATTGACAGCGGAGGCATATGGTGTTGTGCAGTGGTGTTGAGTGCAGCGAAAAGTGTTTTGTCGGACGCACTGTGCGAGGCGATTCAGAAAGACAAGGGGAGCTGCGTGGACTCAAATGTTCGGAGAACATTCTTCTGGAGGGTGAGCGAGTGTGACATTCCGTGTGTGATACGAGGATCCACGTTCGACGGCGCGGCGTAGACGGGGAACCGTGACAGCGGCATCATCAATTGCCCAGCCATGCTCTTTGAGTGACGACCGGAAAAACCGGTCCCGCCGCCGCCCCGGGGAAACAGGCTTTGTCCTCCCCAATTTCCGGTTGCATTCCAGGACAGGGGAGCTGTCAGCGGGCCAGAGCGCGCCGTACCACAGCCGACGCTATGCGAAACCGCGAAGACGACATTCTTTCCCTCCCCCCCCTTTGTCGTGGGCCATCGCCGGGAAGGCACCCACAGCTTCCCAGAAGGGCCGCGACGGACACCTGTCATGGCGGACAGGCAGTACTCGCCAAGAATGTGGAAAGACAGGCGCTAGTGAATTAGCTCCGAAGAGAGAGCCTGTGTATACTCTCACTTGAGAGAGAGTGGTGGCGTTTTTGTTGTTTATTTAGTTTGTATTGTTCACAGACTCTGGGGTCGAGGCTAAGCCCAGCCCAAGGGGTGGTCCCCATCTCGCATGTTATTTTGGATTGGAGAATTGATGCTTTGGGCGGGCCACTGGAAATGACCGCCCTTAGTCCTTTGTTAATCAAGTGCTTAAAAGCGCATGTAAACGGATGCAGTTCAGTCTGAGCTGGGGCTCCATGCTTGGCATGTGATGTGATGCTGCTTAGGCACTGGCCTGCCCGGTCGATGAGTGAAGTGGTGCAAAGTTTGTTCTTTTGTAGATTCAGTTCTGCTTTTTCCAGTTTGGCTCTCTGTATATGTATGTTGTAAAATTGTGCTCTGCTGTCATCATCTACAAGCTCGCCTCCTGTTCATCTTCCGGGCCGGGCGACACTGGAGGAAGGGTTTGTGAACCATCCTCGAAGAAACGGACGACTATTGAAATTCTACTGCAAGCACGCTCAGGACGACATCGTTCGCCAAGAGGGCCTTCAGCGCCGAAGCCCGTCGGCGTGCAGCTTCTGCCAGCAACCGCTCGAGCCCAACTCCGGAGCCACTCCATCGCCCCCATGAAGTCGTCGGCACGTAAGCTCGGACGCCCTAGCCTCTGATGTATAACCTTAACCATGTGTAATTACTGAATATACCTGTTTGTTTAAACTGAGCCATACGGTGTCCCTTTGCCTCTCCGTCCCGTGTGGACCTGCGCATTATGGGGGTCATCACACCTTTTATCAACACGGAAAATTTTCTGTACGAGCTTTTCTACAGGAAAGAAGCAACTTTCACTGAAACTAATGCTTTTTTATACCAGGAAGGACTTTTTTTAAAATTTAATGAAAGTACTGCCACGTCAGATGTTTTCATAAGGAAACTCTCTTTTGTTCTGACAAAAATATATGCTTGAGGTATTGCATTTGACTGAACAGTTTTGCGAGGTATCAGGTGCCGCTTTTAATCTAGATAAATCCAAGGGGTTTTGGTTGGGCCATTGGGGTACAACGCCAAGTCATTATGGTGGCATAAGCTGGAACTTCGAGCCCCTTCACGACCTAGGGGTTCCTCTTCGCCAAATTCGCAACAGTGGCGCCTACTAGTCTCCACAAAGCGACAAACCCAGGCTTGGATGGGTAGGGAACTATCAGTGTTTGCTCGGGCTCAAGTCTGCAACATTTTTTTTGTTTGCAAAACTTGCCTATGTGTTACAGGTTCTCCACTGTGCGAGGAAGAAAGTGCAGGTGATGCACATAATATTTGCTACATTCGTATGGCGTTCTCAATGGGACCCCATGCGTCGCGATAACCTACTTCTTTCTCTGGAGTCTGGTGGAATCGGCCTTGGTCACTTATTTGTGCATCAGCTTCCTTCGCGTTTTATTTTTTTCAAATCATCAAACCAGCCTTTTTTAGCAGCTGTGCTTATTAGGCATCCCAGTGCTCATTTGCCTTTCCTATTCGCACCGATTGGATATACTCGTGAGGGGCCCTTATGGGGATTCCTTAAGGAAGTTGCTGACGCCTTCAATTTCCTCACTTAGCGCTTTTCTTTAGACTACCTGTATAGCCTCTCCAGAAGGCAGATGACTCAGGCACTTACAGCGTATTTGTTACCTGTACCGTTGTATCGGCAACCTTTTCTGGAGTTCCTTGACGCCAGTGTTCTAAAACATGTTAGGCGAATGTGCATTTCTTATGCTGCAAAAACATTCTTCTTTAAACTGGACACGTCTACGCTGGCTGTGAAGGCATGGCTTCATGCTAAACAGATGCTTGCGCTATGGTCGGTGCCGCCTGTGCACTACACCAGAGACAATTGACCATTGTTTGATTCTGTGCATTGATACTGTGCTCTTCTTGGATATATTACAACGAACAATTAAGACGTACATTGGCATCACACCCTGCAGTATCCGTTTTTTTCTTTTGCTTGTGGAGAGAAACTGTGCTGTGCCATATGATCTATTTATGTTGCTGCGACTATTTAGTCTCTGGAAGAGCCGCATGATGTACCGCCACGCCGAATCACCACGGTCGTCGAAATCTTTGTTTCGTGGACAGCGGTCGTTGGTGCGGGGGGAGTATATGCAGCCCTGCACGAGCCGCATAGCTTGCTCCCCTATCTGGATGTATGTGTGTGCCTCCCAGACAGACTCCTGATGTTTTCGAAGGAGTATGGTGGCCTGGTGTTTTGTGGCGAAAGCATGCTTAGACTTTTCTTTTCGGCACTATTTCTATGCAATAAAGAAGAAAAAAACTGCGGCGATAGCCTAATGCTCTCGCGCAGTGGCCAACGGAGTTGATGTGTTCGCGCCGCCGTGGATTCGAAACCGAGTCGCGGCAATATTGTTTTTTTTTTCTGCACGTGTCTGAGAGGCTTCAGACAAACCGCGGCCCTTTCAGGATTGCTAGTGAAGTAGCGTTATCGCACTAAAGCGTACCGCTACTCTCGAGACGTTTCACCGCACGTATCCCAAACTGCACCCAACGGCAGGCGCAGCTGCCACAACCGCAGACACACATGAGGGTCACACACGCGTAACGTATACGCGAGGCATGGCGAAAGTCGAGCGGAAGAATGTGAGCGGGCCAGTGTCCGATGATCGGGAGGGAGGGACGGAGGCATCCAAGGCGAGCTGCTGCACCGGGCCGCAGCATCGTCAGCCCACATCGGCCGAGGATGTGCGCCCCTCCCGGGACAGCATCGACCGCGGCCGGCTCCGTCAGCTGTCATCCAGGGCCAGAGATGGGGCGCCTCTTTGAAGGCACCCGCTCCTCGACGGGGCCGCTTTTGACGAAGCGCTGTTTGGCTTCCCCGGAGAGGGCACTCGATTCTGTGCGAAAAGCGACAGCGAGGCAGTGGTGGGTCTGGCAACGTCTCGTCTTGGTTGGATGCAACGATGTCAGGCGGAGGGATCCGATAGGGTCCCGTGACACTTTGGGACGAGTGCCTGCGCCTTATGCTCCACCTGCGGAGCAACGCGTACGTGGCAAGTGTTTTTGAAGTACCCGGCTCGGTGGTTAGTACAAGGTGGCTGCTGTGCCCGAGGGAGCGGGATTAAATCTCGGCCGCGGTGACTGCATTTCGATGGAGAGAGCGTTCATACCGTGTGCTCTATGATGTCAGTATACGTTAATGAACCCCTTGGGAGCCATCCATTACGCCGCCAGATTATCTCTTTCTTCTTTCACTCCCTCCAGTATCCATTCCTTCACGGCGCGGTTGAGGTGTCCAGAGAGAGTGATACAGTTACTGCAACTTTCTTTTCATAACAACTAATTATTGTTTTTTTTAAGTGGAGCACAGTGGCCAATTCACCGCTTCGGCATCAAAACCAAGGTGAGTTTTGAAAGGCTGGAATCGGCTTTTGAGTTCTAGGTATTGAAGTTGCAAAGCACTGTTTTGAAAATCGTTAGGTTGGCTTTACCACGCTGCACATTGATCACACGGCATCGAACAAATTTTTAATGCGCTTAATATTTCTGCAGCTCTCGTGTTTTATGGGGTGTAAAATACTGACACTGCATCCTTAACGACACCAGGTTGAGAGACGCCTTATGATGAATATGCAACGTCAACAAGGCAACTTAAAACAGGTTTGAAGACTTTTTACCTTCGATTACTCGATCCACGTCACCGGTTCCGAATTTACCAAAACCGGGCACACTTTCGATGTGGACGGATTTCAACGTCGCTATATTGCCTTTTATAATGAGTCCAAAAATTGAAAAAGCAGTTTTTTTAACTTCAGTTGTTTGTTGATGTGCAATTGTTTATCGGGTAATAATGCGCACCTTGGCGTCCTGTCCGGCTGCACTGATCTCCACGACGCGACGTATCTTGCAGCTGGAAGACAAAAAGTTGGACTAGTTGGTTCGATTCCGTAATTCTAATTCCTCAGTTCTAGTTCCTAGCAAAATAGTTGGCGATAATTGCGGCAGTATAGAAAGCAGCAGTTCACATCGAAATTTCACGTCTTACAACCGTCAACCGCCAAACTCGGAAGTCTTAAGGAAGTGGACTGACAGGCTTGGATGGTGCGCGATATCTAGAAAAGACGCAACAGCGCATGAATGCGCGACACAGAGAATAAATCGAGCGACATGTGCAGATCCACGCTGAGGGTGATGTTCACAACTTCGCACTTTCCCACCTTACCCCGTAGTGGGCTAGTGGCCACTTAACTGGCTTCATTTCGCGACTTTCGCGACAATTACCTCTCAATGTGTGGGGCTAGGGAAAGCATTGTATCGAACAAGGCTATAATTTTCAAGCAATAGGCTAAGGGACAAAAGCTGCCGCTTTATTCCTGCTGCGTGCAGGAGAACTCATTGCTCTGTGCAGTAGAAACAAATCATTATGCCTATATAGCGGCCGAAGAAAGGGTGATCACAACACGGGACATCAGTCTGTTATCGGCGAAACACCGACAAGCTGCAAAATTTCGGCTCTCCGCACCTTGCTGGGCAACCAAACAGAACACACTCGTGTAAGTACTAGGTTGCCTTGGCACGAGCTCGAATAAGCAAAGGCAGCTCGCGCTTTTAAAAGCCGTATGCAGAATGCCTGCCGAGGCCTCCGAGAAGTGAGCCAGAGGGAGCCAGGTGGCTTCCCTCGACCCCTTGCGGCGATCAAGGGCGGCGGCGGATTCCTCGCCCACAGAGCCTCTTGCGTCCTCTTGGGTCCTAAGCTTGTCTTAGACTGCTCACGTTGGAGCGGGCTGACGATTTTCAGGGTGTTGACGATCTCCCGGGTGTAGCCAGCCAGCGCCCGATCGGACACCATCTTTATCATCATCAGCCTAGCTACGCTCACGGCAGGACGAACACCTCTTCCACGTCCTAACAATTAACCCTCTCCCGCGCCAGCTACGGCCTCCATATCTTCGCAGACTTCGCAGTCTCATCCGCCTGTCTCACTCTCAGCCGCCCTTGCGCTCCTTTGGAAATCACTCCGTTACCATCAGGCACCATATTTACATCAGTTTGCATGTCCATTTCTTATTCTTGGCTCCAGCTAAGATATCGCTGACTCACGTTTCTTGGGTCGCCCACTCTGCTCTCTTCCTGTCTCTGAATCTAAGTGTGCAATAACACGAACAATTTTTCAGCCCTGTTCTCACGTGCCGCAAAGCAATGGATTCTTGCGGCTTCTGTAACGGCTTGCTAATATCCTGAAGCCATTCTGGCATGGCTCCGGCTCTTAGAAAATTTAAACTGTGTTGCGTTAATTGAGAAAACTTTCCTAGTTTTAATGTGTTTGTGATAAGTGAAGCGGCATATGAACGGAAATGACTCTAGCTAACTTGGCAGTGTCGTTTAATTTTGCAAGATTTGAGTAGCTGCAGCCTGCAGGCTTGCGCAGCACGCACCAAACAAGAATCGCAAGACAACAAACACAATGAGTGTATCCGTAACGTTCGTGAATTTTCTTTTGGTGGCCTGTCAGTGAAGTCTATCACGTTATTGCAAAGCAAACTCGGCACCTGGCTCGCACTGCAGAAGGGCACAATTTTGAGCCATTTGTTGACAAATTACCAGAGTAGCTTCGCGCAAACATGCAAGAAACAAGGTAAACACACCCCACGAGTGCTTCTATTCTTAATTTCCAAGTTCGATCATGCGGCATGTGTTTGTGTTTGTCCTGAGTGCATGCGCTAAGCCATTCTCGCAGTCTGATGACGATGCTGCTTTTATTTTAGTGCGAACACCACTTCTAGCCGCACTCCCCAGGTTTCGCTGGTGTGTGTATATGTATGTGTGTGAAGCCTTTCAGTAGCGAGTGTAACTGGCTCAATGGTTCAGTGGACTCCTCAGTCGCGATGTGAGTAGGCGGTGGCGTCCGCTAGGAATTCAGGTATAGTTATGCACCTGGATAAATGTGAGGAAAAGAAGGGCGCACAACCGGCTTGCTGGGTCAGCGGACACTTGGTTGCGCTTCCATTTGGGAGGGCGATGGCGTCCATTTGAAGAAAACCGTGCTTCGCGCAATATTTTGTTATTAGCAATGCTAAACCGCCAGAGATTCTTTTATTAACGAATTAGTCAGCCGGCAATTACCGCATAATCAGCTCTTGTACTCAGAGATTTCGTCTCTTGTTCCTGCGGATGACAGCCCAACCGGCGGCAAGTTGATGGCGGGACGACGTTGGCACAGTGCTGCTTGTGAGCATCCTTCGCTCGAGTGTGTGTGTGTGTGTGTGTGTGTGTGTGTGTGTGTGTGTGTGTGTGTGTGTGTGTGTGTGTGTGTGTGTGTGTGTGTGTGTGTGTGTGT
Organism: Amblyomma americanum; assembly: GCF_052857255.1. Taxonomy (NCBI): domain Eukaryota; kingdom Metazoa; phylum Arthropoda; class Arachnida; order Ixodida; family Ixodidae; genus Amblyomma; species Amblyomma americanum. Next base: position 34,776,568 of record NC_135500.1, on the reverse strand, counting down.
GTGTGTGTGTGTGTGTGTGTGTGTGTGTGTGTGTGTGTGTGTGTGTGTGTGTGTGTGTGTGTGTGTGTGTGTGTGTGTGTGTGTGTGCGTGCGTGTGTGTGTGTGTGTGTGTGTGTGCGTGTGTGTGTGGGGGGGGGATGCCCCGCAATCAGTGCTTTCGTTTCTTTGATACCTTCCCGTTTTCTAGGCTGTGAGTAATGTGCACTTTCGTGCTTCCTGTAGCGCATAAGGTTGTCTGACGTTTGTTCGCCGCCACATGTCTCTCTGCCGTCCTCGCGTCTGCTCCGTTGAACCGGCCGCTGGCTGTAAATGCAATAACGCCCCGCCAGACGTGGGTGTCGGACGTGTAGGCCTCGTCGCTCCAGACGGCAACGGCTGCAGAGAAAGCACGAGACCGACGGTAGGGAACATAACGCGACCGCCTAGAAGGACCGTTAGCACGCATACGAAGCCGCTTGGCTTTCTCTTTCAGTGTCCGCTGAGCCGTGGCGTGATTCTTCGAGACGCTTTTTTCAATATCGCGCGTATAGATTAGGAAGTAACATAAATGCTCGCTACAGGCCTTCTTGCGGAACAAATAACTGAATGGGCGCTGCTGGCCGAAAGGGGAGGAAAGAAATGCCGCATTCATTGCTGAATTCAGTCGGCGAACTGACGTCGGCGAGCTTATTTCGAAAGTGGCCGAATAATTACGCGAATGCGCCTGGTGTACTGGACGCTGTAAAACTGGTCATGTCGCAGGCCGGAAACCTGCCCTGTCACCATTGGAACGTTGGTAGTGTTGAACATGTAACCTGCACCGCGGTCGCTAGTAGCGGACGCGAAGCGAAAGAAGTAAAGAATATCACTGAACATCGGCTGCGGTCGAGTAGACGATGGAATAAGCCGCTTCCTGGACGATGTAATAAAGACATTTGAGGCAAACCGCAGGAAAGGCGTCAAATGTAGCGAAAAACTGCCAGAGACATGTAAATGAACACTGAAGAAGTACTGATGGAGTCTACTTGTATGGATGCATTATCGCGTGTTATTGATGAATAAGCAATGAAAACAGAACTTTTATAAGCTGAAATGCAGCTATTGTCATCAGGCCGTTTCGTCAAGGTATGTGCGGCGACGTGAAAGCCTTTTTGATGCGGAACACTGAGGCCATACTCCGTTTCAAACATGAGTTGCAACGCTATGATAGGTGCGGAAATCGTCCGCATGAGAAAATATAGGCGGGCGTGTTACTGCGCGCTTGTTTCGTGGCCGAGTGCTCTAAGGCACAAGAAAGCGGCAACGTCACGTGAGCACTAAGAGAGCATTTAACCAATCTCATGACGAATGCATCATGTAATATGCCTGCAGTCAAGGTATTTACAATTTTCCTCTCACCACGAGGAACGCACTACTTTTTAATCGCGGATTCAGGCAGAGTGACTTACAGCGCTAGCTTTGACAGGTTTGCACTTGATGTATAAAACGGAGTACGGACTACGCCACCTTTCGCTTCATAAAGTCGACAACGGAGTGCCTTTTTGTCCTGACGTCACTAGTTCGAATTTAGCGGCAGGAAGAAATGTTTCAATTTAAGTCCAGTTCCGCCACTCATGATTGCAGGCCTCTTTTGCTTACGAACACACATTACCATAGGCACAAATAGCCATAATATCGATTTTTTAAAGAAAAAAAACATTATTCGTGCTGTCCTCAGCGCCCTTTCAGTGCAACAAACGATACTTAGACCTTTTTCGTTTTCACGTTTCGCAGTTTCTCCAAGCGCATCCACGCCGCGCTTTCCCCAGGACCGGTCACTTGACCGGGTGCAAGATGCGATTACATTATATTAGGGAAAAAAGGACACTTCCGTTATATTCGCTCAGTTCACGCAACCCATGTCTGAACTCCGTGGCCGTTTTCAATCAATCGTGGAGCCGTTTAGAACTATGGTGCGGCTTCGCGAGGACGGTGGCCTCAATTGAACCGCGCGATCCGCACTTCTAAGACGCCCGCCGCTCGGGGCGAAACTACGAAGCAGCGAACTTTCTGACGGCGGGTTTTGGTCTCAAAGCCGTCGGGGACCCCGTGCTCGCGCCATAATCTCGGCGCCGGTAATTGAAACGGCCCCCGTGGAGAAAAACAAAACGGCCCGGCGCGTTCGCTATCTGATTGCCCCTATTGGTTCCCGCTCTTCCGTTTGGCCCTCGGCACGAAGCTAGCGACGGTGTTCCGACAGACCCGCGAGCGATCTTATTCTCCTTCTTTCTCCCGAGGAATAATGTACACCGGCCGCTTACACCGCCCCGCCGCTCCCTTCAGACACAGCGCTCTATTTATTCTGCGCCCCTTGTCTGAACTTTGACCTCTCTCTTCCTATTCCACTCGCTTCCAAACTGTTCCGTTCGATGCCGCGCAAGCTGCGAACACTGCGGCCAGTCTAAGCCGGCTAAAAGACGCACTGAATGGTTAAACCCTCGCGGCGCTTTACTTTTGAAGAACAGCCTCTGTCTAAGCTGCAGAGGCCACGGGGTTTGCTGCTAAGCCTACTCTATCTCCACATCCGTAAAAGTCCCAAGATCCGAAGTAGTTAAAACGCGAGTTCCTCTCGGAGTTATGACATTTGGTGACGCATAACAAGCTCCACTCCGTGCCCCCCCCCCCCCCCACACACACACACGCACGCACGCACGCGCACACACACACACACACACACACACACACACACACACACACACACACACACACACACACACACACACACACACACACACACACACACACACACACACACACACACACACACACACACACACACACACACACACACACACACACGCGCGCGCGCGCGCACACACACACACACACACACACACGCACGCACGCAAGCACAAAACAACCTTTGGGCTCCATACTTTCACAGAGGTTGTATGACTCTAAACGAGAATTAGTGTGTAGAGAATACTGGCCAAGCACTAGGATATATTTCCATCAATTAAAATGTGGAATACTTACGGTTGGCAATGACAACAAATTTCCTCTTCAGAATATCCGAAGTTCTAGCGGTTACGAAGATTTTAGCCGACGTTTCAACCTCCTCGATTTGCTAACCTCGAGGCCTCCTCCCGTGTGGTATTTCAAAGCGTCCTCCCATTGCTAACTGCATCAGGTCACCTAACTTTGCAGTGGGAATATGCCTCCGTTGCCAAGAGTAAGCATTCCGTATATTTAATGACCGAAACCTACGCCGGTATGTGTACAGCATACCCAGCCCCTAAATAAGAATAAGTAATTTAGACATAACTGCAGCACGAAAAAGAAAACAACCACGCAGAGAAGAAAACACCCAAGACACGGAAAAACGCTGCACTCACGGTTTATTTATTTCACCAATACATGGGAGATATAAATGCTCCGACGCGCATGCGCACAGAATGCAGAAGGAAGGAAAGAAAGAAGGAAAGACACGCGCCAACGGCAACTTAGAACATTTTACATCGTGTGATGCATCTTTTCTTTTGGCTTAGAAAAGCTCGTATTCCGATCTGTACCAGTTGATTGAAGTATCGCTTACACGATTATTGCCTCTCTTCTTTTTATGGTATGCTTCGAGTTGCTCACGTGCAGTTTGATCTTTGTTTTTGCCTAGAATCTTTGCACTATCAAAATGCGTCGATCATTCATTGCAAAACCTGCTGTGCTCACCCCAGCCCACGTCTTCGTTATTCTCACAATGTCGTCTGTGCTCCCTTGACCGGTCGTTGACGCACCTGCCAGCTTGGCCGGCATAGGTTTCTCCGCGCTACAGTGGGGTCTCGTACACCACTGCTGACTGGCACTGCACCGCATTGAGCTTTGGCGGTCTCCTTGCCGGAGATACGAGGGCATAGTTTGTCGAGCTTTACCGCAGCCGAAAAAACGAGCGGCACCAAAACCTGTTCGCTACTTTCTTCAATTTATGCGAAACGTTGTGCAGGTAGGGGGAAACTTCCGATCGCAAGACCTGCTCAGCCTTTCTCGTCTTCAGGGTTGTAGAGCTCTTTACCTTCTTCAGGAGAGTCTCGGCACAGCCGTGACGGCCGATCGAGGGTAGTCTGAGTCCAAAATTCTTGCCAATTCCTTATCAAAGCTGGCCTGAATTTCATGTTCTCACGATTTCGCAAGTGCTGATTCGAGACACAAGTTCACTGTGCTTCTTTTTAGTATTTTACAATGTGCTGACTCATAAGGCAGCAGTTTCTTTTTTTTTTTTTGCAAACACATGGTCCCCACCAAACTTGAGACTTATATCTAAAAACTGAAGATGATTCTGATTTGGTATTCAGCAAGTGAAGGTCAGTCCCTTTCCATGCTGTTTAAAATCGTCGAAATTTTTATGAAGAGTAGCGCAGTAGTGCGAAGAGCTCTGCTTGTCCACCAAGATCAAGCAATCATCAACATATCGGCACACTTTTGTGATTTCGTCCCTGTTAAAAACAGAGGCTAAAATCATGTCAATGCTGGCTAAAAAAGTGTCGCTTAAAATGGGAGCAGCGCAACACCCAACATATTCCTTTGGTTTGTAAATAGTGCTCGCTGTTAAAAGCAATAAAAATTCTCTGGAGCTAAAATTCTAAAAGGGTTAAAAAATTGTCAACGGTCAAACCAGCTGAATTCTGGAAAGGGACAACGCCACTTTGTCAATGCAGTGACAATTTCAGTTACGCGAACAGCTCTTGGTGAGGTATGAAATAGAACAGATCCTCCAGAATGCGGCTCGTATGCAGGAGTATTTAATGCGGGCTAAACAGTTTTCTTTCTTTTCTTTTTTTTCTTGACCATTATACACTCTGTACGAGTATTCAAGGGCACCGCATTTGAACTGGCGTCTGCAAATCCAGGCCAGTTATATGAAGTCTGCACTGGGTTCCGCCATCGTGGGAAAACAGCTGGTTAACAACGTTTCCTTAAGCAGCGTCTAATGCTGTTTAATTTTTTTAAACATCACTTACGGCAACTCTTCTGATTTTGTTTCTGTGAAGTCCACTTGTCACTCAAGCTGTAGGTGCACTGGCAGGCGCTTCATCCCACTCAAAGGCAGCAGTCTTGGCGGTCGCAGCTGTACTGAGTTCATATTAATTCATTGGTGTTGTTTTGGGGGAAGGTGGCACGAGGAACACTGGAAAAAAACGAGTCTTATAGATGCCCACATCGACAGGTGCCTCTTTCTATGTACGATTGCACCTCTGCCGAAATGCAGTCCTGATGGGAAAGAAGGAAGTACGGTGGATAAGGTGAGAACACAAAACTGCGAAAGCTCCAACCTTTTTTAATCCCTGAAAAGCAGCGAATGCATAGCCGTTAATGTGACATAACATGAAGACGTAACATGTTTATGACTGAATTGTAGGGACGCTGACGACAAATAGAAATTCGCCTTTATTAATAGGGTACAGTGTTCTGATCCAAAAGAGAAAGATAGAGAAAAAAATTTATTTTTAGGAATTTGCGGCACGCCCCTGGGTCCCCGCACGATCCCACTGCACTCAGGTGTTTATGTCCTTGAGTTCCATAACACTGGCAGCCTGGCCGGTGGCGATGGTCTGCACGGCCGTTTCCTCGGAGCGCCGCAGGGTCTCCCAGTCCTCCCAGGTCTCGCGATTCTCTAGGCAGGGGGGAGGATGTGGAGGGAAGAGGCGAAGGGCTCTGGGCATAGGGTGCAGACAGTAGTGGGGAGGGAAGGATGACAGTGGGCTAGGGTAAGAGATAGTGTGTGTCTCTTGTCTGCGCCAGGGTGTTGCGTGCTTCTTATCTAAGCAGGGTTGGAGCGAGGGGTAGAGCGGGCGCGAAGCTCTGTAGGAGTGCTCGCTGAATGAGTGCATGCGCTCCTTCCTGAATCCCCGATCCAAAAGAGAGCCTGTCTCAAAAGGACACGAAAAATTTGTAGAGTCAGGTTTTCCGGCTTCGCGTATCATTAAGAGAGAGCTGGTTGGAATTAGCGGCGTTTGCAGCAGGTAAGGTCGGTTTGGCGAAGGCGTGCAACAAAGGCGGTAGCGCTGCCACAAGGCTATTCATAGAAATTTTGCACACGTGACGAGCCGAGCCGCCCGAGCCGCAGCGCCATTCGCCGTAATGCGCGGCTGGCCCAGCTGCTTGCGTCTACCCTGACCGCCGCCGGCGCATTCGAAGGGGAACTCGCAGTCTTCGCAGGTTCCGATGACGCACGTCGCGTTGAGGAGCGCGACATCCGGTAGTAGCGCAATGCGCCTCGTCGTAGGCACACACCACGCGCGAGGAACTCTCCGGGACATGTGCAGCACAGTTTCGCATTTCCTTTTCAATTCATTATTCTGCTGTGCAAGGCCCTAAAAGATTGGCGCAATATACGGGACGTTCCCAGTGCAAAGGAGGATTTCGGTTAGTTGGCGCGCAAAGATCGTTGTGCTGCATTACGTGTTACAGTTTCTTTGTATGACGACAACATCACAGGAGCAGTGCTGAGCTAAGGCGGCGGCGGAGAACGTCACCCTTGGCACGAGGGCGCGTCAGGCCGTCGCGTGGCCGCGTGGCGCAAGGGACATGACTGCAATCCCTGGCAGCCGACACCGGAGGGATACGACTAGTTAAACAATTACACATACCTCACCCCACGCACGACCCCAGTGCGTGCTACTGAAACTCGTTCCCCTCTTTAACTTTTGCTTTTACTTGCGCACGTACTGAGCGGTGGTTATGGCGCTCGGCTGCTGACCCGAAAGACGCGGGTTCGGTTCCAGCCGAATTTCGATGAAGGCGAAATTCTAGAGGCCCGTGTACTGTGCGATGTCAGTGCACGTTAAACAACCCCAAGCACTCAAAATTTCCGCAGCCCTTCACTACGGCGTCTCTCATAGCCTGAGTCGCTTTGGGACGTTAAACACCCATAAACCTTGTGCACGTACTGATATTTTTTTGAGGCCTCGGGCATTCTTTACAAGAGCAATTGTATAAAAGGCGTGAATGGTGCATAATTAACAATTGTAAGGATGCTCTTCGTGCCAGCTATTTTGGATTTCGTGTCAGGTTGTATTGCATATTTTATGAGCGCGTACTTGAATGAAATGTGCAGTTTACTATTCGCTTTTGAAAAAGCTCTAATCCCTCTTAACAGTCCCAGGCTTTATGTGTAGTCACATCTATTTTTTTACATATCGCTGGAACAGTTGCGGTATTTTTCGAGAAGAAATCGGGTGGCTTTATATTATTTATTTGTGAACAAGAGGTGAACGTAATTCAGAATCAGAATCACAACGTTTATTTACATGGAAAATAATGCAGAAAAAGAGTGTTTTATCAAACATAAAAAAATCACTTTATGGGTCATGGTACCAACAACATGTACCGGGTGTTTTATCGAACACTTTCAAAAATTTTCAGAAATAGGCTCTTTGGGGTAAAAATATGGCTATTGCAATATATAATTACCAGCGTTGGCGTACCCCAGAAAACCGGTGAATTGTCTTAAGTAGTAAGCTGGTTAACTAATTTTTACTAATTAACTTTTTAACTGGTAGAGTTAGGCCTCTAGTTACAATTAGATATTTGTAGCCGGTTGTTAGTAATAGCCATATCAATTTTAAGAATTTCTTAATCACGATTACCCTAGCCGCTGTGTCTCGACAACATATGGCTGCATCATGCGAACATGCATGCGCTTTCGAAAGCATGCAGGCAAGGCTACCTCTCCAGTGCGCGTAACTAGTGGAAAAAGCCAAATTTTGTCGAGCGACAGAGCCAAGGGTAATTGCGTTTCCGAAATTCTAAAAACTGATATGGCTATTACTAACAACCGGATGCAAATCTCTAGTTGCAACTGCGCTCCCAATCCTACTGGTTAAAAATTTAATTATTAAAAATTGCTTAACCAGCTTACTACTTAACACGATTCACCGGATTTTTCGTGTCCGCCAACAATGGTAATACTATGCCGCAAAAGCCATATTTTTACCCCAAAAAGCCTATCTTGCGGTGCCGTGGAAACACTAGAACACCTGCTCCTTCACTGTGCCACGTTCGCCGATGCTCGTCGCGATATGCTTGCGGCCTATAGGGAGCAGGGCATAGTACCTGACTCCCTCAAAACGCTATTGTGGCCGCTGGGCAGTGCGCGCACTCGTAAGCGAACCTTGGTGAGCCTCTGTGCATTCCTCGAACACATCGGCTTGACGTCCCGTCTGTTCTCCGCCAGGTAGTTACACGCAGTGACCGAACGCTCCGCGAGTTCTACCTTGAACGATTAATAACTGGACGTCCCACTCCAGTTTTCGCCAACACAATTCTGTGCGCGTGTGTGATTTAATTCCTCTAAAATGAACTAATCACGCGCACAACCTGGACACATTTCTTATTGTGTAAATAGTTTGTACGTATTACTTCTCCCCCAATCCTATCTTCCTGTCCCCTCCCCTCTTTCATTTCATTTCTCCATTCTGCCTGCTATCCTTTATTTCCGCTGCCCCAGCTCAGGTGCTTCAGTAGCGATGGCAGATGCCGGGGCTGGCAAAGACCTTTTCCTTCCTTTTCACTATTATTTTAATAAATAAAAAAAACGGTAAAATTTTTGAAAGCTTTCCCTGAGACTCCCCGTTATTTTGTTTGGCGCTTTGAAGACTCTCGTGCTAGGTAATCGTTCTTTCCGGAAAAGTGCGACTGCCTCTTGCGATTTGGAATTGTCTCTTGCGGAAACATTGTTGCCGTCCTGTTCTTCATTCTCCCTTCTATGAATCAAGGAACGCCAATGAATAAATACATGAACCCATCTTTTGCTACCGCGTTCGCAGTGCACGGATCATCGGATGTTTGTGCTGTCGCTTTTGAGTTATACCCCGCTGAAGAGGCTTCAAAAGTGCCCCTTCGATTAACAAGCAACAAAAGTATTCCGGCGCAGTACCTTCTTGCTGAACGTTTGGGGTGTGATAACCCAAATAAGCTGTTTCAAAAAAGAAAAGAAATGTATATTTCCAGTTTTTGGTCTTCCCTACTGAATCAACACAGGGTTGCCGCCTGTGCGTCGTTCGTGTGCCTGTCACATGACCTTCGGAGTGCAGGCGAATCTCTTCGAAGCCCATGGCTCTTTCCCACCGCGTTGAGCCCTCTGCTATCCCACCTCGCGAGTTCACACTCGTGTAGCTCCCTAATCTCTTTGTTTCTTCCTCCACCCGAGTCGCTCTGTTCTCGCAGTTCCTTGCGCAGTGCCTCTTTTTTGGCTTTTTTTTTTCCTCTGTCTACTTTCCAGCGGAGTGGAAACACTCCAGATGGTCTCTATAAATCATTTCCGTTAAGACCATTTTCGTATTCACAACGCATTTGCGCCGGGTGTCCGCTTTTGAATTATTTATTAAGCCATTGCGAGAGCTGAAAGACGAACTTCGTTATGCCTGCCCTGATTTCACAGTCATTCGTGTGAGTTGGTCCACACGATCCAGAGGATTTTCAGATGTGCATGGGCAGCAAAGTCCGTCCCAAGCCACCCTCAAGCCAAACACGGATCATATATATCTTAGAGAAGTGCAGTCACTGAAGATGATGGGTAACAATACCAAACGTAGGCTTCAATCGGCTCCAGCGTCTGCATTATTTTTGAGTCTCTCGCATTTCACGTCGCTGGTGCTGTTCTGCATTTTACGGTTACGCAATTTAAACGAGTGGTATGCGTCGACGTTGTGAACATTGCAATGCTAATTTTTATATATCATTAATTATTATTATTAACTTTATATAGCACCGTGTCCATCATATGGCATTAATATATGCATTAATTATATTTTTATGACTTCGCACCTATACAACATTCAAATGCTTGAGTTATGGGATTTAACGTCCCAAAGCGACTCAGGCTAAGAGGGACGCCGTAGTGGAGAGCTCCGGATAATTTCGACCACCTGGGGTTCTTTAATGTGTACTGACGTCGCACACTACACGGGCTTCTAGCATTTCGCCTCCATCGAAATGCGACCGCCGCGACCGGGATCGAATCGGCGTCTTTCTGGTCAGCAGCCGAGCACCATAATCAATGAGCCACCGCGGCGGCTTATATACATGAAAATAATAAAACTAGTCATAACGTACTCAGATCTCTATAATAACATTACTGCATATTCTCTACGTGGACTTTCCCAACAAAGATACCCACAACTTCGTGTAATTCAAATCTACGTCATAAAAAGTACAGGTCATTCCCAATCATGCCACTTTTTTTTTGTTGTTACTTATAACTTATACGCAGCAAGACCAAACTAGTATACACAAAAGACTGTTGATTATTTCTATTCATTTATTTCTGGCAATATTACATACATATTTCAGCGTTGGGTAGAAGAGCAAAACGCTGATATTCTGTACCTTCTGAGCGTGCTGGGGCACATGCACTGCTCACCTAAAAGCTGAAGTTCCCTCCAATATAAAAGGCTACAGCCAGTTTACAAAGAAAGACGAAGTTTATGATATTTCCTCATGGGCGCTGTTGGCACTTGTAATAAATATTAAATAAATAATTAAACAATCATTCAATGATTGCTGCATAATTATGCATGACAACCACACTTTCTCCTTTTTTATAACTAGTTTTCCATTTTGTTTGTGACATCCAAATGTCATTTAGAGCTTTAGTAGATAAATGACCAAAGTAGTTTTAGTAGTAGTGAAAATTTGTATTATCCAACAAAGAAAGGCAACTACCCCAACCCCCGCTGCACGCGGCCAGCGGTCCGGCCAGTGGCTACTACCCGTAATTATAACTCTGTTTTTGCAGAAGTTGCACGTGTTCATGAGCCCATCACGCTGTAGGTATATTTAATTAGAAAGCCATTATATCTTCACCACGTTTTCTCAGATATCTTCGATAAATTTCTTCTTCGTGGTTAAGCGAAAGATTAGTACTAAAAAGCAAAGAGAAATCGCTGTAAAACGTTAGTAACTCCATATTTTTACTGAATATAAACTTATTCTGCAGTAAACACTGCAGAAAACAAAGAAGAGTGTCAGAAGTACTCTGACTTCCTTACAAAGCAGTAAAAAGCAGTGAAAGTTGCTAAACAGCTGCACTTACAAACTTAGTACCATTTCCAATGAGTTTAGTGCTCGAAACCTTCCTAGACATACCCCCGTATTCACAAACTGGCCTTACCTTTACCTTACCTTAACGCGAAGGGCGCCTTTCAGAAAGGTTACTGAAAGTGAAAGGTAAGGGAAATGCCAAGCTATGTTTCAGAAAGCCACCTTTCGGCAGCCTTACGGAAAGTGCCCTTACCCCCAGAAGTAAGAGGTATGGTAACGAGGCTAAAGAAATAATAATGCTTGTCGCATCAGTGGATGTACTGATAACTTGTTTTGTATACTATAGAAAGCAGTTAAACATATACTGGAGAGGTCATAATAATTCAGTAGACGATATTAACTAGCCTGACTCAAATTTTTACGCATGTTTCCTCTTGGTCTAGCCACAGTGATAGGCAGCCGTCGATACAAGAAGCTTTGTTGAGTCGACGTCGGTGTTTGCTTATTTTCGTGTGCCTTGATCGTGGTGTCTTGTGCTTGTGCGCGTTTGTTGTTTTGAGCTGAGCGTCAGAAATGTACCTTTTCTGAGGATTGTTGGCCAATACGGAGACGCTGGTAGAAGTGACAACTACGATACAATGAAATTTCATCCGATAGCCGCCTTTGCTGCTGCTGCTGCCTTGTGCGGCTCGGCCTTGGCTTCTGCACGATCCACTGCTGAAGGCGTCGCGGAAATCGTGCATATCTTTATTTTACTATGGGACGGGTTCACAGTGAAGGGTGACGAGAGTAGTATTTTTATTATAGCGCTGGCCTGTTCCGAAGCGCCCTCAGCTGCGGCATCGATGCGAAACTAACTAGGCTTAGCGACGAGCAGGGCAGTCAGGAAGCAGCACAGTCCGTCGCCCGGCGCGCCCGCAGGCGGTGTCGCTGCCGGAAGGTGGGCTCTTGCGCAGGCTTGCTGTCATTGCTCGAATATTGCAGACAGACTTTCCGATAGCATGGCTGTTTTGTTTTTTCTGGTGCGAACGTGAAGTACACCAAGCCGGCTGGCCGGCCGGCCTAGCTGAATCCCGTGCGCCGGCGTCAAAAAATGAACTGTTCTTGACGTAAATAATAAAACATGGAATAGAAAAAATGTCAACAATGTATCATTTTTGTGGAGTACTGGCCACTACTGAGTTGCTGGTAAAAGTGTCAACTGAGATGCGAGTAAATTTCTTGCGAGAACCGCCTCGCAGCTTCCGTTGGCCCGCTGTTGCGGTCCGGCTCGCTTGGCGTCCGCCAGCTCCGGTGCCGAAGGCGTCGTGCAAATAGACCATATTTTTAGTTTATTGCGAGATGTAGCTGTTCACAGCACAGTGATATAAATAGTGCGCCATTATTACAGCGCAGGCGACTTCCGAAGCGCTGTGCGCTGCTGCATTGATGCGAAACAGGCTATAGGCCTAGCGGCGACCAGGGCAGCCGGGCGCAGTTCGTAGCGCGGCGTGCCCGCGGGTGTTGCTGTAGCCGAAAGCTGGCTACTTGCTCAGGTATGCTTTGTCGCTGCTCGACGATAGCAGGAAGTCTTTCTGATAATATAGATGTTTTGTCTTTTCTGGTGCGAACTTCAAAGCGTGACACCGGCCGTGGGCGGCGCTTGAGCCGAGCTGCGCATCGATGCTTGCCGATCGGTGTTTCCCTGCTTGCAGTGGGGCGGCAGTTCGCAAGCGGCGACCAGCGCAGCGCACCGACGAAGTTTTCGCACATGTCTCTCCTGCTTTAGTTTTTGCATATCTTCGGTTTAGGGAAACTTGACCAGTGCCGGAAACAATGTTGCTACGATTACGGCGGATACAATCGATACCACCGGTAAAGATACATCGACAGGGTAGCCGGCAACAACTTGGAAAGTTCCCACACCGGAAAAGCGAAGGGTGGCAAGCAGTCGCAGCGGCACGGGGTAACCTCGTCCGTTAGGGCAGCGTTGCAGCGGCAGCACAGACAAGAGTTCCAGCACGGCAGGCCTCGAAAGGCGGCACCTCGCGAGAAGCTCATCGTCGAACAGCTTCATCGGGCACTGGCGATCCCTCAGCACTCGCCGTGCTGGCTTCGCGCGATGGGGCACCTGATCGATTTCTTCCATTAACTCTGTGAACTTGATAAATCAGAAAAGCGGTCGTCGATCGTACTCGGTTTCCATGTTGAATTGACGAAAGGAGCTGCTAAAGGTAGGCCAGGGGCTACCTTTGCGACGCGCCCTTTCCGAGGCCGAAAGGGCGGCTGGTTAAGAGTAAGGTTGGTTTCTGAAACCCGGAAAGGAGCCGTAAAGGTAAGGACATCGAAAGGGAAGGTAAAGGTCGGTTTGTGAATACGGGAGATTGTACACACTTTTAACGCGAGAGCGTTAAGGAGCGTTAAGGGAAGGGATTTTCCTTCCCTTAGTGCGCACTATGGGTGTCCAGCGAGAATTGCGAGCCAAGCGTCATTTCCTTTCCTTAAAACCCATTTTCCTTTCATTTTCTTTCCCTTACGGGCCGGTTCGGGTGTCCACCGAGATATGTGAGACAGGCATCCTTTCCCCAAATTATCCAACGGGCCAGGCGGCGCGCCGAACTGGCGATGGCGTTCCGTGCACTGCTTGGCAACGCTGCAACACGCTGTCGCGTCTCACTCATAAAGACGAAGCTTAAGCGTCCTACAGATTTTTCACTCACACCGTGTGTACTCACCAAATGGAACAAGATGGAGCTGCTTATGCTTCTCTAGCAGCAAAATGTCGAAAACCCACTCAGCGTTGCTTCAACAGCAAATTTCCTTGAGGCAGCGTGTGCCACCTGGCCGGATTTAAACGAAAACACCGCTTGCGGACAAAACATATTCTTTCTCTCCTGAATGCATTGAGTTGTAATGAGCAACTATAGCACAATTCAGGTCTGTATGTGAAGATTTCCTGCAAAGTGAATTTTCATCAGCCGTTTCAATATCGCACTTACGCTTTGAAGAACATCTTGTGTGAGTGTTGTTCTTCAGATGCCGGCTCAGTGCAAGCGCACGATGCTTCATATCCTGCGGCCAGTGACGAAGCGTGTTTGCCTCTGCAGCCGTATATCGGGCCCCACTCGTTATTCTGACTGCACGGTGAAATTAGGAACTCTTTAAAGACAATCGCCACTTTTTTTTCCCATTCAAATAGCCCGAAAAAAAATGCGCGCTCATGAACGGAAGATGGGCATGCAACTGTTCTCGCTTCGTCAAAGATGCTGCGAATTTGAGTGACGTCTCAAACGACTGAGTGGCGGCGTGCTGTGGAGCCAACCAGGCTGTGACCCCGTAAAAGAGGACACTGAACGTCGTGAAGCCGGCCCCTGCCTTCCCTCATACAGCCGTCTCGGTAAAACGTTATCGTAGTGGAATGCAGGGGGAGAGGACAGGTGTCCCCACCTCCGGGTATGCAGCAGGATACACATGACTCATATAGCCATTTGGGTATCCTGCAGTGCGCTCCTTTCCCCATAATTCCTTCGCACGCAACTGACGCTCAAATTCCCCGTCTATTACAGCGAGAGCGGTTACTAGTACGCTCCCGGCGAAAGCGTGGCTTCGCTCCGCGATCACGTGACCATCGTCTGCCCGCAGCCATGAAAGAATTATGAGCTTGCCAATAAGATTCGTACCTGTAATCTGATTTGTAGCCATTTCGCCACGGGGCGAAACGCACACCGCCACGCAAGTGTACGCCATGCTGCTTTATGGGGCACCCAGCGACAGCCGCATCGGCTGGCCGCGTTGGCGATGCTTCTTCACACTTGATTCGCAGCACGAGCCTCGTTTCTGCTGGCCATCGCCGAGTCTGGCTATTTCACAGCGTATGGAGTCTCTTCCGTTGCTTAGTACGCGATCCGTTCTGCCGGAGCGCGTGCCCATTGCTCGACCCATATGGAGCGCAATACCATTAGCCATTCATGGCGGCCGACGCGAGCACACCGCTATGGGCCAGTGCGCGCACGATACTCCGTCGGTCGCGAGGGCCGTGCGAGCGGCGCTGCAGCGTTCATTATTTAACGAGTTTCCGCTGCGCGCTCTCCCCCCCCCCATTTTCCTTATTGTCCTCGCTTTGGCGCCGCCGTCTCTCCCTTCATCCTCCTCCCCTTTTTCTGTTCTTTTCGCGTGGCTCCGCCAGCCGTGCCATTTCTTCCCTCAGCGCCGCAATGTGTCCGGACGTGTTCTTCTTGTTCTGCAGTCGGAAGAGCCCGGGCGCCCCTCGGGTTGCGTTGGGAAATCGCAGCGGCTGAGCGAAAGTGAGGACACGCAGCAGGACGAGGGAACAAACGGAAAGAACCGGGAGATATAGTTTGCCAATAAATTGGAGACGGCGGGGGCGCGTCTGCAGCGTGACGCGCCAAACGTAACGAAACAAAATGCACGGCAACCCGGCCGCTGCCCCGGTTCCTTATTTCCGGTGCGCACCTTCGACGTGAACTGGTCGCGCGTCGAAGCTTTGAAGTGCAGACGACGAAAGCGACGCTCGACAACATGCAGGGCACTGTAAAAGAAGAATAGAAAAGAATAACAGAACATGTGAAGGTATCGGCGGAAGTAGCATCTCAAGACTCTGAGTCCAACGAGAGAGCAACAGTACGCCCTGAAGGGAGGGAGCAGCAGTCGCCGACAACGACGCGAGCGGCTGCAAAATGGACGAGGACACGGAATCCTAGAGTGAGCCGTAGAAAGGCAGCGCCATATGAGCCATGGGGGAACGCTGACGGGGGGCAGAGCTGGACGTCTCACAAGATTATTCCAGCGGCATCCCTGCCCCGTTGTCGGTTTTTGGTCGTCGACGTCAGTACACGCTCGGCTCAAGTCTTACGGCCGGCCGGATTATTCCCCCCGTAAGGCTTCTTGCCCTTGCGACCTCGTTCACAGACGCCGCAGAATGAACAGAAAGAGGCTTCTCTTCCGGCAGTCGCCAACATCTGCTCCATGCAGCCCCGTACCACAGATCCGTCTCGCGGAGCCCGCAGAAGTAGAGGAACGGCTGTAGCAGTGCCGCGCTGTTTCTCCGGGCAGAGTTGTTTCGCCAGCACTTCGGCAGCACCTCGCCAGTATACGTTTTATCGATATCTTTTCGCAAATGAGCTGGTTTGACCGCTTAATACTGACATAATTGGCAGAAACCATTATAGCATGCTCTCTCCACATTTTCAAGAAACTGGGTATCTACTAAGCGAAAGGATGTTGATGGAAATATCTGGTTACGATTTATAGGAATAGCCTAAAGTCAACTTTTACTGTCATATTGCACCGACATGAAAGAATTCTAATAGCAATGAATTTTGTGATTCCTAATACTGTCCTCGAAGTCTGTTTCGTACTCCTTGACTTTGTGGAGCTTTCGTGACCACGTGTTTGAACAAAATTGAAAAACAACTTATTTTATATATTATAACTCGTCAACAGTACATTTCTCCCCCATCGTTTTTGTTTCGAGACTCAAGGAAAATGTTTGCGACAATGTTTATGTAAATTTGGTAAATGTATCTAACTGCTCTACACGCGCTGTATTCGCGCCATCGGCATCAAATATGCACGCCAGGGGATGCTCAGAGTTTCACTTTGAAATGCAGCTGAGTGCGACGGGTAGGCCTCGTGATGTCAGACACGTGAGAGTATCTGAAGATTTTCTGGGTGCGTAGTGCAATTTAATGTTTGCAAATAATCACTGAGGTCGGGTTCTGATTTGTGCCGTGTCTCCAAAAGATTTGTCATATGTTATAAATAAATAAAAGTTTGGCTTTTACAGCTGAACAGATTACAAAGATGACGCACGCAACATACGCAACAATTTTGGACAAAAGCGTTTTTAAAGAGGAAAGAATTTATGACCGCAATATTTTCAGTTTTTTGTAAGATGTCACTATAAGAACCAATATATCCACAGATATCTAGTCGGCAGGCTTCAATTTTTTCGCTATTATTGTTTTTGTTACGTCAAAAGCGTTCCTCACTGCTCGATGTGAGCGATGGCAAAACTTTAAAAGATTTTTCTACACATCGGAAGAATGAACCATTACCTTCAATATTTCTATACCAATACCATACAGTTTTCCAGTACTCGAAATTTTGTCCAACAATATTGAGCATAAGAGCAGCACTCGAGTTCAACCTCTCTCATCTGGTAGATCTGAAGCAATATTGCGTTGTAAAACAGTGCACCCACTTACAATAACCTCTAAAAGTTTTAAACCTTTAATGTCGATGCCTACGAGGAGTAATGGCGTTCTCCTAGCTTGCCTCGTAAGAGAAGGTTTAGGTCACGAGTCGGTCTGGGGTGCTACAACTGGCCAATACGCGAAGCCATCACGCGTATGAAGGGCAGATTATTCTAGTTCTAAGAATATCTTCATTGACCAGAAAGGTAGTAAATAAGTAAGTGCGGGAAGAGGCATAAAGTTCCACATGGACATTCGGAATAACACATATTGTTCACACTTCTGTGCTCTTTTTTGAGTGCATAAACGTAGCTGGGGTGTCCCATTCGGCTCACGTTTAAAAAAAAAATAAATAAATTTGGCGCATATTGTAGTCTGGTAACCTATATTCTTTCATCCTCGTCATTAAAGAAGTAAATATTGCTCGAACCTGTCTACTGAGTGTGAAAAATGCTGAAAACAAGTACTTGTCCAGCTGATCGAGTGATTACTTTCGTTTTTTCCTTGGGATTATTGAATTCACACATAATGCATGAAAACACAGCATAAATATAACGATCTGTTGTTATAGCCAATTAACACCTAACAATATGTAACATATTGCGTGTATAGAGGAATTCTGTGTGGGTGTGAGCGTGCGTGCGTGCTTGTGTGTGTGGGTTCCATGCCCAGCTGCTGTAATGTTCCCGCCTTTACCGTTTTTTCTTGAGCTGAACCTGGTTCCGTAGCAATGTATTAGGAATGCTACCTCTTGGTACACTTCAGTGTCAGTGTTAGTTATCTGGGGTGTTTTGTGTTTTCACTTTCCATTGTTGTTAGTGCTTTTTTTTCGGTCGTGCATTTGTTTCTGCATGCTGAAGACGCTCTTGCATATTCTATGGTATCCACAGTATTCCACTTGGTAAATGCGCCCTGTCGGTTCTGCCTTTAATTTAAAGCTAAATGTGTATTTGACAGACCTACCATGTATTCGTGAGTGCAGAAATTCTCACGTAATTAAAGTATTAAAATTATTACAGTCAACGTTATAGTGAAGTCGATAGCAGCTGAGGGTGTTATTGATAGCAGTGCTTTGCGTACCGTCCATGCCTCAAGAAGCCAGAGGCGTCGCTCTTTCGTTCTTCGCGCCATCGCTGGACTTCGGCCACTCACACAGACGCCAAAGGCCACTCTGTGGGCGTCAGCAGTCGCGCTCTTAAATTGAGCCTTGCTTACTCTTCCGAGGATGTTCGCTTCAGAGTTGCACGCCACGTGTTGAACTTGCAGGTAATTGATTAATTGTAACAAAACACATTTTCTTCGAGTTTTGTAGCGCATTGATTACTGAAGTAATTGCTGGAGTACGTGCCGTGTAATCGAGCAATTTTTTCAGTAATCGATTACTAGCAACCAGTTACTTTGAACTCAATTTTTTATACCGCAACGACAAAAGAATGTTACGGGTAGGCCAGGTAAAACCTTTAAGAGCAGCTTGAAGAGCCCTGACCCTCCAGCATTCAGGGCAGTACATTTGTGTGCGGCCAAGGGAGCACGAACCCTTATCCAAAAGTATAAAACCAGAAGTAAAAAATATACAAAAATAAAAAAATAAAAATTCAGAATGTGACGCTGACGACGCCGACGGCGACGCCGGATTTTCTGCGACACAGCTCTTTAACGCTTACGCGTTAATAGACATAACGGCACATCATTAGCAAACATATGACGCAGTTGTTTTGAAGATATTGTGGATGTGTCAGTGTTCGTTTATTTAGATATTTTGTTAAGGAGTGTCGGCAATAGAAATTTTCACATATGCGTCCCGTAGTTTGTTTTGCATTCGGTTACATTCCAGCGTTCTAGGTAGCGTACGTCATAAGCGGGGCAGTTTTCCTGTAACTGCGGACAACAAGTTGTAACAACCGGTATAACTTTGAGAACTGGAACTTGGTAGGAAACAATAGCGACAGTGCGAGGTGTTCCTTTGCCGCAGTTCTTATTTCTTCATGACGGTGCAAAATAAAGTCATTTTCAAAATGCTCCCCTCACAGCGGGAGACACAACAATGCGCGACGTTTTGCGTACCTGCGAGCTGGTGGCGCAAGGTCTTCGCACTATACCTGTTCGTCCAGCGTAGACACCGAGGGGTCTTCCGTGTCGATGCTCATGTTTTTCACAGGAAAACACCGCTGCCGGTGAAAATTGACAGCGTGTGAATTGCGACAGGCAACAGATCAAGGAAGCCGCACAGACGCATTCCTATCCGTGCACATTTGTGTGATGCTAATAAAAGTGGAAAGAAAAATAACGCCACATTAATCGATTACTCTTTTTTAATTTTTCAGTTAGTTCTCATGGGCAGTAATTGACCGCTGAAATCAGTCGCATTTCTGATGAAGTACAGTTGCAAACGCCTACTTATTCTTTTCTGTGACATGTACAGCATTGGTTCCCTTACCGCGGCAGGACTCCCACAGCGTCGAATGCAAGCATGAACGAAATCGGCATTCCGATGCTTTCGCTGTCTCAAGGGCGCACGAGGCTTTCGGGAGCGGGTTCTCGCGACGACAGCTGCATCGATCCTACCGTGGAACTGCCGCTTCTAGCGTAACACGCTATGGCGCCGCTCTCTTTTGTCGCTTGACACCGGATACGATGCGTTTTCATTTTGTTTTCAACCCAAAAGGAAGCTAGGAAAGAAGCTTTTCGACAGTACCGAAGCAAAGGAGCATGCGTCTCTTCTTTCAAGCCCATTTTGTAGATGGCAGCTTCCGAGGCTCGTTGCAACATTTCGTTTTCGAAATAAAGTACGCCCTGTGCGACAGTGTCAATAATTGGTAGCTTCAGTGGGACGGCGTTCGGTTGTTGTCATATCCAATATGTAGCCCACACTAGGGCAGAGTCATCGCGCGTAGCGAACGAAGCTGTTGCCATGCCGCAGAATCATCATTTCAATACATTAAAAAAGCCTACTTTTTCGGTAAACATTTGGGGCTGCCTCTGAGGTGTTGGATTGTTGCATTTGTTAACGTGTGAAATATAAAAATACGGCACTGCGACTACAAAAAGAAACAAAAAATATGCATTTATCTTCATTTTCTTTAGAGAAATAACCACTAATTTTATGCGAGGTTGAACATTCTTAAGCTACACGGGGAACATGAATGGCGCGCTTTACGGGGCCCCCGATCGATTCCCATCACCCGGGGACCTTCAGCCTTCGCCGACGTCGCAAATCTTGCCAATGTTTTTCCCATCTCACGTGAAGCGAAGTTCGGGTCCGAACGTCGGGATTTAGTCTTTGCACCTTAAACCCAGGCTCCGACCGCCTCCAAGCCACTGCGGTAGGACGACGTGCCCGTTCATAATGAAGCAGGTAGAAGAAAGCCTGCACTAATTGTGTTGCCCACTAAGTTCAGTAGAGCCAGCATCCTGTAGCTGCAAGTTTATTCAGTGCTAAACGTAGGTACGGCCTGAGTGAAAAGTAAAGAGCGCAAGAATTTCGCTTGTAAGCCTTGCTGCAGGACTCCTGCATGTCTGTGGAGGAATGTAATCTTCGGACACTGAACGCGACAGTTCCTCTCACGTTCGGAACGCTGTCAGCGAGAGATACAGCACAGTCTAGGAGCAAACCACTTGGGCTCTATACCTCTGAGAAAAGCTGCACATATGCGTCGGCACAGTGCACGTATTAAGTACTGCTTAACGGCTTAACGTAATAATGGCGCAGATCAAGTGACAGGACAGCAGCAGAGCACAAACACACACAAGCGCCAACTTACAACTTTGTTTGGCTGCCGAATTTATACCAAGCTGGATACCAAAGTGAGCAATGCTGCCAACGAGGAGGATTTTCCATTGGCGTCATTAAACTGCAGCAGGTGCAGTCAACCAACCTGCGCATTAGCCCAGGACTCTTAATTCCCGTGCGCACTATACTGGTCAAATGTAGAGATTGTTTTGCAAAGAAACGGCAGATAATTCAGTCAAATATCACTTGGAGCATTTAGCGGACAGATTTAAACGTGTATTTATGCAAAAGGAAACAGAAATACGAGCCATTGACAGTTCTCGAAAAAGAAATAACGCTAATAAACAAATACACAACAAATATTCCGCGACAGAAAGGATTACATGTAATTGCAAAGTGAAGTTAACACTGTCTAGTTCATCCTTACGGCGCATCATAAAGAGCCGGTTCAAGCAGGCGGATCTCCTATGACTGGCAGCACCGAGGGAGTACTGACGTTGAGGCAAACAACTTCGTCTGTAATTTCTGCCTTCAGAGTAATGCGAGAAAGAAGGAATGGACAGATGAAAACAAACGCAAGGCAACCGCGCCGTGTCACGGCGTTCGCTAAAGAACAAAGAGCACAATAGGAGACGGTGCGTGAAGGTGAGCGCACGACAAAAGCCGTGTCCCATCAGAGGACAGTGCCCGCGGCCGCAATCGACATCCCTGATCCCCGCTCCACATCTTTTCTTCCGTCTCCTCCGCGACTTCTCCTCCCTTGTCCTCCAGCGCTGCTCGCCGGGCCCGCGGTAACGATGTGGGCGCCGTCGGACCACCTCTCTCCGGACAAGCTGGCCGGGACGACGTCTGCTCTTCTTGCTGCTATCCCTGCTTCTTTCCCTTTTCTCTTATTCGTGGCAGTGACTCCTGCTTGCACTGTCGTATCGCAACGACCACACGGCGGCCCAGTGACTCGCAGGAAGCAGCGTCAAAAAAACGGCTGCAAAGCCACAGTCGTAAGACCAGCTTCTGAGGTTCTTCTCCTTTGTGCTTTTTCTATATTCAACGGTTCTGGGAAGCACTTCTTTTACTTACATGCTAACCAACATAGGCGTCAAAAGCTAACTCTGACTGAAACCCAAGAAAGCGTACAGGAATGTTTGCTTTGTTAATACTGTTGATATTGGTCGAGTACAAAAATTAGCGGCGCAATGATATTTCATATTGAATTGGAACATAATAAAGAGAAAATGCTACAAAAAACAAAAATACGCCGCCGGTCGAATTCTAACCGTCGACCTCTGCGTGCCGCATTCGATGCTCAACCAAGTGGCTTTGGCTGCTTTCTTTTCTTTATTGAACAGAGCTTCGGCCCTGGCTACATTAGAAGGTTAGGTGGGCGGACGAGCTTAAGAAGTTTGCAGGCATAGGGAGGGCCCAGCTGGCAAGGGACATGGTTAACTGGAGAGACATGTGAGAGGTCTTTGCCCTGCAGTGGGTGCCGTCAGGCTGATGGTGATGATGATGACGGCCGCGGCAGCCCCCTCCTTACTTTCGATCCTATTTGCTTTCATTATCATCATCATTATCGGACTGGCTACGTACACTGCGGTTCACAGGGCTCTCCCATATGCCTCCATTTCTCCCTGTACTGCACCAGCTGCGGCCAACTTATCTTCAGAAACTTTCCAATCTCTTCCGCTCATCTGACCCTCTGATGCCCCATGCTTCACTTGCCCCCTCTCGTAATCTGATCTGTTACCTTAAAATGCCATCGGTTATTTGGCTTTCAAAATTACAGATACCTAACCTTCGCAGCGTTCACCAGAGCGGCGAACGTGGAACGCCCGGTCACACCGTTAGTGTCACGTATAGCGTAGGAGGGTGACAGTTACCCATTTGGGCCCGTGTGCTGCTTCTATACCGTTGTTTCAAGGTGTTCAGTGGTATTTTGTTAATGAATTGATTGCAGTTCACTTTTCACAGCGCGAACTTGTTTGAGCGTGATCTGTTTTGTAGCGAACCGTGACAGCCGCGCCTGATGCTGCCTAGGTAGGTGACTGAGAAAGACGAAGCGCCGCCGCGGCCGCGCTGCACAAGATCGCCTCGGTTGGACTCGCTGTCTTTGGCGCTGCCCGCCTTGAATTCCATCCCCTGTTTGCGCACAAACACCCGTTGAGTTTTTGTTACAGATCATCTAATTCATCTAATCAGAGATAAACTTACTTCCCACAATCTTGTATCGGTTGCGGGCTGCAGTACACAATATAAGTTGCCAGTACTATCGTGATAGTGGGGCACTAACGTTTGTCTGACATGAGGTGAGCGGCAGGAAACAATACCGGGTTCTGGAAAATTACATCCCGAGTAAACACGGAACGCTGTGGCGGTGGGATTGCAGCGTGGACTGCAGCCGTTTCTCTTTGTTCTCTGCCACTCGCTTTCATGATCGCCTTACGAGAGCATCGCCTTCGCAGAGTTTGAAGCCGTTATCGGCAGCGAGGAGCACAGCGCGTTGCTGGTCTTGCTTCGCCACAGGCCGCATCTGCTTGCACCTCCATGTTGCGGCCCCTTGGCAGAGATTAGTTTGGGCAAAAACAAATAATTAAATTTAAGCCCCTTGACAGCGGTGTGAAACAGTCCTCTGTAGTCACTGGCGGCAGGCTGCTGAGTTGCCAGCGCGACATCTGGGGGCACCGACAGTTGCGAATGCAAAACAAAACAAAAATTACTGATAGGCTTTACATTTCTCCTGCCTATAAATTACGATGAGCTACTGTTAGCGTATGCTAATACACGTGTGAAAATGTTCCGAAATTGTTGACGTAGAAGGACGAAACACCGGGGGTTGGAAGCCGATCGATGCAATCGAGGAGGCAGGAGGCACCGAAATCAATCGTGGGAACCTGTGGCATCAAGCGTTACCTCTGCCTTGCACTTCCGCTACCGCGCCGGAACTATAGAAGCGCTGCTACAAACTAGTTTCTTTTCGTGTGGGCCGTTGCATATGGAGCCAGTAATAAGCTTCAAGCGGTACTTCGACCCTTCTGGCTGCGCCCATTATTGTGAGAACACTTAGATGTCTTGAAAAAGGGCATTACTTCAAGGGCAAGATTTATTTCATTCCGTATTCTATATTTTACAAGCTAGCCCTCCACTACCACGCCTCTACCTCTCTTTCTTCTTTCACTCCCTTCTCATCTTTCCCCCCTCACGCTGCGGTTGAGGCGTCCGTCTATGAGTGAGCCAGTTACTGCTTCATTTCCTTCCCTCAAAACCAATATTCAGTAACTTTTTCTAGGGCTGGAAAACCAGATCTGCTTTAGGTAAAAGTGACAAGAAGTAACATGGAAGGCTGATGTTCAGCTGTGCGCATTCTGAAGTTGCACAAAACTGTGGGCGCATATTTAGGGGATAATACGCATGCGTGTAGGTTATTCAACAATGCAGCTTGCAGTGGTACAATTCTCTGAAAAGAACGGTAGACTAGATATCTGTCGGTTCGGATTTGCATAAGCAACGCCCCAGTGCGCGTGCGTTCTGCGCGCGGCCTCTGCTGGGTCGGGACGCTGGGTCCTTTGCTTCCGGCCGCTGTGCCGCGCCCATCCGCGGTGCACAGCCTTCGTACCATCCGGCGCCTGGACCGGGGCCAAGTCGAAGCTTCGGCTTCTCCCGGGAAGGAAAAAACGCTCCTCAGACGTTCGCCCGGAAACGCGGCCACTGTCTGCGCGCTGTTTGCCCATTTGTGCCCGAGACTATCTGCGACTACGTGGCAGCTTTCCCTCTCTGTCCCCCTGTCTCCATCCTCTGCTTTCTTTTTCGTTCAGTCTACGTTTTTCTGGCGTCGTTTACGTCATTCCACGAAGTACGGGCCTTCGATGCATTCCAGACGAGGCAGCCTTATGCCCCGTATTTATTTCATATTTACGTCGCACTTGATGAGCTGTCTTCGCGATCCATAATGGCAACCTTCGCACTGGGCGCGTTTTTTTACGGTATTGGTTGTATTAGTGTATTTCCTCCGGTTTCGCGTAGTCCGTGTCGTCGCCGTCCCATGTGCGGCGCCCATTCTTCAGCAAAAAGATAGACAGCTGTGCTTAGACGTGCGAAGCTGCCGGCTCGGGCACGACCATAATCCTCGAAGGCCAGCTCGGGAACTTGATTTGAAACGGAGGCGCTTACCCAGACAGTGATGAAGAGTACGCTTCGCCAAGCCACGAATACGGCCTGTCACTCACAGGAAACTGCGGCTATTTGCATTAGCCCAGGGGCAGTCCAGTAGCAAACCATCTCCTTGGCAGTGGAAGTCATGTGTGACGTCGCTACTGTGTTAATTCGCAATCCACTTAGCCGCACTGACTCGTAACCTGAGGGCAAGCGGCTTAGATTTCTTATTAACGCGATAGCACTAAGGAGCTCACGCCGTACAAAATCCCGCGCCGTCGTCGGAACCTACCTAGCAGGCAGGTGAGCCAACTAGGTCACGTAACCTTGCGGCGTCATCACAGCCTGCCCATCGGATTGCGAGCAAACTGCGCACTACGGCAGGTGGCAGTTAAGTTAGTGATTGTTCGCTAGAGGTTGCTCGGCAAGAGCAACCTGGGCCGCACAAGCCCCACCGGTGGCAGCCCCATCCATCGTAGGGCTGCGCCAGGAGTGCTATGAGGCCTCCCAGAGATTTATAAATGTTAAGTAGAGAATGACCGATTCTGCATGTATGGACATTAATCCATTAAAGCTACCGCGTCATACCGTTCAGGCGGATCATATGTGTCCCCAGAATTTTGTGTGCATTTTTTAACGCTTTTAAAAAGTTGCTTCTCTGAAGTTTCTTTATTTTTTAGTGTTTAATGTTTTAGCGTCTTAGTGTTTAAACCTTCTGTGAGCCCACCACAATTAATATTTTCTGCTGTTGAGGCGCGCGTGTGTTGTTCTTCGTATCCATGCTCACAAGTAGAACAAGACTTTGCTCTACTGCGCTATTTGACATTTTTTCATCGTTCGTTTTGTTCTCGCTCTCATGTCCTATTTGTTTACACATACACTTACGCGCCCTAGTGGCACCTTCTATTGGAGCGTACTTTGCCTCATACCGTGTTACGACCTAGAACTGAGGCCGAGAGTACGGCTAAATAAATAAACATAATATACGCGCATAAGTGATGGAGGATATGTATTGATTTAATTAGAGCTCAATGATGTATTGCGTTTAAAAGAATCCGTGTAGAGATATGTGAGCGGTGGCCTCCGCTCAATAGCAGGTGAGCCTGCTAACCAGTGTATCGACACGCGCACATCTAAATGGCAATGACCGGAAAAAGAAAGAATAAAGTAGGGATACACGGAGAGTGTTCTGAAGAGCTCAGTGGTGCATATACTTGACAAGGGGCATAAGGAAAGACAAGAGATTCACCACCGCTGCTATTAACTGTTTAAATGTTGGTTCTTAAGGAAAGAAATGGCACAGTAACTGTGTCACTTGTTGATGGGGCCGCCATGGTGGCTCAGTGGTTACGGCGCTCTGCTGCTACCCGAAAGACGCGGATTCGACCCCGGCCTCAGCGGTCTAATTTCGATGGAGGCGAAATTCTAGAGGCCCGTGTACTGTGCGATGTCAGTGCAGATTAAAGAAGCCCAGGTGGTCGTAATTTCCAGAGCCCTTCACTACGGCGTCCTTCATAGCCTGAGTCGCTTTCAGACATTAAAGCCCCACAAACGAAACGAAACTTGGTGGGCACCTCAGCCGCGCCGTGAGGGAAGGAAGGAAGGTGGGAGTGAAAGAACAAAGAAAGAAAAATGTGCCGTAGGGGAAGGCTCCGGATTAATTTCGACCACCTAGGTATCGAGTGGTGGTGAAGAGGTAGAGCGCCGAACTGGTTATTGAAGTTTTATAGAAAGCGCATATAAAGGGGAAGGCGAGCATGCGCGATGAGGGGCGCATGAGGCACATATGTCAAGCAAGCACAGGTTTTAACAAAATGGTTTTAAAATGCAAATAAGCAGAGTAAAGTTGTACGGACGTATCACTCACGCAACGTTCAGACAACTTTTGATGTGATCGGAAGCTTAGACTTTTCTTTTGCGCTCCTGCCTAGAATCTTGGTATTCTCAAATCTTGCCGCGGCGGCTGCGTTTTTATGGAGCAAAAACGCTAAGGCGCCCGTGTGCTCTGCGATGACAGTGCACGTTAAAGATCCCCAGGTAGTCGAAATTATTCCGGAGTCTTCGACTACGGGCACCTCTTTCTTCCTTTGTTCTTTCACTCCCTTCTTTATTCCTTCCCTTACGGCGCTGTTCAGGTGTCCAACGATATATGAGACTGATAATGCGCCATTTGCTTTCCCCAAAAACCAACTATTATTATATTAAATCTTGCCCTACACGTGACACACGAAGCAAAACGCAGCGCAAGTTTTGTGTGGCTGGTTATTGTTTTCTTCATTTTTTCTTTGCTCCCGGAGAATGAGGGCCAGAAAACTACACGCTCACGCATTTTCTTTGCTCATGTAATCTTTCTGTCACGCCGATGAGACGTCTGACCAAATTCAGCGTCCCCCCCCCCCCCCCCCCCTTCGGCACTCGGGTACAGTGAAGGAGAGCCTGTTATGGGTATCAAATATGAATGGCAGCCAAGCTGCGGGCGGCGACCACGCATCGCGTCGTCCGTTAACTGTTCCTGTTTTTTTTCGCTATCGCTGCGGACGGGGACCGCAGCAAAGGCGGCCGCCGCGAAGGAAGATGTGACAGGGACGGGCGGAAGACAACCTCACTTGTCTGGGGAATCCGCCGCTGTGAGGCTTACTTGAGATCCCCGCAGATGTCCTGCTTGAGTCGTGCGTTATTCACCTCCTGTTTCTTGAAGCGGAGGAGCAGAGTTGGAGTGCTTTGCGCGAGGGCAGCTGTTCTGGGGATGAACAAGGCTGTTCCTTGGGCTGACTAGCTGATCTCTCATAACTTTGATGAAGACGCAGCACCGACCAGTCTTTCATCGTTTCTCTCATCACTTGTGCTCTTTGGCAAGCAAGAAAACTTTCTGTTTGCATACGCAAGAAGACTTTTCCTGACGATGTGCGATGCCTGTTCAGTGGTGGCCTTGTGCCACCGAACAGGAGCGAAGTGGCTCCGTGCGGCACTTGGTGGCCGCAAGGATGGTGAGAGGAGAACGGTATTAGAACAGATGAAGGATGGTGATGATTGTGTGTTTTGCTCAAGTCGGGTGGGTGATTTTAAATTCATACATATTTTATTAAGTTGCGCTCTCTTCATGGCATCACCAGAACTTTAAGTGACCGGCGAAATAAAAAAAAATCCACAAGACAAGGCTACGGCTAAATATGAAAGTATGGTGATGACTGTGATAAACATTGCGCAAGTGAAAAAAAGAAATCAGAGGTGTCTCATGGTGCAGCGGGATTACGTCGTTTTTCGACGAATGGAAGAGCGAGCTCGTTCTCCTTTCTTTTTTTTCCCCAAGTTACGCAAAAAAAAAAGGGGGGGGGGGGATCGCTGGAAGCGCCACCGCTTCGGCCCTGCAAGCTCAGGCGTCCAACAGGTGACCCTCTCGTGTTTTAAAACCATAGCGGCCACGCCCGGATGAGGGCTGCAGTTGCGCGCCTCGTCAAGCGGGACGACTGCGGCGGAATGGCGAGCTCGTCTGTTGCAGTCGTCTGCTACCTCGCACGCCTTTGCGGGCCCCTCTCCGCTGCTGCCTGGGCGTTTTGTTGCGCTCTCAAAGGGGCGCCGCTGCGTTCTCTCCGTCGCGCTCGCCCGGCGCTGCTCGAGCCCTTCCGCTTGTCTTTTCCTTGCCTCTCGTTCGCCCTCGATGGGCGTCGCTGGCAATGGGCCTTCGCGCGGCTTCGATTGCAGCGCGCGGCTCGAGGGAACAATGAGGCAATGCGGGGCCATTGTTTGCCCATGGAGGCAGCTGCAGCCCGCGAGCGAGCTTTCTCCGGCGCTGCGTCGCCGGCGCGTCGTTGTCTTGTTTTCGTCTTTTGCCTTTTGTAGCGCCTCTCGCGGATGGGAGCGAAAAATCCGCGCAAATGACACTTGTTTCCGTGTCCCCTCCTCGCTCTGTGCACTCCGTCGTCTTGTTGTGAACTGCAGGATGGATCGGAGTCGACAGAGCAGACAGTGCCCGTCGAACGCAGTGATATGTGCATTGTGAGTGGTCTTGATGGAAGGAGTGGCAAGTGTCGGAGCTATTCGGGGTCTTCCACACGCGGAGCTTCATTTCACGCTTCTCAAGGATAACAACATGCATCGTGCTGAGACGTGGGGCGTAATCTGTGGCTTCAATTTCAGTGGAGCTTTTAGTTTAGGACAATGTAAGCCTCAGAGCATCATTGAGATACATTTTGCGGCGTTTCGAACTTCTGGCTGTGTGCTGGGAAATGCCGTACATTGAGGAACGTGGTATTTAAAAGGTACAGAAGAAAAGTAGAATCCCCTCTTCGCTCCGATCTGCGCTTATATACGCTGCTTAGTTTCAAACACTTAACATCCCCGTTAACGATGCAGACGGTTGTTTTATAATTTGCAGTTTCCGCTGTTAAGTGCCGGAAATTAATACCCCCCCCCCCCCCCCACCTCTTTTTGAAATGCATGTGACTACGCTTGCTTTTTCTCACCCTGACCTTTCTGAGGGCTCCTGAAGAGAAGGGATTTGACCATACTCACTAGACAGGGGCACAGGTCGCCAGGGAATAAGCCGAGAAAGAGCTTTGCACGGTATTAATCCTTCCTTCCATTGCAGCCGGGCCTACGATTCAGGCGTCCAATATATTGGATAAATTTTCTGTTACGTGGCCTGAGGAGGATGTGTGATCCAGGAAACGTTAATTTCTTCTCTTTTTCTTCGATGTGCTACTTTTCTCTTCTTTCAAAATGTCGCGTTGCGGGGACGACGGCCAGTCCGGAAGGGAAGCAGGCAGACTGGGCTGAATCTCGGAAAGCGCGCATTGGACGAACTATGCTCCGAAAAGAAAGTGTGCTCGGTGGGACCCATAGCTGCAAGCCCACACTGCGGGCCGGCTTCGATAGATAAGAATCGCAGCCGCTATCGGCCATGCTCAGTTTATACGCGACGACGAACTTTCGATTTAAGGTGCCTGAAACATAAAGAAACCTCTCGAATACATAGAAATGACGCGTGCGGTTGCGGTCGTTCCCGATAAATCTGGTCGTGTCTCACGCGGCAAACAAACTTAATCAAGTTTCGTGGCAGTATAGTGCCACTTTCTGTTGAGCCGCTTGTCGCACTTTCAACTAGGGCAAAATAAATTTCCCCGTGCGGTAAAACTCTGGCTGAAGCGCCCTCTAGATCAACTTGAGAGTGAACACTTACTGGAAGCCACGTGAAAGAAAAAGGCTAGGGCAAGTGAGCTATCCAGGAAGTTTTCTCACACAGCACAAAGCCTGAGACAAGAGCCGTCTAAATCCACTTACGAGCCTGCACTCTCCAGACAAGCCACGCAAAGAAAAAAAAAGAGGAAAATCAACCAAGTCTGGAAGTTTGCTTACGGAGAATAATTTCGCCAAGATCAGTTTGCAGCGACTGAAGACGGCTTTCTTTGCTTCCATTGCTGGCGAAAGAGAAAGTTTCCCACACAAAAAAGCACCATAGGATCACATACATGCATAAGCGCACATGCACTTCAAACGCATTGCGGGTAAGAGTGGTGACGCTATATGTGCATGCCAGCGAGACGGGACAAAGATTAGCTCTAGTGAAAGCAATGTCGGCGTGTTAGTAAAGTGCGAGCGGCGTCAACAAATCCATAAGCTGCAACGCAACTTTCACTGGCCTCTGCCGTATCCATTAAGGGGGCAGGTCTACGCTTCACTAGAAGCCCGTGGAGGCCTCTGGACGAGCCCTATTAACTCGAAAATTGCGCATTCTGCTGATGCGCGGTGTGACACTCAGTCTGAGCAAGGCTGCTGGAACAGATGTTAACATGCAGGAGACGGTTTAGAGATGCGAGATCTTGTGGATGGATCGGGGATTCTGAGCTAGACAAATTCACAGAGGGAAAAAGGTAACCGTCGGGAGTCCCGCGCAGTAGTGCACGGCTAGTGGCTCAAGTAACGCAGAGCACACTGAATGAAGTCTGTGTGCATTGTCTGCGGTGGGATATCCTCCAAATATTCCGAAGGACCTCCCAAATTTTGGAAGCAGGTTGACCCACGAAAATGATTTATATACGAATAATGGGAATCAGTGGGTTGACTAGTGCAGAATAGTAAGTGGATTAAGCTGGAGGGGCGGGTCGGGTTAGTGCAGCCTGATATGATAATGCAGTGGAAGTACTCGTCCTCAGATTATGCAAACTTTTTGGTGCTGATGACGTCACGACCCTCTTGACCAATCAAGGAATTTCGTTACGGAGAAACTGGGCGGTTTTGCAAGACTCTAAATGCTCTCGGATTAGAAAGCCAGCTCAGTATCCGAAAGTATACAATCAACGCTGAACTCACGCACTGAGTCCCGAATCTAGCGATGCGTTTCGATTCTCCTATCTCTCGCACAGAGCGGTCCTGCGTTTATCTAATGGGGACATTAGTATGAAGCATCGCAGTACAGCCACGGATCCGGCGACGTATAGCAAGAAAAACATGGTACGGTTTCTTAGACAGCAGTTTCGTCATTGATGGCATATTCCCATAACTCCCATAGCATTTTGCTTACGCATCTCCGAGATTTGTCGGAGTACTTTTTCCGCAACTCAAAGAAATTTCCGTAATTATCCATTCTGTAGAGTACCGTCCCGGGCAGGAAAATTCCGTACAGTGCAGTTCAGATTAGTTCAGTATGCTACAGAACTGTACAGAACGGTCAATAATTCCCTTCGTGTGCCCTTTGCTCGAGCGCCGAAGTTAGCAGATATGGTAACGAATGAATAAAGGCAGTTTGCGAAAAGTCACTGGTGCACTCGAAAGGAAAGGGCGAAGTGGTTTTCTTGCCATTTACCGCCGCACCAGTGGCTCCATCCCGAACTTTGATACCACTGTCAGCACTGGCAGAACTGACCACGGGAGGTGTACAGGGTGTTTCACCTAAGACTGTCGGCAATTCTTAGATGAGTTCGAAGAGCGCTTTTTTCGGCATGGCATTGTCAGCGGCGCAGTACATCACGATACAGCTAAGACGTGCTCATTAACAGGCTGCTTAACTAATACTGAGCAGCTAGGTTTTAACTATTACTGTTAGGCTCTTTAGTTCTTAGAGGCGTGTAGCCCATCTCAAGTAATCTCCATATCAGTTTTTAGAATTTCTAAAACGCGGTTACTCTTAGCGCTGTGGGCCAACAAATTTTGCCTACATCGCGTCAAAATATATGCGCTTTCGAGAAGTTTGCAGGCAAAGCAACCTCTCCAATGTATTTGCCTAGTCGAAATAGCTGAAATTTGTTGGGCCGCGTGTAGCATCTTTTTCGAAACTATAACATATGATATGGCTATTAAATAACGTGGACTACACGCCTCTCAATATATAAGGAGCCCAACAGCAAAAGTTAAAAAGTTAAATATTCAATATCAGTTTACCAGCCTGCTAGTTAGCACGTGTTAGCTGTATTCTGATGTACTTCACCGCTGACGACGCTATACCGAAAAAAACGCTCCTCTAACTGAAAAAGCCTTTTTTTTTTAATTGTGTAAAGTCTTACATGACACACACTGTATATGGTAACAATTAATATCTACGTTTGGGCCCGACTGCGTTAGTTCAGCCTGCATTGTATTTTATCCTCAGGCCGCCAATACAATATGCCAAGAAATTCTGAACAGAAGCGTTTTTCAACAGGAAACATTTTATGACCGCAGCTTCTTCATATACAGTAAGATTTTGCTACAGCAATCAATATATCCGCAGATCTCTCGTTGGGAGGCTTGCATTCTTTGGCTATTAATGTTTTTGGTACCGCCAAAACGTTCCCCATTGGTTTTCTATGCCAGTCTTGAATGCTCGATGCGAGCGATGGAAACACTCTAAAATAAAGATCTTGCTACGCATCGGAACAATTGATCATTACCTTCAATATTTCGATGAGTAGCTTATTGAAAATGAAAATTGGTTTTGGAGGAAAGGAAATGGCGCAGTATCTGTCTTCCATATCGGTGGACACCCGAACTGCGCCGCAAGGGAAGGGATAAAGGAGGGAGTGAAAGAAGAAAGGAATAGAGATATTTGCGAGAAAGTTTTTGCAGACTAGTTGGGTCATAGTTACAGGGGTTTACAGCGCAGACAGACAAACGCAGGAAGAAACGAAGTGAGAGAACAGAGCGCTGACTAACAACTCCGGCATTTTATTAACCGATGAGTCGCTTATATACAGCAGCTGCTCATATCAACAAAACAGAATGGCAAGATAACGTAGGAAAAATCGCAATAACTAATATCCCGTCATCGCGCAAAGGGAAGGCATGCAACTATAGTTCTCTTACAGCGCGAGATATTTCAGTTCTTTTTTTTTTTAAGAAAGAGGTGCCGTGGTTGAGGTCTCGGGAATAATTTCGACCGCCTGAGGATCTTTAACGTGGACTGACATCGCACAGCACACTGGCACTTCTTGCATTTCGCCTCCAATATTCAATTTTTTTTTCGTCCAAGAATGCTGCACATGAGTGGTCGGAATAAAAAAGGAACTGCTGGAAATTCAGCGCTCGTGTTCGTCACGTGTACGTCCTTCGTATTTTTTTTCCCGCTTCATTCACCAGCTACGTTCCACACACAAGCCCAGTTTGATGCCTTCTGTCGGGCAAAGAAGTGATTCGTTTCGACTCGGCTGCGGCCGCTCTTTCATGGGGACTGGACAGGGCTTTCATCATGCTCTGTGCCTCTTTAACCTCTGCGGCTCAAGTCGAAGCTTGGTGTCACACTCACGCTTGTCCCCTCGTGGTATCGTCAGACGCGCGCTGCCGAATGTGAGGAATGTTTGATGAACATCGCGTTAATCGGTCCGCATTGATTATTCTCGCGCTGCGACGCATGACTATGAAGGCTCTTGCGTCGCCAGTTGACAGCACTAACTGATGATGTTGGAAATATGTTCTGTGGTACGATATCTCTGAATTAATTCACGCTAGCTCAAAGCAGGATATTAATGGCGGATAGGAACCAGCACTCTCACGTTCTGCAACGCTGCTTTAGGAGTGCTCCTGTGTCCCCCTCTGTGATTAAAAAAGGGGTGTTGTAGAATGCTTCCCCAACTTCTCGCACTGGCAGCGCCATCTATGGAGCCACTGACGGGATACGATTTGCCAACTGCTCTTTACAAAAAATGTCATTTCTAGAGTGGACCAATAGCGCTGTTGCGCACAACCGGCTCAAGTGTGAGAGGAGCAACTTAAGAAAAAAACTAAATATGCCGTCCATCACATCGCTTTCAAAATCGCAGCAGCTATATGCGCATTTGTGGTCGTACTAAACCGTTTAACATGACTGCCCTCCCACGTACCAGACGTCGCTGCAACAGCCTTCCTTACGACGCTACTAACACCAGAGATGCTGCCGCATTTAGAGATGTGATAATTGCCATACTTGCGTAATCGCTTGGTTCTGTGCGCATTTACCAAATATGACTTTTAGTGTTTTATTAAATGTACGACGCAATTGCACTTTTGTTTACCTATACATAAATTCCTGTTTCGTTTCCAAGTACCCAAAATTTTAAATTTGTCGAAACGCGTCTATAAGCGTATTCTGCGCAGTAATTCTTGCTAACAAATGTGTGACGTTATCCTTTAATATTTGTTTTCACTCTTATGTTTTGGAATTTCATGCGTATGTCCCACTCACACAATACTTCCATGTAACAGGAAGATTGTTAGTTATTTGGATGAATGAAATGAACTTGGCCGTGAGAACGGGTGAACAGATAAGGGGTGGTCCCTAAGGGTAACAGAGAGTGTCCCAAGGTGAGGAAAACTCCGCCGAGAGTCGGGTAAGGAAATGAGGACGGCAACTTTACTTTTTCAGACAAGGTGTCCGTCGCTGGCGCAAGACAAGCCTCACTGCAGATCAAGTAGGAGAGAGAGAAAACCATAATGTAGGTTCCAGGTGGATGGGTTGATGCAGAGGATTTTGTCTTTCAGTGGAACTAACGGGGCAGATTACGCTGATGATGGCGATGATGATGACCCTTTTGGTGGTGATTCTGACGACGATAACGATAACCGGCTAAAATCTCCGCTACACGGGCATTTTTAAAGGCATTCTAGTTGACTATCAGTTGAATTGTGCGTCAATTCGGGTTGTTACACTGAAGCGCTTAAGGCTGTTGGGATCTGAACTGCATTTTAGTTGGTCAGTTGTTTAGGGATCCCTCAAGGTGGAGTAAATTTGTAATAAGTCATCCACCGAGATTGGGGGTTCGACCGAGAACGGGGGTCTCAGTCGAATGGCTTTCCTGACAAGGTGGCGGTCGATGGACCCTACACACCGGCCTAGTAGGCGGCATTTACCGCTGTAATGCGTGCGCAAATTGCGCTGAAGTTTGTTGTCTTGGTTAGTAAAGGTCCCAATCTGCAATTTGCAGTCATCGAAGTAGTGCAGATGCAGAAAGACGCGAAGCGCTATCAGAAAAGCTGCTGCCGAGTGGTGAAGGCAAACCTGGGACTAGTGGATTGTCTTCGTTCTGTGTGATGTTCATTTCCACGAAGCAAATAATTTGCCCACAAATGGCAATACAAGAAACCAACGTATGGGATAGTTGTTACCGGTGTTTCCTCTGCACATCTAGCCTGATCGTGAGCCAAAAGATTCAATAAAGGTTGCTTCTCTCACTCAGAAAGAGTTGAGCTTTGTGCCAGCGCAGCATTTGGCGTCGAGCAGACCTTGTGCCAGTTCTGCCGAGGCCAGTCCGTCGGTAACCATGCTGCGAGGAGTTTTGCTTCCATTGGAATTGCACACTTCAGTGGGAGCAAAAAAGAAGAGTGCAGGGCACATATAAGCTACTATTTATGGGTGGGACGCGATAGCGTTGTTGGGTTAATGTGCGAAATGGGTCATTCTCTACATTACGTTCATAGATCGCGGGGGGTCCTCATACCACTCATAATGCAGTGGCGCAGCGGTTAAGCTATGCGCCACTGCCCCGACAGGTTTCTGTTGCAAACACAGCCACCGGTAGGACTTGTGAGACCAAGGTTGCTCTCCCTGAGCAGACTCTCGCAAGCAACCATTAATTTAACTGGCACCTGCCATGGTGGACAGTTTGCTCACAATCCAGTGGTCCGGTTGTGATGCCGTCACAAGGTCAGGTACCCAGGGTGGCAGATGGGCCACATGCTTTTTCGCCCACAACGCCGGATTTTCTGCAGAATGAGGGCCGTTTCGGTATCGAGTTAATAGGGACGGTCGAAGCTCAACGCGAATATTCAAAGCACCTGGCGTGAAATTTCAGTCAGTGCCCTGCCCGAGACTCGGCTCTAATGGCAGGCCAGCACACGGTAGTGAAGACGCCGGGAAGTGACTGACCTTTCTAAAATCCCAACATGGTTTACTTGTGTGTATGCTGCAGCTTTCGCTTGAGTGCCATTAAACTGTGAAGCACATAGGGGCTCGTCACAGATACTGGCGCATTCGTTAGATTAACACTTCGATGTTCGGTTACCACAATGGACTTTACGGGAGAAAAGTTTTTTGCAACCAGGCATTTCATGGAAGAATTGAATATTGGCCCAAACGTTGGTTTTCTTTCTTTTATATATTTTTTTATCGCCGGTGACACTCGACCCTGGGGCATTGTATGCCGCGCGATGCGCAACCAGGTTTCTGTGCAGCAATTTTAACCGCTCGGAACACTCTCTACGACGTTCTAGATTGTTGGAATGTTCCTGCACCTTTTCTCCAGAGTTCTTGGCCACCTTTAAACTAAGCCCATTCGACAGCGACGGCCATTCTATTCTTTTGACCGTGAGATGCACTTCCTGCTATCGGCGTCAACGTCGAGGTCGGTTTCTTTTGAGGCCAAAGTTGAGCCAAATAAATTTTTTTTTCGATTCGGGCGCAAGTTTGCCTATTTCCTCAGGACTTTCTGCGTGACAGCATGTAAGTAGGGTACTTCGTTTTTGGGTTTTATTTTTTTCTATAATTCGGTGGACGGAAAGGTTAAAATCGCCCGATATTTTTTTAGTTCAAATTCGGGAAAAAATCGGGGTGTTCAACAATAATTTCCATAATTAGGCTTTTTTGGGGCCTTTTTCCTGCAACCAATGGCAGTTTATGAGCGCTCGTTTTCTCGCGGTACGCAAAATGCCCTCTTTATTGCTCAGTATTCCACAAACAGCAAGATAATGACAGGTCGCGCAGAAAAACAACGCTCACCAAATTACATAATTTTCTATTGCAATTGTTAGTCAACTTAACTGCCCATCTCCCAGGCAGCGTGCATGCAAGATTTGTCTGTCTTGCATACTGCGAAAACCGTCTTTAAAAGTCACAGAGGCTATATTATACGGGAGAGAGCCCTGGAGCACGCCGTAGTAAGCGTGGATAGCGCTTCCTGCATTATGTCGAATAAACGCTTGATAAGCACACCTGTTTTGGCGTCTCGCTTCTAAAAGTTACCTTTTGGACATATTCTAAAATTATAGCACGTCATGAATAAGAAGCATTAAAAAAGATTTAGAATCACCAGTTGAACAAACACTCCTTTGAAATAAGCGCAGAGTATCAGCTAATTTTCGTGCGATTTTCGACCCTTTCCACCTACATCAAAGGGTACCACTGGGACGGACCCAGGGTGGCCCCAAAGAGTGCCGCAGCGCTCAAGGGCACAGTGCGTCTCGCGGTGTCCGCTGTTCCTTCCTGCCCAGTTATCAATAATTATCCCCGTCGGATCGTTTCGCTAAAGCAGGCGCCTTCTCCCCCTCGCTGCCTGACAGCCTCGCCATCGAGCAAGCCGCGCGGTGGTCGACCGCGATCGCGTGTTTGCCCGCGTTGCGAGCGGGGAACCATTACGGGGGCGCCTCTGTTGACGTCCGCGGCGCTTGTTCCGCTTCTTTGTACGTCAGCTTCGATCGGGTCGCCGTCGGATGTGGCACGAGTGAATGGTGAGCGCAATCGCAACGGACGCTCGCTTTGCCGCGTGTCCCTCCGCGTGGCTGCCTCGTGTTTCCACCCTCGCAGTCATCCTTCATTGCGCGCAAACTTGCCGGGCAAAACTTTGCGCAGGAAGGGCACTCGCGCAGGCTGTTCGTTCCGGTCAGCTGCTTCCTGATAAAAATTGAAGGAGACACCCTAGATCCGCCTCGGAGGTATGACGCGATAGCTTAATGGGTGAATGCCTACAGGTGCGGAATTCTCGACTTTACATTCACAGACCCTCGGGAGTCCTCCTGGCGCAGAAGCTGTTAAGCGATGCGCCTCTGTCCTGCGATGGGGGTCTTGTGAGACCCAGGTTGCTCTTCCAGAGAAGCCTCTCGCGTGCAATCATAGATTTAACTGCCACCTGCCACGGTGGTCAGGTTGTGACGGCGCCATAATGTCACGTGACCTTGGTGGCCCCTAGCCCGTTTGCTTCTCCAGGGATTTTCAGTTTGCTCATAATCCGAGGGGCAGATTGTGATGACGCAACAAGGTCACGTGACCTAGACCTAGGTGACCCTACCTCAGTTGCTTCTCAGGAAATTTTTCGCTCACAACGTCGGATTTTCTGCAAAACGGCAGCCTTAACGCTGCCGCTTGAAAAGAAATAAAAAAAGAATTATCGTAAGCAATGCTGTAATGGCGGCTAGTTGATTTGTCATCTTCAGGTTGGCGCGCGATACTTTGGCACAAGGACTAGTTACAAAAAAAAAACACAGGACAACACAGCTACGTGCTCGAAATCTGGTACGCGCTAGTAACGCACGTACATGCAAAACAGGTACGCGCACGTACCTGTCTCGTCCTGTTTTTTTTGTAACTAGTCCTTGTGCCAAATTATTGTGCGCCGACTTGAAGAAAAAAAAGAACTGTCCAGTTAAGCCATGGCCTGACGCCTTTATTACAGGGAAAAGCTGCCATAGGAATCTAAGCCTGGTAGCTGCTTCGGCTGTTGAGTTTTTGCGTTAGAAGAGCAGTAGGTGGGGGCCCGAATAGGTCCCTCTAGCTCCTCTGCAGCTATACAGCAACGCCGATGCTCGGTTTGACCGCGAAGCTATAGCAGCTGGACTCAGCCACTGCCGACGCTTCTGGCCTTCATCTTCTGCTCAATCTTCTTTCTATTCGGCTTCACACGAAACAGGACTGGTGGTTATCCCGGGTGATGTACCTTAAAAAGCTTCTTGCTGTAGAAAAAAGAAGAAAAGCGCACATTAACCATCGCCAGCAACCATGCAGACGAGGCTGCCCGATCTGCCCACAATCACGGACTTCAAGCCTCTATTCCCACACCATGAGTTGACACAGCGTGTGAGCTGCGCAGGTTGGCGCTGGAACTCACACTTTGTGCGTGGAACACTGGCCAGTTTTTCAACCGTCGCCTCAGGGTACTGGAACCCGGACTGCGCCTTCGTCTTCCCCACAGTGTACTGCGTCGTGAAGTTACATTGCTTTGCACCTTTGGCTCGGCGTTGCATTTACAAAGGAATACACGTTCCGCATTGGGATGGCCGACAGCCCTGCTTGTGAAAGATGCGGTTGCGAAGAGACAATTGCGCAATCTCCTGTGTGAGTGCCCTGCTCTGGCGACCGAAAGACGTACGCTGCGCTGTGCCTTGGACCGTCTCCATCCTCGCACCTTAACACAGGATAATATCCTCGGGCCGTGGCCACATCAGTCCACTGCCCTCAAGGCCTACAGGAGATTGTTTAGCTTCCTGAGAGGGACAGGCTTTAGGGAGCGGTTGTCACTGTGCCCCTCGCCCCATCTCTTTTTCTCTTTTCTATCCCCTCATCCCTCCTCCCCAGTGCAGGGAAGCCAACCGGAACACCCTTCAGGTTAACATCGCTGCTCCGAACATGAAAGCGCTCGCAGGATATAGATGCTGTGACCTCGTGTCTCAACTTCCTATACCCCAGGCATCGCATATGGCCCGGAGTATACGCTGTCGAGCCCTGGTATTATTTGGGAAAAGTTTCGTTGCTATCGTCACAGTCTGTGCCCAAACGGGGGCCGTGGTGTTTACTTGGCACTTTCTGCGACCGTATGATAGCCAATTCTTGACGTGGAACTCCAATTCCGACTGTTAGCCTTGGCAGCCGAGGAGTGCTTCATCCTGCTGGCCCTCACTCGAAAAATCCGCGCGCCATCCAGGGAGACTCTCGCACCTAATTGAGGTACCGGAGACTTTCAGAGTGTTGAAACATCAAATTATTTGCCACCCGATGAACACAAAAAGGAATTACACGAGGCAGGGAAGAAGGCAAACTACCTGGGAGGGAGTCACTTTGGTAATAACGACATTTTTGCTGGAGCATAGTATGACTGAAATGCAATTTCAGGGAAGCGAGTGGTACAGAACTGAGGTTCAACATGGATGTTCACGGCAACTTGTGTGAACCTTGAGCACCCTCTCTCACAGCTGCCAGAAATCTGAGCGCTGTGAAAATGATTTTTGCAATGGCGCTTTTCTCATGCCAATTGTGATACAGTATTTGAAGTATACTTCTTAATCTACTAGCAACGAACACCGAATTCATTTCTTAGCGAATTCTACACGTGTGCCGTTCGCGCTCAGTAACGTTTGGTCAACTCGGTGGCGACTTCGCATACACTAACAGCAGTAACTACTGTCAGTTGTGGGTGCTGCTGCGCCGTTAGCGTGGCATTTGTACAGCAAGGGAAGCAATAAATGGTACGAATCACTTTCACTCCGTGGAACATAAAAGTATCTGTTGAAAACGCAGTTTAAAAATGATTTTAACGGGAGCTCCTTTCAGGAGCTAGTCCTTCCTTTGGTAATTTCCCGTTACACGCAACTGGAACTAAACAGAGGAATTTGCGAATACGCAGCAAGGGCACAAGCGTTCACGTCAAGCGCGAAATAAACTTTTATCTTTTATCTTCTTTTTCTCCGCAGTCTTGTCTTCGAAGTTTTCTCCTGAGATGCTGTTCTCCAGTTGCAGTCTAAACTCTAATCTACTGGGTGCCGCTCAAAGCTAAGTTATTATTTCGGTCTGGCCTAGTTCGTTGAAATTTGGATGTGTACATCTTGATCGAAAGGAACAAGGAAAAAACACGCGAAACATGCGACATACGTGCATCGTATACACGTGCATCGTATACGTGTCGTTTGTGTTCTTTAAAATGTGCAGTGCTTTTTGCATAGAGTGCATACAATTGGCCCTCGTTTTTGTCTATCGCCGTCGAGCCTAGGAGTAAAACCATGGCGAAATAATGGATACATATAAGACAGAAAGTCGCATTATCGCTACAAGTCACACCAAAGCGTAACGAAACATTTTCGCCACGCTTTCCCCCTCAGTACTGCGCTTTAACTTCGGGGGCCTCTGGCGCACCGTTATCAAGCAATTCCTCCGATATGCCAAGGGTGAGAGGGAAAAACCGCGCTGGGCGGTAATAGATGAAGGCATTAACAAATCTAGCGGCGAATAAGACATCAGCGGATAATGCGACGATGCATAGACGCGTGATGTTTCGTTTGGTTTGGCTTACGTGGCTTAACGTCCCAATGCGACTTTGGCAATTAGGGACTCCGTAGTGAAGGTCTCCGGAAATTTCGACCGCCTGGGGTTCTTTACCGTGCACTGACAACACACAGTACACGGGCCTCTAGAATTTCGCCCTCATCGATGTTCGACCACCGCGGCCGGGAAACTTGGTTTACGATACATTCTGTAGTGAGCAAGCATTGGTGTAAACACAACTCCTGACACATATAGTATGGTGGAGCTGCCATAAAAAGATTATAAACCAATAAGCTCCTGCCTGCACCACTGACGTATAACAGGCTTGACCCAATCGTAAAATAAATGAAAAGGCCCGAAGGCAATCCATCGTTTTGCCACCCGTAGGTGGAAAAATAAAAGAAAGGGGGGAAATGCTACAAGCGACCGATCGCCGGGGGAACGGGCCCGGGGAGACTCCCCTGATCTCCCCTAGGGCGTAGCGGAGGGGGGGGGGGGGATGTGGGGTATGGGAAATTGGAATTGGGAAAGGGTTATTAGAATTGGGATGGGAATGGGGACAGCGAGATTTTGCTCTGATCCTTCATTTGACATCGACTCCATTTCTGGCCCGCCTGGCCATGACAGGTAGGGCATCGAGCTTTTCCAATGGTGCGGCTCCCCCACGGGATGCACGACCACCCACTGGCTCCGACCGTCGGAGACAGGAAAGAAAGAAAAAAATTCCTAACTTGGGGTCCGCAGCCACCTGCTCCTCCACGATTTTAAGGGTTGGATCGGACCGGCCGGTTACTAGCCGTCGACTGTGTTTCGCGGTTTTTCAGACTCCGGAAGTGTGTGTGGTGTGGTCCGGCCAACA
Source organism: Amblyomma americanum (assembly GCF_052857255.1). Lineage (NCBI taxonomy): Eukaryota > Metazoa > Arthropoda > Arachnida > Ixodida > Ixodidae > Amblyomma > Amblyomma americanum. The sequence continues at coordinate 34,734,239 of NC_135500.1, read as the reverse complement.
GAGGCCCAGGTCGTCAGCCTATCGGCGCTTGGCCCTCGGCACCATAACCCGGTAACCCTGGGGGACCCACCTGTGCTACCCTCCAACCACCATGCACTTATTTCCTCCCCTTGCTTGCTCCACACCTACTGAGGAGGGAGTATTCAAGCCCGGGCGCCCGGGCCACGAACCAAGAATCGGGCATAGGGTGAGATAAGCCGGGCCTACTCCACCGGTACTCCACACATCGACGGTTTTCGCACTGGTCCTACTGCACACCCTCTACCTCGGCGTCCCCGGTGTTCCCCAAGACCGGGTCAGCCTCGGCGTGCGCAATATGCCACCCATCATAAGCGATCCGCAATGAGACTGCTTCCCCGAGGACATCGATTCCGAGGAGCTCGGGCTGTCGGAACCCCCGCGCGGACCTGGCCTCTATGTAGCCAGAAACCGTGCGTCGGCACGCTACCGCGCGGACCTGACCTCTTCGTAGCCAGAAACCGAGCATTAGTAGCCGTGCACGTTCCCGTGAGCGGAGGTTTTTGACTTTTGACATTCCTTTCTACCGGATTTCGTGGGTCCAACCTGGTCTGCCTCCAGGCCTGCCTCCGCACAGACAACGGACCTCACGATTCGGCTGGCCCTCACAGCCGTGGGAGTCACTGCAGCTCCCAAGAGGATGGGCCCCGGACAACCCATCCCCACCGCTGGCGTTGCACCGGAACAAAGCCTAGTAGCCGAAACTACACCAGCCCGTATCCGGCGGCAGGGGGGGCCTCGAGCAGGCCGCACAGTCGGATTCCCCCCCCCCCCCCCCCCCAACTCCTGACACAGGGAAACAAGCGAAGTTTTCTGAGAACAGTATTACTGTAGTTGAGCTCAGCAAAGGGAAAAAAAGAAGCTGTGGTTCCTTCGACAGCGTTGCATTAAGAAACGCTCAAATGTTTTTTCCATGTTTCCTAGTTGTTTATAAAACGCATGCAACCGTCAGGGTGAGGCATGTCGAAGATAAATCAAGCGTAGCAGAGGACACCAGAAGAGGTTAGGTGCGCGGATGAGATTAAGTCTTCGGTGACAGGATGACCGCATGTGATACAGGACAGCATTAATTCGAGAGATATGGGAGAGGCTTTGCTCCTGCGGTGGGCGCCTCCTTTCTGGAACGAAAAAATGAGTACGAAAGCTTTATGCTGTTGTACAGCGGCCGCAAGCAGCTTGATTGCATGACCTCCAAGAGCACATTCGTAAGAACTCACGGATGGAGGTCTAGGTGGCCAGAATGTCTTTAGCCACTAAATGCTGACGTGTACGCTGTTTACTTAGAGGTTCTAATTCAACCTTCGTTGTAACAGAAGAGAAACACGGAGTGCAAAGTTGTCACGCCCGAGTTGAACGCGGTATCGTGAAGCTTCTTTCGTTGATGCATAAACTGCAGCCACCATTTAGGGAACGCATATTTTCTCGCAATGCCAGTGTTATCCACGCCGCGTATTGCCTTCACAGTATTTCAGCCTCGGAACGGTGGCGGGTTAAGTGAACTAACATTTCATGCGAGGTCGCGGCTGAAAGAAGAAGATCAGCGCAAGGAGCAGAGCGGGAGATGGCGCTCTGATGATGATGATGATGATACCAACTTTATTTTCCACCAGATAAGGAGGCCCCCTACTCCCCGTCCCCGGCACGCAGGCCTGGGTGACGCTCTTCGATTGCAGTGACGCTGGCAGCGCGGGTGCTGCGGACTTGTGGCACTTCGGCCTCGGGGTTTCATTTGCGAAATGGCTGCGGGCTATCGCCTTACGGGCATTAGGTCGTCCCCTGCCAGTCGAGTGATCTGCTGCTGGGTGCGCAGTCCGACGTTGCGCGGCCGCTGCTCAAGTTGCGCGCCGATCACTGATTCGAAGAGGGTCGAAGGACCTCTGCCATGAAGAGGCACTCGGGCATTGCGTGGTAGAGGGGAAAGGGGCTCTGCTTTTGCGGCGCCACCACTCGACAGCCAACATTACTTGCACGAGAAAACACGAACAAAATCAACTGCTGACTGTTTCATAAATCTTGATATTTATTTGAAGAGCATATGTTCTTCCAATCTTTTTCGGCACCCTTAGAGTGAAGAAAAATGCAGAAATGCTGTCCGTAGCAGCCATCATGACACGCACCGTTTGGAGTCACAGAATCGGAGGAGATCGTCATTGCCACATTTGTACACCTTTTGTTTTGTCCAGAGAGTAATGGTTGGCTATAAGGAAGTGTCACGAAAATGGCGTCCAACACGACTTTGCAAGGAAGTGGGGAGGATGTGAATGGGAGTGGTTTTAGGGAGTCGTTGCCTCGACGCCGTAGCCTATGGCTCCGGATTAATTTAAACCACCCGGAGTTTTTTAACCTGAGCTGGGGCGTTTTACTGATAAAGCGATGCAACGCGTTCACTGAACCGGAACCTCCTAGCGTCAGGCTCGAAGCTAAACAAAACAGATCCTTGCCGTGCTTTGAACTATTCAGCCGCCATGATAATCAGCAGCACTTCTTTCGTTTTACTTTTTAGCAACCTTAGTGCCTATCTCTCTATCTAATTTGGTGTATTTGAAGAAACTTTCCTCTCAGTTTCTCGCAAAATTAGCGCTGAAGACCGAGACGTCAGGCCGCTCTCATTAGTTCTTTTTTATTAAACGAAGTCGAATTTAGAATAGCGTTGGTTGTTTTTAGTGTCATCGCTACTTATTAAGCCAATGGCGTACCTGCAGAGTTTCGCGTAGAGAACCGGACAGCCAACAGCTAGAAAACGATTCTCATTCACATAAGATTCAAGGATTCACAGCTAGGAGAACATTCAAGTAAGAGGTAAATTTTTTAAAGATACAGGTGAATACTCTAGTGGCATTCACTTTCTCAGATATTAGCGGAAAGCTTTCTTGGACAAAATGTATGGTGGGGCAGCCTAAAAAGAATGTAAACAATTAAACCCCTGCCTGTGCCACTACGTATAACAGGCTTAGCTTTCTTGGACAGTGGGACAAGGTTACGGAACAGTTTCGCGTGTTGCTTCACAAATTGCGCTTCGATAGTGAAACATGACGTGTGCTATCGCGCAGTGCTGACTTGACTGCCTGTCACCGCCTCAACGAAAGAGACCTTTACTCGGCGCGTATCCGACGTCTTTCCCGTCAACAAAGCTGGGAAAATCGATTTCCAGCCTGGGAAATAGGCGAGGAATGCAAACTCGCCGACGGGAAGAGCGCGGACCGGCGACGCCTTGTGCGCCTGGCAAGGCTTCGCGAGGAGCGAAATGACATTCGGACGGCCCCCCATTGTCTGCGCCGTGCGACACGTTTTCATATGCGCCGCATTCCTTCCACCGCCCTCGTCTCCTCCCTCGGCTCGGCCCCGTCCCGAAGATGGCGTGGAAACGGAAGCGGAAGGACGTCAGACCGCCGGCGGCTGCGCATCGCTCACATGGCAATTTACATAGCGCGCAGTACCGCTAACGTTCGGTGCGGTCGGATATGACATCCGAAAAAGACATCCTTCGTATCTGGTCACTGACGGGCACATCAGCAGTCTACTTTCGCATGAAATGCGCGAGCGAACGCGGCTCAAGCTGCCTATAAATGCCTCTCGAATGGACGTTCGGCCGTGTCAAGGGTCATTCCTCTTTCGCGAAAAACCGCCCGAATGTTTACTGTCAAAAGTGCGGGACGCATATTTGTTGTATAGCATAGATTTCCGACTTGCTAGAGAGCTCAGAAATAGACAGATGTAATACCTGTGAGCAATAGTAAAAAGAAAAAAAAACAGACAATTCTATACAAAAAGCGAAACACTTTAACGTAATAACCCCGCCGCGGTGGCTCAGTGGTTAGGGCGCTCGACTACTGATCCGGAGTTCCCGGGTTCGAACCCGACCGCGGCGGCTGCGTTTATATGGAGGAAAAACGCTAAGGCGCCCGTGTGCTGTGCGATGTCAGTGCACGTTAAAGATCCCCAGGTGGTCGAAATTATTCCGGAGCCCTCCACTACGGCACCTCTTCTTCCTTTCTTCTTTCACTCCCTCCTTTATCCCTTCCCTCACGGCGCGGTTCATGTGTCCAACGATATATGAGACAGATACTGCGCCATTTCCTTTCCCCCCAAAACCAATTATATATTTAACGTAATCAGTTATTCAAGGGCCGGAACACTGCCAGTAATTTCTTATCTCACCAACATCCTCCTCTTCTTCTCTGTGACAGTTCTCACGAAATGAGACACGAGGAATCGTTGAACGTTGTCGTTACTGTTGTGCCCTTTACAACATGAGCATTCTTTGCAGCCGCACATTCGCACCCCATTTATCTTTCCTGTGCTCCCTCACAGCGGCGTCAAACAGCTTCATCAGAAAGCGCTTGTTACCGAGAGCATATTAATATCATAGGCGCCTAATTCTTGGTTGCGCATTTTATTCGTTGTAATGACGCTTAACACTCCTACACGTGGATCAGGATATGATATTGGTCTCCGACCGCTGTGTAATTTAGAACAGAATTTCTGCTTTCGTGCTGTTTCTGTTTCGATTTCACCAGCCAACCGATGGCTATGACGTCAAGGTACAATGCAGGTCCCGTGAAGCACAAAAAATTGTTATGTAAGAGCTTCTTCGCTTTTTTAAAACACTGCAGCACTTAAGACAGCCTGCCTGAAGGCATGGAATAACAACTAATGATTTAGCACCGTGTATACAGGCTTTTTTGTGCCTCAGGCGATGAATATTAAACTTTGGTGTTCGGCTGTTAAAACTGAATCCCGAGGCGCTGGAGAGCAGAAATTCAATTATAAATTCCTTACCGGTCGCACGCAGCTAGCACGTGGTGCTCATTCACAATACTATCTCACTTATCACTACAATCAAACAAACGTGCAACGAAAATTTGGTGTCTGTACCTCTGTTACAAAATTTGTGCTTTTGTTCCGTGGCGGAAATTAGTGCATATCATGCTATCGATATGTAGCAAATTCGCGGCGTTGGCTGCTAAGCGGTTGACAAAGATAGGTTTTGGTTGCATGACGGATTTTTAGGTGCTATGATGGACGCTGTATTACTGCCCCCCGTTAAATTTAATCCACCTGGAGTCCGTTGACCTGCGCCATACTCTTAGCACGAGGACATAGCTCTACACATAGGTGTCGTAAATCAGATTTGAGCGCAGCTTAAATATGGCCATAAAGGAACTCATGTGCCAGTCTTCTTCAGTGAGTACAGGCGAGAGAACGTCTTTACTTCGACCTCAATTTAAGACTGGTAGGCTGAAGCTCTGCCGGGTGACTCTTCAACCTGTGCGGCCGGATGAGGTTAGTAAGATTGCGGGGATAAGGTTGCCGCAGCCGGCACAGGACAGGGTTAACTGGAAAGGTATTAGGTAGGCGTTTGTCCCACGCACTGGACGTAGTTAAGGTGATGATGACGACATGAAAAACCACGGAGGCGCTTATTTATGATTGTGGGACGACAATGCGTTAGCATCAAGTATTTCCTCCATGCTTTTAATTGATTCGCTTCTACTTCATGTTTTCATATTTTAGCATATACTTTGCCTTGAAATATTTACTCAGTCAAGGATCTTTGCTCAACTTTCCAAAGTAAACTGCTGACCACCTTTGCTGTGCTCTTGCTTGCGTCATTCATTGCTTGTCACTTTTGCAGAGTCGCAATTAGTATATTTCCTTTTTGATGAGTCATTCGTAGTCGTTGTCAGTCCTTATCATCTTTACAGAGACATATTTTTGTGGGATGTTCCTGCCGTGGCAGCCACCGTCCAGCTTCTCCCTCTTCAAGTGGAGAGGATTTCTCTTTCCACATTTTGCTTCCCGAGGACGCCGGACACTTTTTCTTCACTGTGGGGTTTCTGGTGCTTACGTATTAAAAAAAAATCTGTTAGGGCTTCAGCATCAGCTGTGTCGTACGTAAGCAAGTCGCCATAGAAAAGGACGCTAGGGATCTTTCGCTGTTTATTTCTTGCGCTCGTACGCTCATTGAAACTATGATGTTTGCTACAACGGATTACGATGTTTGTTTGGATGCGGTCGCCACGGCGGGCAGAGGGCAGGGGTGATTAGGGATCACTGAAAAAAAAAAAAATCAATTGTCCTGCAGTAGACAGTTTGACTGAAGAAATACGTGGCAAAAACGTGGCAAACAATGTTTTGTATCTGGAAGCGCGGGTGCCGTCTCTTGCTGCAAGGTTTCGCCTTTTGACAGTACAAACGTTTTTAAAGTTTTGCGACTCGGAGCAGCATGCATCCGAGTTGATCTTCCTAGGGCTGCGAGCGGAGTTCTTGGGTGTCGGATGGTCTCGCCTTCAAACTCCCCAAATCTGTTTCGTTGAATCTTTGCTGGGCCCACTCAACGTGCGAATACCTGAAATTGTTCCGGTGCAGTCCATCCCTGCAACTGTGTCTATCATCTACGATGACATTTATCCACGTAATGCAAAATTACTGCCTTTCTCATGGTTGAATGGTATGTTGCAGGGTTATTTGTCGACCTTCAGCTCACATGTTGCAATTGCGACTGATGGCTCGGTGTGTGCAGAAAAGGCAGATGTAGGTATTTACTCCCAGTCCCTTGACTGGTCTTTTTCTCTCCGTCTCCAAGATTTCACTCCTATCTATCTGGCTGAATTTCTAGCAGTGGTTCTCGCTCTGCGCAAAGTACCAGTTTCTTTATCAGCAGTAATAATAATTACGGACGCGTTATCTTTATGCACTTCCCTCTCGGCGTCCACTGAATCGCAGCTCTTTCAGATACTAAAATTCCTGATCCTCCACACATCACATCAATTCGATTTCTTTGGGTTCCTGGGCACAGGGGTCTTCTATTAAATGAATCAGCTGATGCTTTAGCGAAGGCAGCCCTGAGTGGACCGATTGTTGACCCGCTTCCAACAACTGCTTACATCACGGCGGCACGCTTTCGACGGTACACTGTAATGAACGAATTGGGCGCATCAGCGCTTACTTCCTTGGACGACTTCCAGCACCTACTGTTCCCTTGGAGAAGCTCAGTCTGGTGACCGCGCAATATTGAAGTTTCCTTCACGAGGCTTCGTTGCCGGGTGCCGCAACTAAATTTTTACCTCTACAGGCCTGGTCTGGCGATCTCCCCATTGTGTCCGTATTGTGCGGAGCCGGAAACAATAGAGCACTTTCTTCTTTTTTGCCGTCGCTACTCATCGATTAGGAGGCGACTATTAGAAGTTCCAATACAGAATCTCAGTTTGCGCCTGTCTTCTGCGGTTGTTCTGTCTCTTGGCGCTTCTATGCTTGGCCATACCAATGGGAATGTTTGCTCTGCCATTCAAAATTATCTCCTAGAATCAAAACGTCTACCATCATGAGCTTTCGTCCTGCCCATCCCATTATCAGCTTCTGTATTTCGGTTTTCACAACCACTTATAGTAATCCCTACCCCTTCTTTGCCTAAATTTTAGTTTGTATGACCCCCTAACCTCCTGCAACCACCTCGGCTACGGAAACTGTGCGATCCAAATTTTGGTAGGTCATTCCATGCTTGCCACATGCAAGTGGTCATTTAAATAGTCACCGCCTGGTTATGGCCAATCCCCCTTGTGGGTATGTGCCATTGTGTGAGGTCAACAACAACAACAACAACAACAACAACAACAACAACATAATCCTATCAGCTAGCGGCTGACATCAGCAGTTGTCGCAGTGAGTAGGAAATTTTGCCCAAGCTTTATGTGTAATAGAAACAGCATGCTCAATCTAAGCCAAAGAAGGCAAACTGCCGCATGGCGGAGGAAGGGGATTTCTTAGGGAGCAACGTGGTAAGTAGCCACTGCGGCCGGTTATCCTCGTCTTTTTTGTGCGTGCACTTGTAGCGCCATGGCTCTTTGAAAAATGCAAAACCAACTATCCCGGCAACATACGTTAAACCGGAGTTAAACACGGGATACACTGCCCATTTTCGCGCTTCGACGTTTAAAGCGGCAGCGTTAAGGGTGCCGTTCAGTGGAAAACCGCACGCAGTCCGTCGGCGCTGCGTCGAGAAATTCCGGATGGGTCGAAAGATGGTCACGTCATTAAGGCGGATGCTTGGGCGAGTTGGTAAGTCATTTTAAACACGTATGAATGACTTGAATGGTTGTCTCTTTGCTGGAACTGTATATATTCCTCGTTGGAAGCAGTGAACATCAGTTGCAAGTCAGCGCTCGTCTGTGTCGTGTCTCGCTTGTAGTCCCTGTCAAAGTGCGCGCTGTTCTGTTTAACACGGTTACGTCGCTCGTGGAGCAGCGGAATTGAAAAGTCATTGAAACATGATTAGAAGGTCACAACATAACTCAAAATTAGGACATGAAAGTGTACCAAGAAGATGAACTTCGCAGAAAACAAAATTGCCGTAATTAGTCGGAAACCAAACCCCAGAACCCTGGGTTGGGAATCAGACATACTACCCGTAGGCGGCCACGCGGACAGGCTCGTATGCGGCTTGTTTAAAGCGTGGATTATATGCATATACGCTGTGGTAATTCACATAATGGTTGTGATGGGGAAAAGGAAACAGTGTCCGTGCCTGCGTGGGCAAGGGGAGCCGCCGACGGGACCCATTAACGCTATCGCTTGATACCCTCAAAGGCGGAGCTTAAGTGTCTCCCACCTTTTCTTTTCTTTTTTTCTGCTGCGTCATATTGGCACGGCGTACTTTAATATGCTCCTCATGCAGGCTGTCAAGAGTGCTTCGGCGACGCTTGCGTCAGCAGATCTCAGTTTTTTTCCCGCGAACGAGTCCGCAGAGCGTGATCTCAACGCACGAGCTGAACGTCTCGCTCGGTTTATTTATTTACATCTACTGCAGGTCGTTATCGGGCCCAAGCAGGAGAGGGTACCATTCGTAAACAAACAAAAATTAAATATTGATACACTTCCAAACTGCGCATGCTACAAAGTTTCATTGTTAGCCAGAAGAACCCGTATACAGTGGTGATTGAGCAGCCCTGTCTAGAGCGCGCCCACGGTGCTCTGCGGAGCAAGTCAGCGCCGTCTAACGTTAGGCTCTGGGTCTGAGGTTTGCGTATCGTGCGCATGCGCGGCAAAAACAGAGGGATACCTGCTCAATTCCTTGTCCAGCCTCCACGTTGCGAGTTCGTTTCGTGCCGCCAGGGACGCACTGCCTGCATTTGTGACGCTGTGACGGTGGCCAGGGCGTCGCCATGCCGCCGTGTTCCACGAGTGTGACGACACAGCCAGGAAAGCAAGCGCCAGTGACAGCTGATGATCGCGCGTTTCTGCATCTGTACGGATGCCAAATGCAGTGTCCCTTGTAGCTGATAACACGGCGCAAAGACACGCAATCAAACAGTACGCCTGCAGCGCACGGTGCGTGGTGGTAACGCGCTAACCTTATACGGACAAAACGAAAACGGACAACCAACTAAGCCCCATTCTCGCACTCTTAGCTTCGTGCGTGTTTGAAACGCGCTATCATCCGCTCTCACTCGCTTTTGAAGCGCGCCATCACCCGATGTCCCTTGCACTTGCTTCCGTATAGGCGCCTTGCGATTCGTGCGAAACGCGTTGGTTTTCCGGCCGCTATTACATAATATTAAGGGCGGCCCTGGCGCCGTGAAGCGCAAGCAATGAGAGAAAATGAGGCCGAGAACCGACGAGCAGGCACCGCTTTATTCCGGCCGCGCATGCGCACGGGACACATAACTCAAACCCAGAGCCTGACGTTAGATGGCGCTGACTTACTCCGCAGAGAACTGTCGGCGCGCTCTAGACAAAGCTGCTCACCACTGTAGTTCGCAATAAGTGCGAAACAAAACAAACAAAAACGTCACGTGGGTAAACAATTATTTCAAAATATCTGTCGCTTTTTTCGGCAGACAGCTGTAGAGAACTACTGTTAACGATGCCATCAGATAATTCATTCCAGTCAGAAGTTGCAGAGTCTATTGGTTAGTGCTTGTTCATGTTAATGTGGCCAAATGGCTACTGTATCGTCTTGCTGCGATTTATTGGTGATGAGTGCCTGGAAGATGCTTCAAAGGAATGCCGAGTTAAAAGTGAAGTTGGCCTGTGCAGACAGACTAGGCAGTTCTAACGACAGAGACCACTCGCACCAAAAACGGGCCTTTCGTAAGAAAGAAAAGACCAAAAGAAAAAAAAAACTAGAAGGGGGCACTTAACCTCCGTCTTAAGGGGATGACGCGGTAGCATTAAGGGGTAATGCCCATGTATTCATTCTTGACTTTACATTCACAGATCCCCTCCTGGGTGCAGCGGTTAAGTGAGGCGCTGCTATCGGTGGGGTTTTCTTGACCCACGTTGCACTTCCCAGGCAGACCCTCGCCAGCAATCATTAATTTAACTGCCACCTACCACGGTGCGCAGTTTGCTCTCGATCCGGTGGGCAGGTTGTTGTGACGCCTCAAGGTCACGTGATCTATAGGTGGCCCGCCTAGGTTGCCGGAGCGGATCGTTGCCCCGGCCGCTCCAGCTGCGAGGCTTCAAACGGTCGACGACGGCGATGACGGACAATTTTTTACGACGTGACGGTGCTAACGCTATCGCGTTAAGCGAAGTGCCGCGGGCGCCATCGCCGGCGACTTCTCAAGTAAACTGCCCAGAAGGGTGGCGGATCGGGCTATTTGTCATTTTTTCGAAAGTGCTAAAACAACACGGACAAAGAAGGAACAGACATGGACGAATGCTCGACCATGGCTGTTCCTTCTCTGACCGTGTTGTTTTAGCGCTTTCTGAAAATTACAAGTGAACTGCGTGCGTCGACACCGAAGTTTGGGCGCGGCAACCAGGTATTGTCGGTATAAACGTCACAAGTTTGCAATTTGTGACAGGAAAACTATCGAATTTGATTTTCTCAGCCATAGAAGTTCCTTTTAGTGCCGGACAATTCTTAAGATATACCCCGAAAGAGCCGGAAAAATCATTTTATTGTGTTATCATTAGAGCGACCATGCGAACAAAAATTCACTGCCTGTCGGTCTGCCGGTGTACAGCCGACAAGACAGTACAGAAGCAACTGACCGCTCTTATGGCCTCGAGCGGTATTCTAAACCCCGGCGGCGCGAACATATCAGATTCGCTTGCCGCTGCTTTAGAACACCCGGCCATCGCCGTAGTCTTTCTCCCCGCCTGTTAAACTGCCAGTCTTTCGCGCTGTGCTTTGGAAATCATCATCTTCACCAACACTAACTCGTGCCCGATGCACTGTCCGAGTGCAAGAGCATGCGGGCACTTGCACATGCCAGCCCAAATTCGAACGCGTGGATAGTTTCGTGCAATCGTTTACAAGCGCAAGAACATGCGGGTACTTGGACGCACGAGCCGAAGCTGGAACGCGTGGCTAGTTTGAAGCCTACGCTTGATAACACTTCACCAAGCGCTTGGAGAAACTGGACATCGCCTTTGAAGAATTCGGACAATATCTCAATTGATTTCAAAGGATTGGAAAATAAGCCAAGCAGCCTTTCAACCTGCATCTTAAACTATCAACCACTTGCGCTGTGGCACTTGTTTGAGCAGCGGAGCACAGAGCGCGCTACATATCCGTGGCGCACACGCTAGTTGGTGTTACTGCGCAGAGGGCGCCTCGAGTCCGTGCCCTCAAGAGATCCAAGCCCACGTGCTAACGCATTTTCCTACTCATCAGTCGCATTGATCGGCCGAGAACTTAATTTACTGAGAACAATAATTCGACTGAGCTGTCCTCAGTGTCCCCTTAAGCTAACGCGATAGGTTTATTCTAAAGCGACCGTCCTACAGGAGGTAAACAAAATGCACGATTTTAACGTGCGCTGCGATATCGTGTGCAAATTCGCCGCAATGCCCGAATCAGAAATGCTGGAGCAACTAGACTTGGTTAAGACAGCAGTTGTAGCGGTGCATATTTTCATCTATGTCCGGGGTGGGAGCGGGCGGGTGCAAAGCTAATCAGTTTGCCTGTTCTTGTATCCGTGTAGTGGGTTCTTGTTGTAATGTTGTCCATCAGCTGAGCACTTCGACTATTCCCTGCACACAGTGAAATGTGCCTCCTCTACATTTGGCTTCGAAGTTTCCCCCGCGATCATAACGTTCCGTGGTAAGCCAGGGTACACTGGAGGACAGCGCTCAGCTCTTTGCGTGTCACTTATTCCATCTAACTTAGAAGGACATCGTGAGGAGCAAAACCACAAAACAGGACGGGCAGCCCGCCCAATGTGTCCGTGTCCCACACGCCCACACTATCGTAAACCCTCGCTCACAACCTGTGTTGCGGCATCTCGCAGTGACAGTCGCCGGCAAAGCGCAACAGGAAGTGCCAATGCTAGCGCCACTTCTGAAGCCTGTTCCGTAGACCCGAGCGCGGCAGGACGCACCCTTTCCCCTCTGCACCTCCCCGTCTGCAAATGTGAACGGCGCAGAGCCAGAATTGGGTCGCTCGATAAAAACTTGGCAGCCTCCTTTGCCTCCCGGTTCTTCCAGTCCCTTTTCTCTCCCTCGCATACATCCCATCCTTCCCTCCGTCTCGGTTTATTTGCCTCCCTCAGCCGCGTTTGATCTCGGTCACTCCTCAGGCGTTGGTCGACTGGCCTGCTCTCTCCCCGCCTCGGTCATAGAAGTTGACGCATCAGAGGTGTGCTCCCTGTGCGGGCGCGTGCTCTGACACGTTTAGCCAACTTTGCCTACATTCCTGTTTCATTCCGCTTTGTTGTTTCGTTTTCAGTTTTTTCTCTCTCGTGGACATCGCTTTCATTTCGGATCGTTTTATACGTATCATTTCATTCATCGCTACTCACCCTAAGGACGGCCTTCTCCGGCGTTGCTGGTCATTTAAAATGGCCGGTGTGAGGTATTATGTTCGTGAAGTACACTAAGACAGCCAGATCTATAACAGGCACGGAGCTGCTGCGGTCTGGGATTAATTTAAATTTGTATTGTTCATAAAGTCTTACAGGCCCTAAAACAGACTTCTGTAAGCGGGATAAATCATACGATGAAAGCATTAATATAAACAAAAAAAGAAGCAAACATCCGACTTGGCTAGCAATTTCTTCGTGTAAGCTGCCATCTCTGGATTGTTCGTGTGGACAAGCTCTCAAAAATTAAGCACTTTATGTCCTGCAGAACATGCACAAATCATCAGCTATTTCCTCGAAAAAATAACCCTAAAAAGTCCAATTCTGAAAGATTTATTTGAACAACCCGATTTATCTTTCAAAGCAAAATCACCCGATTTTAAGCATGGAGTAGATTTAGCTCTCTTCGTCGGCGTACTCAGTCAAGCATCGCGCCGAAACGGCGGTATAGCTGACGTCAAAACTGACAAGTTCGAGTTTATTGTCAGTAAATAAATTGCATCACAGAATGTATTGCAGAAAGAGGTCCTGAAGCGGAAAGCTGCAGTGGGACCTGCTGTGAGAAAGTAGCTGAACTTTTAAACATAAGCTATGCACAGGATAGATATCAATTACAGTAAAAAAACTAACCATAACTGCAGCAACGATTAATAAACATCAATACATCAAAAGCAAAAACATTTAAAAACACATAAATGAGAACTAAGCAAGAAAATAACACATACTGATGTTTTTTTTTTCTTAGAGACAAACAAAAATGAGGTCTAGGTACAAATGAAAGAACGTAACGACCGTTTGAATAAAGTAAGAGACGGTGACCATTTAATGATGAAGGGTAGACTGTTCCAGTTAACTGCTGCAAATACAGCTATTTGTTTAACGTTGTTAGTGCGTACTTTTGCTAGCGGAAAGTTATTGTGTAGAGAAAACTGCCCGACATTGGGATTATTTCAGATAGTTCCACCAATGATATAAACTATCCGAAACATTCAGAAATATTCCGCTTAAATAGTATGCGCTACAAAAAAAAACTTTTCATCCCAAAAATCTTCATTATTACCATCATCAAGCTGACTGCGTCCACTGCAGGGCAAAGGCCTGTCCCATTTCTCTCCAATTAACCCTGTCCTTTACCAACTGCTGCCACCGTATCCCCGCAGACTTCTTAATCTTATCCGCCCATCTAACTTTTTGCCGCCCCCTGCTACGCTTGCCTTCTCTTGGAATGCTCTCAGTTACCGTTAAAGACCACCGGGTTGTCTTGACTTTGCGTTACATGCCCTGCCCAATCACATTTTTTCCTCTTGATTTCGACTAGGATATCATTAACACGCGTCCCTCACTCACTCGGGCCGCTTCCGGTCTCTTAACGTTACGCCTATCATTTTTCTTTCCATAGCTTTCCATAGACTACCGGCAATATGCAGTTGTGTACTTTTCTCTTGAGGGATATTGGTAAACTTCCATGCATGATCTGAGAGAACCTGTCATATGCACTTCACCCCATTTTTATCCTTCCAGTTATTTCCCTCTCATGATCTGGATCAGCTGTCACTACCTGCCCTAAGTAGACGAATTCCTTTACAACTTCCAGCATCTCATTATTAATTGTAAACTGCTATTCTCTTCCGAAATTGTGGACCGATAATTTGTTTGTTCTGCATATTAAACTCTAGCTCCGCCCTTCTGCTCCGCGTGTCTAGTCATTGACCATGCTTTGCCATTCATCACCTGAGTGATAAAAAGGCAATGTCATCAGCGAATTTTAGATTACTAAGGTGTTCTCTATTAACACTTATTCCGAACTCTTCTGAATCCAGGCTTCTGAATACATCCTGTAAATTGGCGGTGAATAGCATTGGCGAGATCGTGTCTACCTGCCTGACACCCTTTATTATTGGACTCTTGCGGCAGATTTTTTTTAGGACTGTGTAGCTGTGCGGCCGCTATGGAGATCTTCCAGTATGTTTACATAAGGCTCTTGTACACCCTGATTCCGCAATGTTTGCAGGAATGCTGCAGTATCAACTGAGGCAAATGCTTTCACGTAATCTATGAAGGCTATATACTGCATGTTTCAGGGAAGACTAACAATTTTCAAAAATAGGATTTTTGAGGAAAAAATATGGATTTCGAGGCATGGTATTACCACAGTTGAAAACCGGGGAATCATCTTAACTAGTAAGCTGTTTAACTGATTTCCAATAATTAACTGTTAACTATTGGAGTTAGACGCCTGATTGCAATTAGAGATTTCTAGCCGGTCGTTATTAACCACAATACCGGTTTTTATAATTTCTAAAACGCGTTTACCCTCAGCGTTGTGGCTCCACAAAATTTCGCTATTTCGACTAGTTACATGCGCTGCAAGGGTTGCTTTGCCTGCATGCTCGTCAAATGCGCATGCATTTTGGCACGATGTAAGAAACAGAAAGTAGTACTGACCTTGTGTGTGCGCGCGTGTGTGTGCGCGCATGTGGGCGTGTGTGCGTGCGTGTGTGTGCGCGCATGTGTGCGTGTGTGCGTGCGTGCGGGCGTGTGCGTGCGTGTGTGTGGGCGTAAGCGTGTGTGTGCGTGCGCGCGTGTGTGTATGTGCCCATCCGGGTTCCCGCCGTTACAAATGCGTCTATTAACGCTGCTTTTCGCATGAAATCGTAGATTTTTTGTATTTTCAGTATGCTTCGGCTGCCCTCGTTTTGTTCAGCATGGCTATAGCCACCAAGACATTTTGAGGTTACCCACTGTGTGCCCGGCGGCATTTTTTTTTCAACTGATACGGTTCCAGTATTTCTTCTGGTAGTACTTTGGAATAGAAAAAAATTATTGGGAACGTTGTTGATCTAAAGTGAAATCCGGCGAAAGGCTTTTGCGCGGTGTTGCTGCCCCTGTCGCTGTTTGTGTGCTGAAACTACTAATCAAAGACTATGCGACTGTAAACTGAAGCGTAGGTGCATCGTCTGCTGGCGCCTTGCGCATGTGCAGTGCATTCAACGTGTGCCCCGAGTTTCCATTTGATGACGTCATCAGTTTGATTGATAGCTGTAATGTGAGAGAATCGCGACCGGATACGCTGACAAGTCATGAACATTAATAGTTGCATATCCTGAATTCATGCATTCCTCTCTCGAACTGATACGACGAATATAGAAGAATGACGAACGCCAGCTAATGAGCAAGGACGACGCCATTGACGCTTGCATCCACACTTCAATAGCCGCAAACTAAAGCTGTGCAGTGCCACCATTCGCTTCACATGCGCATTTGTGTCGAAGATTAACATGTCATGCGAAGCATAGTGGTGAACTCTTTATCGTCATGTAACGTAGCGTGGCCTCCTGCCACCCCAAGCGAAACATGGGAGGACTGTGCATGCGGAAAATGGCTATACAGCTTGAAAGAGGCTTGTCCACTGTAGGGGGCTTATAAATATATTGAATTTAATTCTGTCGAGATGTGCACAAGTCTTTCAACGAAACGTCCATCATTAGACCTGAACCTGAGTACGCATGCACCGTACGGAAGCTTTACACAAAACATAACATCGAGGCCTTGCAAATGATTCAGCGAAAATCTGTTCGATTCATCCTCAGCAAATATCGTTCTTCTCACTCTCCAACCGCTCTCGTGGCATAACACAGCATACATACACTGCAAGCACGAAGAACAATACAAAGTATGAAGTTCATTGCCTCGCCAATAGAAAACCAGCCGTGAGCCCAGATCATTTTATTAAACGCATCACAACGCGATTAACTAGATATCGTCACGCGGAATCACTGACACCGTACAGCGCTAGAATCAATGTTCATAAATACTCTTTTTTTTTTCATGCACAGTAAGTAAGGAATGACTTCTCCCCTGAGGCACTAAACAGCATCGATTCCTTTGACAAGACTGCTTATTGAGAGCTGCTGAGTTGCTTCTTTTTCCTGCTATGTGCTATTAATCATGTTTCTTTTTCTGTGATAATATTTGCTTTGTTTTCGTTTATGTATTTTTGTCCCTCCTGCTTGGACCCATTATAAGATCGGCAGTATATTGTAAATCGATCAATAAGTAAAAGGAGCCTTGCGCTATAACTACCTGCTTGCGATAAATTGCTCCAATCTAGAATTTGATATGGACATATCCGACCAAGATTTAACAAGTTTTCTCCTGTAAGGAAAATGTACTACCGCTTGCGATGTTATAGCCTTAGGCACCGAAGAAGCAAATTGAGTGTAACTTTTAAAACGAACCACCAACTGACATAGCAGCTGCGACGACTCGTCCTGTCCACGTTGTAGAGTCTGCTGTGTATCGAGAGTTCCATCAAGTGAAACCAGAAAAAGAAATAAAGAAATACACCTGCACAGACTAAGCCTATACGGACGCTGCAAAATAAGACGATTCGCGTTTCTTCAACCTGCGTTTAAACAAACTGTGCTAGGGCGAAGCAGCGAAGTGTTGTCTGGGCCACAGACTACTCTTGTGCTCACTCAGCTGTTCAGCTCCGCTCGCGTATGATGGCTGGGCCATCTTCCTTTACAGCGCAATGCCGCTTCGCGGTCACTGCAGGCGGCGCAGAGATTTTCCTTTCGATTGCGTACAAATTTCATGACCAGTGGAGACATGCGGAGAAAGGAACGTTAGGAAAGCGCAGAATAGAGAAAGCCTGAGTTATTATTCTGTGAGCGTACACTTGGTGGACATGTCGGTTTCGATCCGGGCTATAGGTCGAGGTAGAAGAGTGGCCGTTGAGCACAGTATGAATTTGTCTACGAAAAGCTACAACCATCAAAAAATTCCCCAGGTACACAAAACATCTACAAGGTTAATTTTTTTTAGTCGAAAGCAAGAAACCTTTCCTTCAGAGTGTATCAAAAGACCTTTTAGTATGTAGAATGCCGGTGATCAATTCATATTAGGGGGGGGGGGGGGGGGGCAGCATCCTTACACTTTTAGGTTATATTCTTTACAATGATCAGGCTGTAATCACCGCTTTTAACTAAGCGGAACATGGAATGTAGACATGACCGAGTATAAGAATTACGGAAGGTTTTATTGTCGAGTGAGGTGAGGGCAACATCTCTATCCACCGATGTCAGCAAAACTAGGTGACCCTACGGCTACATTCGTAACACTTTGCTCACACTTGATCAGACCGTGATTCGAAACCCAGTGCAACTAAAAGAAATATCGTTAAATATTTTCGCGCGATTTGCAAGACATCCTGTTCTCTTTCTTATGCTTCATATGTCCGTCCTGCTTGGGTTTGGGCCTGCAGTATTTCATAAATAATAAATAAACGTACACAGAACATGAAAGATGTGTTCGTGATCTAAAGTTGACAAGCATTGGACCGGCATATTTCCACTAGATGCTTCCCACCGCTGCTTAACACCTAGCTAGCCGTTTCAAAGAAGTTTTGCGTGTTTCGTCAAGATGTAGGTGTGTGGCAGATTTGTATGTGGAGGTGTTAAGAGGGTGGCGAGTGTTCGAGGTAGAAATTTGCGGCTGCTTCCACGTTTGCCGTTGATGTCAGCAACGTTACGCGTCTTCGTGTGCGTCTATGCCGAAAATAGATGCTTGGTGAGTGGATGCTAACAGAATATCTCACCCTTTCCTACAACTTTCGTCCGTTACCGTCGCCGCTCCGTTATTTCTTAGTTCCCTACGGCGTACATATGGCTTTACCTTCTCCGAGAAAAGGCTACGAAGTGTGGGTAAGAAGTGACTTTCTTACACTATTCTCGTCAAACAGTATGTGCATACCGGAATGGTAAATTCCGTCAATTAGATCCGAAAATCCCTATTTCGTTCCCCTGCCGCAGCTTGAAGTCTCAGTCGATTTGGAAAGAGGGAGACAATTTCGAATTCTGAAGTGTGCTTAAACTCTGTAAAAGTTCCTGTTTCGCCACAGTTCACTCCTCAAATTTCCTGAAAATGGAAAATTCCCCGAATGAAACGTGTCTTTCGTCAACCAATAGGAGCCAGCGCGTTCATTGCGAACTCTACGGTTTCTCGCACTTACCCGCTCACAGCATTTTTAAAAGCTAGATTCAGATATTCTCTCAGCCGCAGAAGCTAAATGCTGGACTGCGGTCCTTTGGAAAACGGCCACGGCTCTCGGCAGGGATGGCCAAGTTCTCCGCCATACGATAAGATGGCGCCACACTCTGCCGCCCGTGACGCCACCTCGCACCCCGCGGCATGCCGGGTGGCTCCACCGTGCGGAGCCGGCCGCTATGAAAGCATTATTAGGGCTCGCGCGCGACGGTTGCAGGCGGCAGCGGCGGCCACTGCAACTTTCATGCGGTGCTTGAGCGAGCGGCGTGAATGATCGAGCTTTTCCGAGCCTTTTCCACCTCCGCGCCCGCTTGCGCGCCTGACCCGGGCTATTCCTGGCGGGCCGGCTTTTTTCCTCCATTGCGCGCAGTGGCCTTCGCTTCCTTTGATTTCCCTTCCTCGCCGTCCTGTTCTCCCGCCTCGCTCGCGCCTTCCATCTCGCCCATGGACTGCGCGCATTTGGGGCGCCAAGAGTGCTTTCTCGCCTGAGCGCATCTAGGCGCCGCCACGCCTTCTCCTTTCGCGGGTGGGAACAGGATCGGTTCGTTCTCGGCCAATATCGCTCTGCTCGCGGGGAATGAAGTGGCGCTCGGCCGAATTCCTTCCGGCGTGGCCCTCCGACGAGCAGCGCAGTCTAATCTCATGTCGGCGTCGACACCCCAATTTGCGGCTGTCTGCGCTCCTGCCCTAGAGGCACCCATATTTCCGTCAGCACTTGTGGAACCTGCGAGAGCACCAGTTTTTCGTACATTCCAGCTGCGCGCTTCGCTTTTCCTCTCGAAAAACAGAAAGAAAACAATGATTCAAATGTGATTCTGTACAGGACTCGTGTTTTGTATTGGTCTTTTCCTCCTCTCCTTTTCGTTGCCAGCGCTGACAGGCAACTCGCAAGCCGGTGGCCAGGTTGCCACCTGCCTTGGTGGCAGGTTGCGATGACACAGTAAGTCACGTGATTCTCTCTACCAAGCAGGGTAACCAATCAGTGCTGGCTGTGATGATGTTACATGGGTACATGACCTTGTGACATTCCTTGTGTGCTACGAGGTACATTGTTCGACGGCGCGGCGTAGACGGAAACCCAGGTATTTCTTTGTGTGTGCTACGAGGATCCACGTTCGACGGCGCGGCGTAGACGAAGGGACCCGCCGCCGTGACAGCGGCATCATCAATTACCCAGCCATGCTCTTTGAGTGACGACCAGAACAACCGGACCCGCCGCCGCCGCCGCGGGGAAACAGGCTTTATCCTCCCCAATTTCCGGGCACATTCGAGGACAAGGGAGCTGTCAGCGGGCCAGAGCGCGCCGTACCACAGCCGACGCTATGCGCTACCGCGAAGACAACATTCTTTCCCTCCTTCCCCTTTCGACGTGGGCTATCGCCGGGAAGGCACCCACAGCTTCCCGCCGTGCCTCGGGAACAAAAGCGCATTCCCAGAAGGGCCGTGACGGACACCTGTCATGGCGGACAGGCAGTACTCGCCAAGAATGTGGAAAGACAGGCGCTAGTGATTTAGCTCCGAAGAGAGAGCCTGTGTATACTCTCACTTGAGAGAGAGTGGTGGCGTTTGTTTGTTTATTTAGTTTGTATTGTTAACAGACTCTGGGTTCGAGGCTAAGCCCAACCCAAGGGGTGGTCCCCATCTCGCATGTTATTTTGGATTGGAGAATTGATGCTTTGGGCGGGCCACTGGAAATGACCGCCCTTAGTCCTTTGTTAATCAAGTGCTTAAAAGTACATGTAAACGGATGCAGTCCAGTCTGAGCTGGGGCTCCATGCTTAGCATGTAATGTGATGCTACTTAGGCACCCACCTGCCCGGTCGATGAGTAAAGTAGTGCAAAGTTTGTTCTTTTGTAAATTCAGTTCTGCTTTTTCCAGTTTAACTCTCTGCATATGTATGTTGTAAAATTATGCTTACAAGCTCGCCTCCTGTTCATCTTCCAAGCCGAACGACACTAGAGGAAGGGTTTGTGAACCATCCTCGAAGAAACGGACGACTATTGAAATTCTACTGCATAGACGCTCAGGACGACATCGTTCGCCAAGAGGGCCTTCAGCGCCGAAGCCCGACGGCGTGCAGCTTCTGCCAGCAACCGCTCGAGCCCAACTCCGGAGCCACTCCATCGCCCCCATGAAGTCGTCGGCACGTAAGCTCGGACGCCCCAGCCTCTGATGTATAATCTTAATCATGTGTAATTATTGAATATACCTGTTTGTTTAAACTGAGCCATACGGTGTCTCTTTGCCTCTCCGTCCCGTGTGGACCTGCGCATTATGGGGGTCATCACAACCTCTTGCGATCAATCAGCTAATTTTGTGACATCGGACGGCGGATTTTACTCCTGACGTGAACCCTAATGCTGTCGCATTAATACGCGGCATTGTTAACTACTGCTTTCACACGCTAGACACTGGGTCTCACCTATTATATGGTTATAGCTATGGCTGTGCTTTCTAGGGTCAACTAGCAATGTTCCTAGAGCTGATTAATTCCTCAAATCGGACTTGTATAAGGAAAAACGGTAATTTTTTTTACTAGTCTGGCTTAAAAGCTCAGCCTTTGTTCGCCAACGTTTGAATGCAGTTAGTCGCAGATATCTCGACACGTGACGCACTGCTGCGCGTCAAAGTTGAAAATAACAGGACAAGAACATAACACCCAGCCTTTGAGTGGGAGACAGAGAATAAGCTTTATTGTCAACTGAAGCCTGAGTCTGTTCTTGGAGTATCCGAACCCAGCTGAAGGTTGTCACCTTTTGTGCCCACTGACAGGAGACGTTTGGCCAAGAAGTCCTACGATGCGTATCTTTTCCAGAAATAATCAGTTAACGGTTGCCACCTGGCGTGTGGCTTGGCGAGGTGGCGTGTGTAACCTCGTATATAACAAACTTTCTTGGGTTAACCTTGGATATGAGGAATCTAAGTATTCCACCTCGGATATCACGAACTTTCACGTATAAACCTCGGATATTGCGAACAGTCGTGTCTTAACATCGAGTATTACGAACGTAAGTATGCCACCTCAGTTATTAACTCTTGTGCGTTGACTTCGGATATGAACTTTGTGTGTTGACCTCAGATACAACAAACCTAGCTTTGCGATGTCGGCTATGACGAAATTTAGTGTGCTGACCTCGGGTGTAACAAGCCTAAGTATATCACCACCTCTAAATGTTAACGCATTCAAGCGAGCAACCGAGGATCACCCAAAAGCTTTTTTATTTATACCTGTTTCTTTCACCTTCCTCGCCACTTCCTATTTCCCTTGCCTTAATGTATACAAGCAGGCCAAGGAAGTGTTCCTCCTCGAAGTTCTGACAGTCCCTAATATTATTGTTTTCTTTTTGTAATATTTGCATCACACCTGAGAAAGTTTCGCTGTTGGCTCGCTGATTTCGAATTAAAACATCGGCTGAGGCCTGATACTCAGAGGGGAATTTTTTCAAGCACCTTCTCTGCATTTCTGCGCTTGCAAAGAAGGTCCTCATGACCTTCATGTCCTCATGAAATTACGGGGCTGTAAACTGAATGAATCTGTTATTGCAAGGATAGCCGACTATCTCTATCTAAGACAGCAGTCGGTCGTTCTGAACGGTTGTTCCTCCGGATATGTTCCCGTGACCTCAGGAGTTCCTCAGTGCTCAGTTCTGGGCCCTCTTTTGTTTCTGTTGTGTATTAATGATGTTACTATTGGCCTCAATCCTTCGTTCAGAATGTTCGCGGATGACTGTGTAGTTTGCAGGATTACAGAGAATTAACGTGATTTCGAATACCTGCAGCACGATTTGAATGTAATAGCATACTGGTGTGCCCATTCAGAAATGTCGTTGTATGTTAAAAAGTGTGTTTCTCGTCGCCTGTACAAGGAAACGCTCATACCAGTTGACTACGTATACCGTAAATAACGCTGCTTTAGGCACTGCCAGGGAATATAGATATTTAGGAGCTTATTTAACAAGCGATTTGTGGTAGACTAGGCACGTTCACCCCATAAAAGTTAAGGCTGCACGTGTCTTGGGTTTTCTAAGAAATTTCAGCGAACTTTCATCTAACTTAAAAGAACAATTGTATTTCACTCATATGCGCTCATTGTTAGAATACGCAAGTGTTTGCTGCGACCCGTATACCAAAGAGCTGGCCGATACTCTTGAAAAAATACAGAATAGGGCAGTGCGATTCGTTTTAGGCAATTGGGATCGTCAACTTAGTATGGGAAGAAAGCAAAAGTAAACTTAAATGACAAGACCTGAAAGATCGTAGACGAAGCCTCAGGTTGAATTTTTTTCATAATCTCTATCATTCCAAAACTGGAATCGATAAGGAAAAGTGCATCCAAGCGCTGTCCTACATATCCCAAAGAAGGGACCATAGCATCAAAGTAAATGAATTTTCCTTTAAAGGTGTCGTCTTGCGCTATTCATTTTTTGTTCGATCTATACGAGAGTGGAATTATCTTCCATCTATGATTGCATCTATTGTTTTTAATGATGATTTTTACCGCGCTTTGTGCAAATAGGTTATTTATTTGTCTCAAATATGATGCTTATTTTCAAGTATCCCACTGCTGTTATGCCTGCAAAGGAGAAGCAGGTATCAAATATATAAATAAAAAAATAAATAAGCGAATACGTAAATGAATAAATAAACTGGATATGTTTCTTTTCAGAAAATTTTGCCCACTAGCCTCAACATTCCAGAAACCAATCTCTTTCTGTTATCACCGATAACAATTTTCGTTTAACGGTAGTATTTTATCAGTGTTTTTCGCTTGAAACCGTGGCCTACTACACTAAATACCGTTATTATTTCTGGCCTTCATATCTCTAACAGAGTCATTTGTGTTCGGAAATTTCTGTTATAAAAGATTCTTTTTCACCCTTGCGATGATGGCTCAACGGTCGAAGGCATCAGTCGAGCTGTCGAATTGGTTCATGCCAGGGCTGCTTCAAATACAGCTCGGGTCGCTTTAAGATTGTTTTTCGTTGAGGATGGCTTTACGGAAAGAAATTGGCTTCAATTTCGCTGCGATTTCGATAAGATAGCCGGCTCAGATTGCCTAGGACGGGAGCTAAACGCATTTCATTATTAATATGCTGCTTCTAATATCGGTCAGCCGTCATACTCCATTTGCGCTCTTCAGCATCAGAGCTGCCCGACGGATTTTTGTGTGCTGTGGTAGATTTCACTCATCAAGAGCCTGATTGAAAAGCTTGGCTAAAAAATGCTCAGTGGTTGCTTACCAGTTCTGAGCAGCTCAGAAGGTTTGCCGCCATGGCAGTAGGCAATGAGGATATGCAGACTGTCATATCACGGCGGGAATGTCTTCAACACAAATAGCAATGAGGCGTTTAGCTGTTGTAGTGCATCGGGGAAACGATACATCCAGTAACGTCTATGACATGCTATTTTTTGTGCACTGAAAAGCTGTGATTATTCACTTGATTTGCGGCAATGGCTGCTCTAGGACACGTCAAATGGGCGAAAATGCTTTACACTCGACACACACGTAATAGGAAAACATCAACAGTTTACGCAATTACCGCTGTGCAGAAAAGTTTGAAATTTATGTGTAATTAGCTTGATATGAGAACGAAAACGAATGATTTGTCGTATATTTATTAACAGGGATTAAGTTTAAGCTGAACCTTGCCTTCACTTGATCCCTATTGAGTTGCAGTATTAATGCCACGGTCACTGTGTATAACCGCAAGGAGCGTATTTGTCTGCGCACTGGAAAAAATGGCAATGTTGCAAAAATAAATCGAACCATGGGCGTAAATTTTGAACAAAGGAGGCGCTGCTTCGAGATCGCTGTGGAACAGCAGTGCTTAGACGATGCTAATTACTCTTCGTTTTTTGTGCACAACGGTATTTGAGTGGTTATGCAGGTAGTTAACGAGAAGAGAAACAGTCCTCGAAAGTCATATAATCAAATAGTATATCATTAGTTGCAGAGTGAAACGTATTTAGAATGTCTAGAAGTAAAGCAAAGAGAATTAATTGCCGCCAGTGGTGCCATTCTCAAGACCGAAGAAAACAATATTGACGGTAGGCGCGTCGAAAAAAAAAGACCTTTCGGTTTGGCGTTTTAGCTAACTTCTGCACATTAAAAAAAAATGACCAGGAAAACTTGGCCTCGAGTGTTTTCAATGAAATTGAACGCCAACTCTTTTACGACCACGTCATCGGCTGAAGTCGGAGGCTGTCCTTAAGCTGGCCGAACGAAGGCGCGCGAGGAACGCGCACGGCCGCACTTGAACACGGCGGAGACGAGACCTTGCGCGCGAAGCACATGTGGTGCCATTAACAGAGCTTGCTTTGGAGCTACGAGTACAGGTTCCGAACCAGACATAATTAAAGATGCGTTCCATGCCCAATCAGTCGCATTATTTGACTTTCCCATCATATGGCGGCTCTATGTTATCGCTGTACGAGCCCAATGTTTAGGAGTTGCTGCTGCACCTGCGTCGACAGTAGCTTTAGTCTTTTTCTCTTCGATTCATTCTCGAAGCTACGATGGAGAGCGCAGTTACGAAACAGAAACTTGTAATAACTTATAATCGTGGTATAATATATAATCACGGACTCTTTCACCCGCACTGTGTGTGGTATTGCTACAATCAGGTCACATGTGTAGCTACTGAGGCCATTCGCATTAGCGGCTAAGTTCTCTCTTTGAAAAGCAATTCGCGCAATAGGTCATTAAATCAGCTGTATGAATGAATTATGTTATTTATTTATTTGTCAGTTCAAGAGGCCCAATATCCGTGAACATGGTTGCCTGGATAACGCGCTCTGGCGTTCCTCCTTTCCTTGGGGACATGAATTTATCACTCGGTTCCATAAAATAAGCACTATAGAGGTGACCGGAGTGTGCAGCGTCCCTTTACCTCGTCAACGCTATGCTGTGTGACAACAAATAACAGTGTTTTTTTCTTTTTTTTGCTGTGGTCAAATGTTGGTGTATTGTTCCGAAAGTAGCACAGAACATCACTATAATGTTCAAGAAATGTTATGCAACTTTCAATATTTTTGAACATCACATTGAAACATAATACAAACAATACTAAATTGCAACGAGGGAAAGAATACGCCTCTACATTGTACCCTAAATACTACAACTTACTAATATATATTGATGTTTGAACTGATACAGTGGGTCCAGGCTTATAATAACAACACTGATGGATGCCCTTTGATGATTCAAGTGTAGTTGCTAATAAGTAAAGCTCCCTGGCGAAATTTTGACGCGGTGTAGTATATGGTCGGCAGAGTGCGCTAATAGTTTACGAACGATGGAAAATGCTTTGGGACACAGTACTTAAGATATACTTCGTATTTTATACTACTGTAGCTAATTGAACATCATTCAAGCATAGCCTTCTCATCATATGTTTGGTTACAGAGTTAAATCAATGTTCAGGATACAGCACTAGCGTTATGCTGATATTTATTATCAGCATAACTTTTCAAGGAAAAAGGAAACATGCAACGTTACTGCAACTTACACATTATACTTAACTATAATAGGATATCATCATAGCAGTATTCCAACATCATAGTATAACATTATTCAAATATTTGCTGCGATCCGGGATGTTTGGTGTCATCAGTAAGTCAGAGGAGCCAGCAACAAGCCCAAGCCTCCGTTCTACTCATCGACAGCGTGGCCCGCGCCGCGCCGTTTGAATGAGCGTTACGAAAGTATCAAGTCTTCAGCCGTTTCCTCCTCCTCTCCGCACGCAACGCACAACGTGTCTATCTCGTGGTACCTGACTCTATATGTCTAGTCCACAAAACTGCCGTCCTGGCCTCAAACAACAATGAGCTTCCCCTAGAATTATCATAGATATTTTCTTTAGCAATTTATTGCTTAAAAACCTGTATGTTCCCAGTGCTGATTTCGTCAGCATCACTGTTTTCCACAGAGCTCTCTTTGTTTCTTTAACTGTTTTCTTAACCGATAATTGCTGATTTGCCCCCCTACTGCTGTCAAGATATTTGCTTGACAATTTTCTAGTTCGCTTTCTCCATTTCGTGCTAACATTCCTTATGTACAGGTATCTGAAAACTTTCCTAGCCTGCTGCTCTTCCCCCATTTTTCTCAATCGTTCCTCAAATGCTATCTTACTGATAGCTTCTCTGCTCTCGAACGACGCCCATCCCATATCACCCTGTACCCCCTGATTGCGGGTATTGTAATGTGCTCCCAAAGCTAGCCTCCCTACTCCACGTTGTTTAATTTCTAACCTTGCTTGAACATCAGGTCTCATGCACAGGACCGCATTACTGAAAGTCAGGCTAGGAACCATCACCCCTTTCCAGCCCTATTTTTCATGACAGCTGCATTCCTACTAGCTTTATTCATTACATATTTTTCATGCTCTTTCAGAAACTCAGCACAGATATTTTTCCACACCCCTAGATACTTGTACTGATCCACAACTTCTAGCGTGAACTCCAGTATTCTATGCTCGCCGCCCTCATCATTAAATATCATGACTGCAGATATTTCTCTACTAAACTTAAAACCTAATCTATCTCCCTCTGTACCACAAATGCCTATCAACTTCTGCAAATCTTCCCTGTTGTCCGCCATTAGCACTATATCATCCGCGTATATTAGTCTCGGTAATGACTGTTTAATCCATTCCCCTTGCTTGAAAAAAGAAAGGTTGAAGCCTAGGCCGCTCCTCTCTAGTTTGGTCTCTAACCCTTGCAGCTACAACATGAGCAACAAAGGAGAAAGAGGACATCCTTGCCTAAGCCCCCGCTGTATCTCTACAGGCTCTGATGCATTTTTTCCCATTTTATAAGCACTCTGTTACCTTTATATATATCTTTTAAAAGATTAATTCATCTTCCACATCCATTGTACCCAGTAGGTCCCACAGATACTCTTGAATAACGTTGTCGTACGCTCCCTTAATATCCAGAAATGCTAGCCATAGGGGCCTGTGTTCCTTTTCCGCAATCTCTATACACTGCGTCAATGAAAACAGATGGTCCTCCAACCTCCTTGGTTTCCGGAACCCATTTTGTAGCTCCCGTAGTACCCCTCGTTCTCCACCCAAGCCGGCAATCGGCCCTTTATAATCTGCATATCCACCCTGTAAACCACAGGTGTCACTGTTAAGGGACGGTAGTTACTTACGTCAGCTTTGTGCCCCCTTTCCCTTATATATCACGTTCATTGTACTTAATCGCCATTCATCGGGAACTTTCCCATCCACTATCATTTTATTCACTACCAGTATTAATGTTTGCTTGGATTTTGGTCCTAGCTTCTTTATTAACATAATCGGAATACCATCTGGCCCGGTTGATGTGCCACTAGGACCCTTCTTCTCTGCCCTTTCCCACTCTCTTTGCTTAAGTGAAGGTATTGCAGTAACCGGTCTATTCTCCTTCGATAAATTATATGCAACATTTCTTTCTTTAAATTTTTTCTATCATCCTTGTTCTTATGTGTTTTATCGCTTCATTCCCTTCTAGTCGAATAGCCTGATCTGTAACAATAAACCTTTGCTCTAGCCTAGTCTTATTACTCACTGCATTTAGATGTTTCCAGAATCTTTTAGCTGCTTTTCTATCCTTTTTATTTACTTTTGACATCCATTAGGCACCCTTTCTTCTAATTTTCTCATCAATCACATAATATGCTTCCCTTCTACACTTTATGAAGGTATCCCATTTTCTGTCTACTTCAAATTCTGGTTCCCCCCTCTTCTTGGAATATCTGTGTTCCCTGGATGCTTCCTGACGTTTCTCTATCGCCCTCTTGACCTCCTCATCCCACCAACCCTTGGGTTTGCGTCTTTTCTCTTTTTAAGCTTTACTCGCACCTTAGCTAGCTCTAGCTCAAGTAATCAAGTTAATTTGGTATAAGTCCATTCTGTGTCACTATCCTCAAAAATTACTTTCTCAATTTGCTTGGCTGCTGCTTGCAATTGTTTTTCTGAGTAAAAATTCCCCTCTGATTGTTCATCTCGCTTCAGTCCTACATTGGTTTCTCTTCTGAAACTCAACAGGATACGCTTGTGGTCACTACCTAGACTTATGGAACCATGTTCATCTATGCTCATTACCCCTAATATATTTTACATTCTCTGTGACATTAGTGCATAATCTATCGTCGAGTGCAGACTCCCTGCTTCCCATGTTATGAGCCCTTCACATTTCTCGGTACTGTTGCATACAACTAAATCATGCCTGTCACACATGTCCTGCAGCATGCTTCCTGTCGAATATGTGTACCCATCCAGGTCTTCTATATGTGCGTTCATGTCGCCTAATATAATCATCTCGCCCTGTTCTCCTAGCTCATCAATGTCGCTTGCAGTACATTATAACATTTTCCTGTTTTCATCCTTGGTATTAGCTCCGGTCCCTAGGTATACAAAGCCAAGGAGTGTTTGCTCCCCTGCCACTTTTCCTTTTAACTATAAATGTTCCTTGCATCCCAGTTTAACCCTTTGAACATTCTTACTTTTATGAATGAATGCCCCAATTCCACCCCCTTTCTGCTGCCGTCTGTTCTATTGCAATATTCCCATGCGTAGTCTGAGTTACAGGGTGGTTGCTCCATGTCTCTAAAATGCGTTTCCACTAAACCATATACCATTAATTCCTCCTGCCTTAACTGTTCTATTTCCTCCAATTTCAGTCTATTCCTGCCACCTTGCATGTTAATGAAACCAATATCTGAAATAACTTGGCTCTGGTGCTTGTGTCTATTTCTTTTCCTATGGTTCGATCGTCCCTTTGATCTTGGTTCTTCCTCGTCTACACTGGTTCCCTCAGAGCTCTGGGTCCCCCAAGAAAAGCTGTTGCCTGGCGACCTATCCTACTACCCACCCTCTTGCAAGTGGCAGCACCGTAGTGGATGCCATCCTGTGCAAAAGGGTGGGGGCTGACCTCGTACACTTCCCTGTTAACTTCCATTACCCTCTTCTTAGTCGTCGGCTCAATTACCTAATTACACGGTTAGCCTCAACGATCCTCCTTTCCGTTTCGCTAGCCTGCTTCTGGACCTCTGGGATTGTGCATATGGTCACATGCACACTCTCAGAGGCCTCTCTAAGCCTACACATCCCCACTTCTAACTGCTTCTCGAGATTCTGGCTCCTCCCCTTCAGCACATCGTTGAGACCAGCATGGATAACGACAAGGTGTTCGCCATCCATGTTGCCCCCTCCACCTCCTGGGCTTTGGCCATTGCATCTACCATGCACTTCCCTGACTGGGCCCCCACCTGCACCCGCCTGTCTGCCTTCGCTGTCGCCAAAACGCCTCCCTCAACCCTCGCTGCGTTCGAGTCACCGACTACCAGAAGCCTCCTGCGCTCTAACCGTTCACTTCCTAACTGCGACTGTTGCCCTCCGGATCGCACTAGCCGTCTCTCCCGCTGCCGTACACTACTGTCGCGAGTCTCCGTGCCCGTTTTTACCTCTCTCTCTCTTCTCCACTCAAAGCCTGCTGCGCTACAGCACTGTAGGATCAACCAGCCTCGTCCCCCACCTGACACTGCTCCGAACCGGGGTGCCCGGCCGGCCGCGACCTGAGCGCTTCTACCTGCTCTTCTAGCTGGGCCCGTTTTCCCGCTCCTCCTTCAGCTTGCCCACAATTCGCTCCAACAGGTCGGCGTCAGCCTCCTCCCTCTTAAGCGACTCGGCGACCTGAATTTCTAGTTTAATCCGTTCCCCTCGTTCCACCTTCAGGTCCCCTTTGAGTTCCTTGATCCTAGCTGCCCATTTCCCTTTCAACGCCTGGACGACCTCCTCAAAACGCTTACATATCTTGCACGCGAAGCTAGCCCCATCTGCCTCGGCTAAGCTCCTGAACTTTGTCTCGTCTAAATAGCACCAATGGTCGCACTCCTGGCATTGCAGTAACAACCCGTCCACCTTGAGTTTCCTAGCTTGCCGACCCATCGTCCGGCCGACTACGCAACGTAAAAGCCCGCCAAAATTCCTACACAAAAACCTTCGGCACTACGCAGCGTAAGAGCCCGCTAAAATTCCTACACAAAAACCTTCGGCACTACGCAACGTAAAAGCCCACGAAAATTCCTACAGAAAAAACCCTCGGCACTACGCAACGTGAAAGCCCGCCAAAATTCCTACACCAAAAACCTTCGGCTCTACGCAACGTAAAAACCTGCCAAAATTCCTACGCAATAACCTTCGTCACACACACTTCCGCTAGCCTTCCTACCCTTACCTCGGTTTAAAACTACCGCCCGACAGCATGTACAAGCGCAAATACCAAAAAGAACTTAGCTTCGAACGTAGTCGCTGGAGCTCCGAAAAAAAGCGTCCTCCTCTGACGGCGTCACGAGCCAAGTCCCCAAAAACCGCTCCCGCGCCGGTGCTACCATCTCGCGGAGGTTCTCTGAAATGACGGTTCTCCCCTCCATATCTCCCCAGTATGGCGCGGAGTTGCCGTCTCTTGCTTCAAGCGCAGAGCACGGGCGAACTGTGCCTTACCGCGGCGGAAAATAGCGGTCGGTGAATAAACCGCCTAAGCGATTTTTGCCTCTTTGCAGCGGTGGCTGGACGTTTATGGCGTTCTGGTGTTAGACGCGAAGTTGCGAATCTGATGCTCGCCAAGCGGCCGCGTTTCGAGTGAGCCGACACGCATAAAAACCTGAGACTTGAGACCCAGTTTAACGCTCTTCCCTTTAAAAACAAAACAAACAATAATGACGCCCCTAAGGAATCAAGCTGACAACATGTTTTTTATTCTTCTCTGGCTTATGATACTAATAACAGGCGCCGCAGTCTTCAGTAAAAAAAAAAAATTGGTTTATGGTTTATGGGGGTTTAACGTCCCAAAGCGACTCAGGCTTTGAGAGACGCCGTAGTGAAGGGCTCCGGATAATTTCGACCACCTGGGGTTCTTTAACGTGCACTGAAATCGCGCAGTACACGGGCCTCTAGAATTTCGCCTCCATCGAAATTCGACCGCCGCGGTGGTCGAATTGCAGAAAAACAAATTGCAGAGTCTTCACACGAGTGTTGCGCTGCTGAAAACAGGTGCTCTTACGCTTCATATTGTCGCGTAGCGAGCTCCGCAGGTTTCGTGCGCCAGTTTTTCCAACAAGCTGAATGTGTTCTTCTCCCCGCGGTGCTACTGTTGCTGTCTTTGTGCTCGCTGCTGTGCGGGGAGCCATTAGAGGGGCTCACACCCCGACATTTGGCAGAGCCGTTTTCTCTCTGGCTCTTTGTAAGCAGGCGTTGTGCGGCCCCCTCCCCGGCTTTGTTCGAATGCTTAGTTAGAGTAAAACGCACTGAGACGCACGGTTAGCGGCCTGCAGGGGGACAATGTCTCCCAAGGCCGTGTCCGAGACACCAGAGCGGGCGCGCGGACCCCCCGTGGTTTCCAGGAGAGTCGCGCGAAGTGATTGCTTCGGGCAGCAAACTGCCCGGCGGACCAGATGCGTCGGAGACGAGCCGCGAGGGCTGAGAGCGCGGACGGCGGGTCGCGTGGTGCACCGACTGGGAGGTTTGCGTTCCCTGTGTTTCGGATGTCGTTTTGTGTGTTTGTATCTGTGTGCCAAGCGGAAATGCGCGCGTCTTCGTGGAATTTACGCGGTGCTCTCGAGTAAACAACCTCGTGGGCACCGGCGTGCTATTGGCTGCTTTCGTTTTAAAGAAATCGTTCTCATTGGCCTCGAGAACAGCATTTCCGATTGGTTACTAAAAGTGTCCCCAGGATCCTGGGCAAACGTATTTAAGGGGGGGTTTTGGCGCGAGGAACGGTGGAGAGGAACGGCTGCGGTCCTGCTGCTCGGGACCTCTGCTCGGAAGACGTTGCGCGCCCCTTGGTATGACTGACGGCGTTATTATTTACTCCTAGAGCTTTGCATCAGTTTTTTTTAGTTTAAATGATGTTTTGCACCCGTTTTAAATAAACCAAGTTAATTCATGCTACCCATCGGCACCTGCTGGTCAACTTCTTCGAGGTGGCGGAGCGACCGTTCCGTCCCGACGTACGCTTCGTTACAATATAAAGCATAGCACAAATCCGAGGCTGCTGGTCCTGGCAGATTTCTTGGTCGTTTTACTGAAAACAGACAATAACCGCGTGGTGCTTACTTGCGGACATAAAGACGTGCTCTCAGGGTTTGACCTCATTCTTCGCCATTTACAATTATCTCTTGCACAACCTTATTCACATGAGGGCGACGTGTTCAGAACAGTTACAAAAACAGCTATAAAACTCGTTTATCCAACCAAACTACTGATTTCTGTAACGTATTTCGCTCAATTAAATCTTGAAAACAAAACTCATCGCTAAATCCTTAAGACCACTGAGAGCACCGTCTAGTCCAACTATCCGTGTTTGATTTAAGTGGCATTCAGAAGGAGGAGTCCGGAGCGAACAGATGGGCATTCTCTGCATGTACAGTACTCACGGATTGAAATAGGACATTCGGAGCGCGTGGCCGTCGCTTCATGGAGCGCCGCCCGTAGACGCTCATGGAACCAAGGTGGTGCATTGTGGTATGGCGCGAGAGGGAGAACATCTACAAAGCAGAATTGTTCCTTCCAGTAGCCAATGAGCCGGCCTGTGGTTTACCACATGCCTGCGTGGCACTGCAAGGCTAGCGCTCCGAATGTCCTATCTCAATCCGTGAGTACTGTACATAACGTCTCCGACTATTAGAACACCCTCCACTGCGGCACATTCACACGCGCAGTTGTAATTTGAGAGGGGCATCACTTCTGCCGCAAGAACTGCTTAGTAAAACAGCGGGTACCGTTGCGAAAATACCGCACAGCATCAGCTACAGAGTTGCCAGAGACGCGAAGAAAACGCTGCTCGCTCCCGCCCCCACCGCTTAAGACTACATTTTTGCGCCGCCTCTACAAAGCGTCACGCTTCAAACGCGTAATTTGCGACCTCCTTTCCCGCGGGAGGAGCACATCGACCGTGTGTGATACCGCTTTGTCAGATGTATATAGATATATTAAATCGATATACCTCTCAAGAGAACGGTACGTAACAGCTGTTTGTTACCGGTACAGACATACAGGCCAGAAACGTGAAGGCTAAGGAAAAGAGTTGAAATTAAATTGAATATAACGCAGTGACATCTGCAAAGGAAAATGATAAGTACAACGTTAAGACACAGGAAAAGAGCAGAGTGGGTCAGGGAGCAAGGCGAGTTATTGTCCTAGTCGAAATCAAGAAGAAATCAACAGGGGCAGAACTCTTAATGTTTAGGCAACATAACCGATGGTTGTTAAGTGTAACGAACTGAACTGCAAGAGCAGGCAAGCGTAGCAGGGGGCAGCAAAATGTCAGGTTGGCGAATGAGACCACGAGGTTTGGGGGGCCGCATGTACAGGACAGGGATAATTACAGGGATATCATTGAAACCTTTGTTTCGCTGTGGGCTTAGTTTGGCTGGTTATGACAATGACATCCTTATGCGATAGCTTTCCAAGGGCCACCCATTTTGCTGGCTCAGTTCGGTTGCTTTCGCAGTACGAGATGGCCTTGTGTCCGACCGACCACCAGCGATTTGATTATTCAGCAAGTCGGCTTCTCCCTTAACAACCTTGTCGCACAGGCGGAGCACGCTCTTCAGGAGTTCACTTCGGTGTGAGTGCGGCTCGCTGGCCAGCGAGCGACATTGTGAGCAGAACTCATGCAAGAACATCAGTGCAGAAAAGAACTACAAACATATATTAACTCGACGCGACGAAAAGAGTGAAATTTGGTTTAAAATTGGTATAAAACGGGAGAGAAAGCTCACATGGTGGAAAGACGCATGCAGGTACCAGCAATATGAAAGTTTGTCGGCAGGAGCCGCCACTGATCGCAAAAAGACACCAGGCGCATGATTCCTACACAGAAAAGTTTCTTGGGAAAAAGCAGAAATTGAGATTTTTAATGATAATTGAAAAAAAATTTCTGGGGATGCTTAAGTAGCCTTAAGTGTGTCATGCGATAATGTTGCTATGCGGCATGATATGGCCACATAAAGCCCCTACACAATGGCACCGAACTTACGTTCCTCAGTGTTCGGGGAGAGCGGTTCGAGCCCTGGCTCGATCCATTTTGAAACAGCGCAACAAAGACGGGACGTGGAAACTGAGGTGTAAAGACAAACATGCGCTGACTAACAACTGGGTTTATTGAAAAAAACACACAAAATATATACAGAGTTAGGAAAGATTAATCGCCACCATAGTCAACTCATGCCACATGTGACGCCAGATATCCAATCTCCCCTTCGGAAAGGGCGACCGATGGGCAACTAATGCACGTTGCCCATCGGTCTCCCTTTCCGAAGGGGAGATTGGATATCTGGCGTCACATGTGGCATGAGTTGACTATGGTGGCGATTAATCTTTCCTAACTGTATATATTTTGTGTGTTTTTTTCAATAAACCCAGTTGTTAGTCAGCGCATGTTTGTCTTTACACCTCAGTTTCCACGTCCCGTCTTTGTTGCGCTGTTTCAAAATGGATACGTACCAACTTGCCCAAATTTCTGCTTTACTCTGGCTCGATCACTTTTCGTTTGAGCGCAGCTGTTTTTCTTTACTGAAAGGCACTTTGTAATGGTAATGGGATAATGTACGACTGTGTAGACCCATTGCGAATTGTGTAGTGAGATCATCACTTTATAATCGTCGTGGGATATATAAACTAAGCGCGCGAGGTAATGTGATTGTGACGTCATGGCGCTGTCGACCAATGGGAACTTTGTGACACCACCGTATTTTTTTGTCGAATGGAACCTCTAACGCGATCGCGTTCATCATATCTGACTGCATGCTATGACAGTGTTTGATTTCATATTGCTTTGAGCTGTGAGTAGAGGTACACATGCAAGTTACTGTTCGAAGGAATGCTTTCTCATCTGTAGCGGCACACACGCACGGGTCACTGATACACGCGTTCCTCTTTTTCTCTTGCGGTTCCGTCTTTGTGACCCGTCTTTGGCTGCACACAGTCGTTAGACAGCTTTCTGTTCCAGTGCTGACTGCACAGACATCCTATTTCCGAAGGTTGATGGAGAACTGCACAGATCCTGCCTACGACTGACCAGCAGCACTCCGAGCGTACTGTATCAGGTGTACTGGGCGCAGTTTACCCGAGTTTTCAAGGGGTTCTTGCTGAACAAAAAAGTTGGAACAAAATCCGTCTTAAGTTTTCATACTATACGCCTGATAATGGGCGTCTGAGGGAGCATGCACCCTTCGTCATGATACCGTATCACAGTAGGCTACGCGTTTGCACTACTGCGATTCATTCGATTGATTAGCTGATTGATTGATTGATTGATTGATTGATTGATTGATTGATTGATTGATTGATTGATTGATTGATTGATTGATTGATTGATTGATTGAACTTTATTTCTAGTTAGAGCGATGGGAGACGGACTAATTGACACATAGGGCCTGACAAATGTCCCAGACCCGTAAACAGTTAGAACAACGGTGATACTCAATTCAAATTCACTCAAGTGCCGAAAGGCACTTACATTTCGTACAAAGGAACAGAACTGCAGTAACAAAAATGACTACACCATTTGTTAATTGGGATGAGCAATCCACACAACACATTAGCCAAAATAAAATATAATAAAATATGCACTTTTGTGAGGAGAGATTTTTTTAACTTTCTGAAATGGTGAAGTCTAAATCTTCTTTAACTATGTTTACTTTTTCTGTCGACTGATATATTTATTGACCATTGTGCCAGAATGTACCAGCGTTCAAACATTCGCCGCCGGTTAGGCCGGTTTACGGGCATTTAAATCTTAAGTCAGTGCTGTCAGTAGAAATTGGAGTGTAGAGTGTCAATGTAGTACCCGTCATTGAAATGTACCACGAAACTTCCTGATAAATTGCATGGTTACCAAGCAAGAAATGTTGGTGGGTTAGCGTCCAGCATTAACTAATAGAACAAGAAGCATGAGCAACCTCAACAGGGTGTTACTACGCTTTCTTGGTCATTGTTTTTTCCCGCACTCTTATTCATTTCAACCACAACATGATCACATTGGCAGGACTCCGTCGCAGTGACTTTAGCCTCGGCTGCTTAAAAAAAAAGGCTAACTGCACTGGCTATAACTAGTGCAGCTACAAAGTACTTGAGAACCGAAGAGCAGCAGAAACAGCGGTTATCGGCTCGCTGGCCTGAATCCATCAACATCTTTGTTTGACGTCCCGTCACCCATACAAAGTCGCCTTTGTGGCGGGCAGTCTTTATACGACCGATTGTTGAACCAGAAGGTAGAGACGATGCATATCCTTGTCAAAGATGCGAATATTTACAAAAAAATATCAGTGGAATATAACTAAATGGCGTACATAAGGTAATAAGTCATACTGAGTGGTACGTTGCACCTGCCTAAATAAACCTGTCCTAGCTGAGCGTGTTCGTGCTTTTCAGAACGCCCGCCCTACAAAAACCTAAAGCAAGAAACAGCGCAAACTACAGCAGGTCCTTGAAGGTCGGTACCAAACAAACGTAGGATTAGTTCCTAGTGTGTTGTTGTGAAAGGCTTGCTAGTTTATTTACAAGAGTTGCGCATCACTGCGGGCTCATAAATGATAGTGAACTATTTGATGAATGCTGCATCTCACTGCATGCGGCTCATTACTGCCCAAGCGGTTGTATCGGCATGCGCACCGAATGGCATGCATGCAGGTGAAAACCAGTTTCGGATTTTGTAGAAGTGCGTCAGGGTGTCTGATACACCGAGCTTAAGCGGTGCCTGTCCGAGGGAATTATTCGCACTTTCAAGCAAATATGCATTAGCACTGCAAGGACACAAGTAGCGAAGTTATTGCGCTGTATTAAGTCGCGCACGCAAAGGCTCACTTTGGCAACGACAGCGACGCAACGCAAAGCACTACACAGGAAGGCGAGAATGATCGTGTGCGGAGTGACATGCCTGTTACCCCTTCAAATCATTGGCGAAACAAGCCAGAAACAATTTTGTCGTTTCTCTATTCCAGATTTCATTACTGTCCGGGCGCTTTCTTGGATCAAATATGCCTCTCGTTCACGTTCATCGTTTATAATATTCTTTGCTCCAACTTTTACATCCTGTGGCTTCAGACCTTGAACGCAAGCATTCTACGCCTCGCCGTGGTTTGCCATTCTCCAACCCGAAGAAGGAAAACATTGAGAAAGAGAAAGAGCCTCCGAAACAGGCTGCAAACAGCGACTCGAGAAGCGGCATCGGCGAGAAGCTAGAAGTCCGTCCAAGGCGAACAAACAACGTGAACGCGGCGTGCCGGGCTGTAAAGTAATCGCAACAACGCCGTAATGCGGCTCGATGCGATACGATCGTAACATCGGTACCCTTACAGCGAGAAACTAAAATCAATGTTACACGCACTGAGAAAAGAGGTTAGAAAAAAAAGAGAGAGTAAAACATATGGAGTGGTCCCCAAGCGCCATTTCTGCGGTGAATGAGCGAGAGGCTAAAGGAAAGAGAGCGAGAGTGAACGAAGGACAAACACAAAGCCGTTAGTGCTCATGCGAGCCTCAAATTCTGGAAACTGCTTTCCGATAAGTCCCGCGGCCCGTGATGGCCGCTGCTCCGGCGCCGAGGCCAGCCTTTGTGAAGGAAGGGGAGAAAGCGGCGAAGCACAGAATTGTTTTGTGTTTTAGAATGCCGCCTGCGCGCAGTTTGAGGAACAGAGGGAAGGTGCGGAGATAATGAACCATAATAATACGTTGGAGCGGAAAACGAAATGACCTCGGCACATCACGCACCAGTAACGTATGAAACTAGCACGTGAGAGTATTGACACGTCAGCTTAAAAAAAACAGCTGAAAGTGCTAATACTTCTTCCCATTCTATGACTGTTCGGCATTGTTTTGAGTCTGGAGCAGTGTAAAGGCGAGCAGCTGCGCGTCGATCTGACAAAAAAAATATTCTCAGTATTTCTTTTTTGTCACCTTGGCGCAACGATGGCATTCTATATTTCGAAGGTGGAAAAAGTAGAACAACTCAAGAAGCATATCACATCAGGTATGCTTTATAGCCCATCGAGAAGGTTAGCCGGAGTTTTGTTGCGATTTGCTGACCAGGCGACAGAGCCTTAACAGGGCTGAGCAGGTTGTTGGGCAACAGAAACGCGCGACTTTCCCGTATTCCCGGGGTACAAGTGAGGCTCTGGCGCGAATATTTGCCAAATACGGCGTTCGAATTGCTCACGTACCGTCCAGCAAGCTGAAAAAGCAGCTGTGTGACGTGAAGGACCGCCTAGAGCGCACATGTTACCCCGGCGTTGTATCAGGATCCCCTGCAAGGATCGCGATGCTTCATACATTGGCGAGTCAGGTGACTTTAAAAGAAGAATAAGGGAACACAAGAATGACGTAAAGAAAGGTCGCGCTTCCTCCAGCGCACTTGCAGAGCATGCCCAAATGATGCAGCACTCCATTGACTGGGAGAAGGCCACAATCTTGGACACGAAGAAACCTTTATCTTCACGATTACTTCTCGAATCATTTTACATACAGACGACCAAGAATGCTATCAACAGGACGAGAGGGAATCTCCCCGATATCTACGCCCACGCACTGTGCAGTCAAGTCCGCTTTTAAGTAGCGGCCCATTCCGCCCATCCTCATTGTGAACAAGGGACCCGTACGGGTCTCGAAACGTCATGGGTTAAATATTTTTTCTTTGGCGAGTGTATGTTTCTTGTGCTTCCAATATGCTACACATATGCCGAAAATGTTGGGTTCGATCACCGGTGCCGCCGTGCACCATCCGGTTTACCAATCGGTACAAGAGTACCCCCCCCCCCCCCCCTCGGCCTTGTGCTCGTCTTTTGTGGTCCGAAATGCCAGGAAAACAGGGTGTTTGCAGACAATTTGTAGCGCGGCGGCAACTAGCTGAGTTACCCTTGGGCCATTGAAAATCAATTCGTCATCATCAAAGGAAGCGGAAAAAAACTGATAGAAAGCAGAGCTTGATACTCCGACTGCATGTGTGCATGGAGTGATTCAGAATTTATAGATAGAATGTGATGTGCCTGGCCCACAACATTTCTTTTCTTTTTCTCCCGCATTGTAACACCGCGCAGTCGTTTGGTTCATCCCTGCAGAGATCCTTGTGTCGCTTGGTGGTTTCTGCCCCTTTTGACGAGTATATATATACTTTCTCATGTTTCGAATACCATTGTAAATCCCATTAACTTGTTATGTGCGATTTTATGCGGCACTAATCCGACGCTCTGGCTCTGTGGCTTTGGCGTTTCGCTGCTGATTCCCAGGTCGCAGGTTCGAACCCTGCTGCGGCGGCCGTATTTCAATGGAGGCAAGATAAAAAATCTCGTGGGGCGTGCACAGACATCGCATGTTAAAGAACGCCGGATGGTATACATTAATTCGGAGCTTCACACTGTGCAGGGCCCCTTATAGCCCACGTGTCGCTTCCGGATCATGAACTCCACAATTTGTTATTTTTTTAATTAAATACCACCCTTGGCACAATGGTCGGCAAACACTGTGCAGTCTAGGAAAACATCTGTACGCTTGTTTCTCAGGAATGTAGAAATAAATTTTAAAACCCCTTCAGGGAACAGGGGCGGCGTGGCCGCGCTTGAACTGCGCCGCAAACGCATATCAGTACAAGGTAAGGAAAACTATTGCAGCTCTCAATTAAGAGACCAGCTTCTGACACCGCGGTCTGTCAGTTTTACTCTTAGCGGAGCATGAATGTCCAGGCCAGTATTGTTTATTGTGGCAGTAACCACGCCGAACCGCGACAGGTTCTGCCCCGTACTCTTTTAACTCATCAGACATGCGCAACCGCCCTGCGCTGGCAAGTAGGTGCCTCCCAGCGGTGGACCTTGTGTGGCCCAGGTTGCTCTTCCCGAATGACGAATAATTAATTTAACCGGCACCTACCACGGTGGGCTCACTATCCGGTGGGCAGGTTGTGATCAAGGTCACGTGACATAGGTGGCACACTTGCCTCCTAGGTTGCTCTCTGAGAACCACCTGCCAGAGCCATGCCCGTAATTTTTCGCTGACAACGCCGACACCGGGATTTCTGGAGAACGAGACCTTTAACCCTATCGCGTTAAAATGGACAGACGATTACGATAGTCGGTAATGTGAAATTTCGAGCCCAGCTCTTCACATGTCACCTGCCACAGTTGGAAGGTGGCATGTTGCGCTGCCAGCCACCCTCCGGTATGTTCCTGTGGTAGCTACCGTGCGGG
Source organism: Amblyomma americanum (assembly GCF_052857255.1). NCBI lineage: Eukaryota > Metazoa > Arthropoda > Arachnida > Ixodida > Ixodidae > Amblyomma > Amblyomma americanum. Next base: position 34,693,144 of record NC_135500.1, on the reverse strand, counting down.
TGTCCAATGCTCCATTCTCACCATGGCAGCAGGTGGCTCTCGCTCTGCTACCACCTGCCACAGTTGTCAGGTGGCGTGTTACGCCTACGAAGCGGTATGCGGGGACGGGCGCCAAGAGCTGCGTTCTAAACTTCCGTCGTACAAAAACACAAACAGAAAATGCAGAGGTACAAAAAGTGCACAATAAATATGCAAGATGAAGCAAGAAAAAATTACGTCTTTGGGGATGGCGCTATATTTATTATATGCATTTCTCAAGCGGCATACCCATCCCAAAAAGAAGTTATTTTCGGTACATGGCTTTGACCAGCGCAGGTCCCTCGACTTTCTGCGTGTTTGGCAGCGTTTCGTTTCCCATTACGATCTCCAGGTGGCGCGGTCGCCAGAAGCGGTAAACGCATACGCCGCCCTGCCACAAGCGTTCGGGCAGGGCCAGTCCGGAGACCTCAGCGCCGGCCTGGGGCAGAAATAAAGTAAACGTATCGGACGTCAGCCGATGATCGAGAGCGGGTCCACTAAGGCGAGCCAAGCGACCGACCGGGTCATAACCGATGAGTTATGGCTGCGCACTTTGGGGCCTTTCGCTGGGCGCGATGAAGATAAAGACGTGGGGCCCCTGTGAGTGATAAGGGACGATAAACAGCAGTCCCGGCGCTCTATTATGCCGCGTTCGCGTCGTTAAGGCCTTGATAATGTGCTCCTCTTGCAGCGCTCTTCTCTGCTTCTGGACGCGACTGCCGGAGTAAATGCGATATGTAGCGGCGCACTCAGTTATGTCTCGCGTGTGCGTGTTAGCCTGCGACTTCTTTGTGCAGGTGCAGAAACACTTACTCCGCATTGCCGCGCGCTTTATTTATGGACGCGCTTCGCCCGTTTCGTCGCCGTTGCTCTTTATCTTGCTTAATGTCGGTACAGTTAGCTCATAGGAAAGCTGACCAAGAATGAATGTTGGCTTAGGTTGAGCTATTCCATATCGACGAAGAAGGGCGGCTAATGACCGCAGAGTCAGACCACAAGAGTGGAAGAGCTAGGATAATAGGTGGGTAGAGTGCATTTGGCAGGTACTCTCGACCCAAGAATAGCAGTTTACCAATATTCCTCGACAGTAAAGTGTACAATACTGATGTCTTACCGGTTCTCGTCAATGCGGTGAACGTTGTAGTCTAATGAAAAGGCTTGAAATAAAACTAAGGACAATGCAGCAACAAGTACAAAGGAAAATGTAATGATGACGTTAAGGCATCGACTTAGTATTTTCTCCAAGCGCTGATGGGCCTTCCCTGCCCACGTGTTTTCCACCCGAACCACGGGTACCCAATGAATGATTTGAGGCGTCTAGAAAAGAAACGTTTAACTAGCGAAGATAAGGGACAAACATGTCTGTTTCCACTCTCAAAGAAAATACGCGATCCTGGTGGCTGCGGTGTGGCTCCAGTGAATGCACTGCGCACTGGATTGCGGTGGTCGTACGTACAGTCGCGGTCAAAATTACGCGGCTCCGACGCGAGGGGCGGCTGTCGGGCCTCACCGCGGCGCTGCTATCTCCGTCGGGAGCTCACTGCGAGAGTGCATACTTAAGCCGCGCGAAAAACAAGGACAGAGCGAGCGAGAAGACACGACACGAGCGCAGCATATCAACTGAAGTTTTGTTGCAGAAAGAGGTGTCTATAAATACTCTAGACCAGCGTTGTAATCAGACACCGGGATCAGATATGCAGGCAGTTAGTGGAAGCCTGCCTAATCAAGAAAGAAGCAAATACCTGCGTCGCGTCACCCTCTGTCAGCCTGCTTGGTAGCGAGATACTTTTCTTGGGCAACTTTTTCAGCGCGAGCAGGCGGTATGGAGCGTTGGCTTGACGGCAGTGTTACCCTGTTTGTGTTTCTGTTTTCTTTGAAGCGCGGTTTTTGCTCGGTAAGAATGAATTGACAAGCACGTTCAAAAGAATTTGTTGTGTTTTCTTTTCTTAGATTTTACGCCGCCAGTTCTAGAGTGTTGTAGACACCTTCTTCGACAATATAAATTCTTTTGATAGTCTGCGCCCGTGTCGTGTCTTCTCTCTCGCTTTCTCCTAGTTTTTCGCACGGCCTAAGTATAAATCCCCACCGACTTGCCCATTTTTCCGTCCTAACTATTGCATCGGGTGACGACAAAGCTTCGCCCTCACTCTCTCCTGGACACGACACCCGATAGATAGATAGATAGATAGATAGATAGATAGATAGATAGATAGATAGATAGATAGATAGATAGATAGATAGATAGATAGATAGATAGATAGATAGATAGATAGATAGATAGATAGATAGATAGATAGATAGATAGATAGATAGATAGATAGATAGATAGATAGATAGGTAGGTAGGTAGGTAGGTAGGTAGGTAGGTAGGTAGGTAGGTAGGTAGGTAGGTAGGTAGGTAGGTAGGTAGGTAGGTAGGTAGGTAGGTAGGTAGGTAGGTAGGTAGGTAGGTAGGTAGGTAGGTAGGTAGGTAGGTAGGTAGGTAGGTAGGTAGGTAGGTAGGTAGGTAGGTAGGTAGGTAGGTAGGTAGGTAGGTAGGTAGGTAGGTAGGTAGGTAGGTAGGTAGGTAGGTAGGTAGGTAGGTAGGTAGGTAGGTAGGTAGGTAGGTAGGTAGGTAGGTAGGTAGGTAGGTAGGTAGGTAGGTAGGTAGGTAGGTAGGTAGGTAGGTAGGTAGGTAGGTAGGTAGGTAGGTAGGTAGGTAGGTAGGTAGGTAGGTAGGTAGGTAGGTAGGTAGGTAGGTAGGTAGGTAGGTAGGTAGGTAGGTAGGTAGGTAGGTAGGTAGGTAGGTAGGTAGGTAGGTAGGTAGGTAGGTAGGTAGGTAGGTAGGTAGGTAGGTAGGTAGGTAGGTAGGTAGGTAGGTAGGTAGGTAGGTAGGTAGGTAGGTAGGTAGGTAGGTAGGTAGGTAGGTAGGTAGGTAGGTAGGTAGGTAGGTAGGTAGGTAGGTAGGTAGGTAGGTAGGTAGGTAGGTAGGTAGGTAGGTAGGTAGGTAGGTAGGTAGGTAGGTAGGTAGGTAGGTAGGTAGGTAGGTAGGTAGGTAGGTAGGTAGGTAGGTAGGTAGGTAGGTAGGTAGGTAGGTAGGTAGGTAGGTAGGTAGGTAGGTAGGTAGGTAGGTAGGTAGGTAGGTAGGTAGGTAGGTAGGTAGGTAGGTAGGTAGGTAGGTAGGTAGGTAGGTAGGTAGGTAGGTAGGTAGGTAGGTAGGTAGGTAGGTAGGTAGGTAGGTAGGTAGGTAGGTAGGTAGGTAGGTAGGTAGGTAGGTAGGTAGGTAGGTAGGTAGGTAGGTAGGTAGGTAGGTAGGTAGGTAGGTAGGTAGGTAGGTAGGTAGGTAGGTAGGTAGGTAGGTAGGTAGGTAGGTAGGTAGGTAGGTAGGTAGGTAGGTAGGTAGGTAGGTAGGTAGGTAGGTAGGTAGGTAGGTAGGTAGGTAGGTAGGTAGGTAGGTAGGTAGGTAGGTAGGTAGGTAGGTAGGTAGGTAGGTAGGTAGGTAGGTAGGTAGGTAGGTAGGTAGGTAGGTAGGTAGGTAGGTAGGTAGGTAGGTAGGTAGGTAGGTAGGTAGGTAGGTAGGTAGGTAGGTAGGTAGGTAGGTAGGTAGGTAGGTAGGTAGGTAGGTAGGTAGGTAGGTAGGTAGGTAGGTAGGTAGGTAGGTAGGTAGGTAGGTAGGTAGGTAGGTAGGTAGGTAGGTAGGTAGGTAGGTAGGTAGGTAGGTAGGTAGGTAGGTAGGTAGGTAGGTAGGTAGGTAGGTAGGTAGGTAGGTAGGTAGGTAGGTAGGTAGGTAGGTAGGTAGGTAGGTAGGTAGGTAGGTAGGTAGGTAGGTAGGTAGGTAGGTAGGTAGGTAGGTAGGTAGGTAGGTAGGTAGGTAGGTAGGTAGGTAGGTAGGTAGGTAGGTAGGTAGGTAGGTAGGTAGGTAGGTAGGTAGGTAGGTAGGTAGGTAGGTAGGTAGGTAGGTAGGTAGGTAGGTAGGTAGGTAGGTAGGTAGGTAGGTAGGTAGGTAGGTAGGTAGGTAGGTAGGTAGGTAGGTAGGTAGGTAGGTAGGTAGGTAGGTAGGTAGGTAGGTAGGTAGGTAGGTAGGTAGGTAGGTAGGTAGGTAGGTAGGTAGGTAGGTAGGTAGGTAGGTAGGTAGGTAGGTAGGTAGGTAGGTAGGTAGGTAGGTAGGTAGGTAGGTAGGTAGGTAGGTAGGTAGGTAGGTAGGTAGGTAGGTAGGTAGGTAGGTAGGTAGGTAGGTAGGTAGGTAGGTAGGTAGGTAGGTAGGTAGGTAGGTAGGTAGGTAGGTAGGTAGGTAGGTAGGTAGGTAGGTAGGTAGGTAGGTAGGTAGGTAGGTAGGTAGGTAGGTAGGTAGGTAGGTAGGTAGGTAGGTAGGTAGGTAGGTAGGTAGGTAGGTAGGTAGGTAGGTAGGTAGGTAGGTAGGTAGGTAGGTAGGTAGGTAGGTAGGTAGGTAGGTAGGTAGGTAGGTAGGTAGGTAGGTAGGTAGGTAGGTAGGTAGGTAGGTAGGTAGGTAGGTAGGTAGGTAGGTAGGTAGGTAGGTAGGTAGGTAGGTAGGTAGGTAGGTAGGTAGGTAGGTAGGTAGGTAGGTAGGTAGGTAGGTAGGTAGGTAGGTAGGTAGGTAGGTAGGTAGGTAGGTAGGTAGGTAGGTAGGTAGGTAGGTAGGTAGGTAGGTAGGTAGGTAGGTAGGTAGGTAGGTAGGTAGGTAGGTAGGTAGGTAGGTAGGTAGGTAGGTAGGTAGGTAGGTAGGTAGGTAGGTAGGTAGGTAGGTAGGTAGGTAGGTAGGTAGGTAGGTAGGTAGGTAGGTAGGTAGGTAGGTAGGTAGGTAGGTAGGTAGGTAGGTAGGTAGGTAGGTAGGTAGGTAGGTAGGTAGGTAGGTAGGTAGGTAGGTAGGTAGGTAGGTAGGTAGGTAGGTAGGTAGGTAGGTAGGTAGGTAGGTAGGTAGGTAGGTAGGTAGGTAGGTAGGTAGGTAGGTAGGTAGGTAGGTAGGTAGGTAGGTAGGTAGGTAGGTAGGTAGGTAGGTAGGTAGGTAGGTAGGTAGGTAGGTAGGTAGGTAGGTAGGTAGGTAGGTAGGTAGGTAGGTAGGTAGGTAGGTAGGTAGGTAGGTAGGTAGGTAGGTAGGTAGGTAGGTAGGTAGGTAGGTAGGTAGGTAGGTAGGTAGGTAGGTAGGTAGGTAGGTAGGTAGGTAGGTAGGTAGGTAGGTAGGTAGGTAGGTAGGTAGGTAGGTAGGTAGGTAGGTAGGTAGGTAGGTAGGTAGGTAGGTAGGTAGGTAGGTAGGTAGGTAGGTAGGTAGGTAGGTAGGTAGGTAGGTAGGTAGGTAGGTAGGTAGGTAGGTAGGTAGGTAGGTAGGTAGGTAGGTAGGTAGGTAGGTAGGTAGGTAGGTAGGTAGGTAGGTAGGTAGGTAGGTAGGTAGGTAGGTAGGTAGGTAGGTAGGTAGGTAGGTAGGTAGGTAGGTAGGTAGGTAGGTAGGTAGGTAGGTAGGTAGGTAGGTAGGTAGGTAGGTAGGTAGGTAGGTAGGTAGGTAGGTAGGTAGGTAGGTAGGTAGGTAGGTAGGTAGGTAGGTAGGTAGGTAGGTAGGTAGGTAGGTAGGTAGGTAGGTAGGTAGGTAGGTAGGTAGGTAGGTAGGTAGGTAGGTAGGTAGGTAGGTAGGTAGGTAGGTAGGTAGGTAGGTAGGTAGGTAGGTAGGTAGGTAGGTAGGTAGGTAGACAGACAGACAGACAGACAGACAGACAGACAGACAGACAGACAGACAGACAGACAGACAGACAGACAGACAGACAGACAGACAGACAGACAGACAGACAGACAGACAGACAGACAGACAGACAGACAGACAGACAGACAGACAGACAGACAGACAGACAGACAGACAGACAGACAGACAGACAGACAGACAGACAGACAGACAGACAGACAGACAGACAGACAGACAGACAGACAGACAGACAGACAGACAGACAGACAGACAGACAGACAGACAGACAGACAGACAGACAGACAGACAGACAGACAGACAGACAGACAGACAGACAGACAGACAGACAGACAGACAGACAGACAGACAGACAGACAGACAGACAGACAGACAGACAGACAGACAGACAGACAGACAGACAGACAGACAGACAGACAGACAGACAGACAGACAGACAGACAGACAGACAGACAGACAGACAGACAGACAGACAGACAGACAGACAGACAGACAGACAGACAGACAGACAGACAGACAGACAGACAGACAGACAGACAGACAGACAGACAGACAGACAGACAGACAGACAGACAGACAGACAGACAGACAGACAGACAGACAGACAGACAGACAGACAGACAGACAGACAGACAGACAGACAGACAGACAGACAGACAGACAGACAGACAGACAGACAGACAGACAGACAGACAGACAGACAGACAGACAGACAGACAGACAGACAGACAGACAGACAGACAGACAGACAGACAGACAGACAGACAGACAGACAGACAGACAGACAGACAGACAGACAGACAGACAGACTTCAAGTGCGCCTCTCAGCTGTTTCGCGGCTGACGGTCAGCATGAAGGAGCGTGCCTCCACTTTGCCTCATTAGCCGCGCATTAGTGTGCTGAGAGGGAGGGCGCGCGATTTGCCGTTTGCCGCCTCGACACTGCTTTGCTCTCGTAAGCACCGCGCACCCATGCGTGGTGAGACTTGGTGCATGGTGCGCGGGGATTACGGAGCTCAAGGAATGGGGCAGAACAAGTGATTGTCCCGTCAGGACCCTGGTCTGTGAACTCGGTGAAGCCCTGTTTTGTTTCTGGTCGTGTATTAATACATTCTGTTGCAGCAGGAGCGTCCTATTATTTTATTTTTACTTTAAGTACACGATGTAAAGTAAGGAACTCTTATCTTCCATCCGTTAATAAGGGCGAACCACACATTGCTGCACACTAATTTGAATATATATTTTATGCGGGATGACATGCAGAAAAGCGAGTGCGAATTGACATTAAATGGTTTTTTGGTACTTTCTCAGCGACCCCCGCAACTAACAACGGTGATTCGTGCCCGAATGCGTCATCATAGTCAGCCTGACTATACCCACTGTACGACAAATGTCTATGCCGTAATTCTCCAGTTACCCGGTATAGTGGCAGTTCCGGCCACCTGCAAACCTCCTAAGCGCATCCGCCCACGAAACTTTTTGTAGCGATAGCTACATTACGGTAGCATTTCGAGCCTTCAGCGTCGCGGCGCTGCCACCCCGTGGCTGCGCCGCCACGCTGTCGCGTGGTTGGTCACGTGGTGCGGAGCAGCTGGCGGCTGCGTGGCGCTGTGGCTGATCACGTGGTTCGTCACGTGATTGGTCACGTGACCAAGTTCCACTCGGCCAGCTGTAGCTATCGCGTCGCTCCAAGTTTAACCAAAGCTAAACCACCGCCATTTTTTTGCCACCGTGCCAGAATTATTGCAGAATACAAAGATCTGTCTGATTGTAAATATGAAATGCGAACCGAACTGCGACACTTCACAGGCGTACGCACCGCGCGCTTGGCCGCCAGCCGTAGCCGGTATGCGCATACGGGAGACGAGATATTTGATCCGGCGCTAGTTCCGAGCTGAAAGTCGCACGCAGCACGCATTGCAGAGCCCATTCCACGCTCTGATGCTTAGCAGTCGGCGCTGAATTTTCAATCGAATGAAGCGAAATTTTTCCTGGCCTTATATTTGTCAGATGCTACACTAACACTACCCTGTTGTACCTTTAAGCCGTGGTAAAAACAGCGCAGCGACGACAGACACAGAGAAGACAGAAGAAGACGGACAAGCGCTGACTAACAACTAAAATTTATTGGAAAAAACACAGGTATTAATACACTCCCAAAACAACCAGGGAACACGCCCCTCTTAACATCCTTCTAATCGTGCGAATCTAGATACTTAATCTCACATTCGTGAAGAAGCACTGACGGTGTGCTGACGCATGCATCACCTTTCGCGTGGATGCGATACGCCTCACACAGTTCCCTTGTCAATTTATCCCTGTGCCTGCAAACAACTTTTGTCTCATGGAAAAGAGGGTTGCACATTTTTTTGTCGGGGGAACCTGGGATATTATTCAGGGGGCAATCTCTAAAATGTAATGCAAGGTTGGACGATGGGGGGCCATTTAACGAGGTATGATGCTGACGAAGACGGGTGTTCACACATTTTCCAACCGGGAAAACCAACCGGGAGTAGAGCCTGCAAAATAAACCACCAAAAGAAGTTTACGTCATGTGCTGAAAGCGTAGTGTATGACATTGAGTTTTCCTGTGGCAAGAAATACATTGGCCAAACGGGAAAATGTGTGAACACCCGTCTTCGTCAGCATCATACCTCGTTAAATGGCCCCCCATCGTCCAACCTTGCATTACATTTTAGAGATTGCCCCCTGAATAATATCCCAGGTTCCCCCGACAAAAAAATGTGCAACCCTCTTTTCCATGAGACAAAAGTTGTTTGCAGGCACAGGGATAAATTGACAAGGGAACTGTGTGAGGCGTATCGCATCCACGCGAATGGTGATGCATGCGTCAGCACACCGTCAGTGCTTCTTCACGAATGTGAGATTAAGTATCTAGATTCGCACGATTAGAAGGATGTTAAGAGGGGCGTGTTCCCTGGTTGTTTTGGGAGTGTATTAATACCTGTGTTTTTTCCAATAAACTTTAGTTGTTAGTCAGCGCTTGTCCGTCTTCTTCTGTCTTCTCTGTGTCTGTCGTCGCTGCGCTGTTTTTACCACGGCTTAAAGATGCACCAACTAGCTCAGTTGTCGGTTCTTCTACCCTATTGTAGCATCTGACAGGGAAAATACTTCTGCTTAGGGCAGGTAGTGGCCGCTGATCCGGATAATGAGAGAGAAATAGCTAGAAGGATAAGAATGGGGTGGAGCACATATGGCAGGTTCTCTCAGATCATGAATAGCAGGATACCAATATCCCTCAAGAAAAAAAGTGTACAACAGCTGTATCTTACCGATACTCCCCTACGGGGCAGAAACGTGGAGGCTAACGAAAAGGGTTCATCTCAAGTTAAGGACAACGCAGTGAGCCATGGAAAGAAAAATGATAGGTGTACCGTTAAGAGACCGGAATCGGGCAAAGTAGGTGAGAGAACAAACGCGGGTTAATAACATCTTAGTCGAAATCAAGAGGAAGAAATGGGCTTGGGCAGTGCATGTAATGCGAAGGCAAGATAACCGATGGTCGGTAAGGGTAACGGAGTGGATTACAAGAGCAGAGAAGCGTAGCAGAGGGCGGCATAAGGTTACGCGGGCGGATGAGACTGAGAAGTTCGCAGGCATAGGGTGGGCGCAGCAGGCGAATGAGAAGGTTAGTTGGAGAGTTATATGAGAGAGGCCTTTGCCCTGCAGTAGGTGTAGTCAGGGTGATGACGATGATGATTTATTTTTTCGCGAAAGCATGATATGGCTCATCCGCAAAGAAATCCGGCGTCGCCGTTGATCAGCAGCAGCGGTCCAAGAAAACACAGATGTCACCGTGGCATCAAATCAATCCAAAATTTACTTCGAAGAAGCGGGGAATAGAACGCAGGGCTTTCAGAATGCGAGGCGAGCACTCAATCCAAAGGCCACAAAACCGCGTTGCTTATTGGCGAACAAAGGTGAAGCTAGCTTAATCGTTGCCTTACGACTGTATGCTAATGAATATGTGTGTCATTAGGAAGAAAGGAAAAAAATTAAAAATTAAGAAAAGAAAACTAAAAGGGAATAAAAATAAATGTTTTTCATTAAGATGAGTTGTTCGGCAAGTTGGTTAATCGTAGCGGAAAGATAGGTTGCGCAAAAGGAGCATTCACATGAGAGAAGACGGGACAAGCGCAAACTAAAACTGATTTATTCAAAGAGCAGAAATATAAATATTCTTAGGGGCATAAACGCCCAGGGCATGGCGTACGCCGACCAAGTGCCCTGCGCGGAGGAAGATGAGGCGCCGGCAGCGCGCAGAGGAGCGAGCGCGCGCAGACGAGGATAAAAATCCTCCGGGAGTTGAGATGAGCTGAGTGGTTGTAAACTACCGGTGGGATTAGCCTCGCAGTTGCTGCCGGCAATTGCTCCACCGTAGCGACACTTAAATAGAAATCACAGAAACACTGTCCGCAAAAACCCAAATAGACACTCCTGAGGTCACCATGTGGAGGCCAAATCCGTGTCCTGCAGGTAAAGTAGAAGAAGGCGAGAAGCATCCCTTCTACTCGACTGGCTCCCGCGCGGGAAAACAATGTCCTGAAGAGAACTGTGAGCAACTCCTGCCTTCTTGAGGGATCCGAATAACACAGCCCGTTCCGCGTTGTACAAAGTACAGCACAAGAGGTAATGCTCTATGTCACCACACACACCACACGTTGAACACAATGGTGACAACGCTAGGCCAGTCTTATACATCCACGCCGGCGTACGAGCAGAATCCGTGCGAACGCGGTGCAGCAAAGTGGCTTGGTACCTTCTGAGACCCTTGGTCACACATGGCTGATGAGGAGAGCTCCACAAAGAACTGAAGTGGCACAACACCACATCTCTGAACATTTGCTTGACTTCATGAGGGACTCCATGTCATGGAATCCCGGAGAGAGCTGTATGGGCGAGGTTGTCTGCTATCTCGTTGCCTAAGACACCTATGTGCGAGGGCACCCATTGAAAACGTATAGAGAAGCCTTTGGTATGTAGATTCTGCACCAAACGTAGGGATCTAAGACTCAAAGCATCAGTGGGGAACCCGTACTCTAACCTTTGAAGGGCAGATTTTGAATCCGTAATTATGACAGTAGGTTGAGGCGTACAACACCGTAGCTTCTTTAGAGCTGCCTCAATGGCAACGCTTTCAGCCATTGTGGAGGACACGACTTTAGTAAAACGAACAGACCAATCATACTTCAAAGACGAATTATGAAAAGCAGCTGCACTAGATCCTCTGACCTTGTCCACAGAGCCGTCTGTAAAAATTTGAAGATGACTGACATATTTGGTCTCAAGATGTTCCAGTACGAGCGAACGCATTGCCGCTAAAGGAGAATTCCGCTTAGCGCGAACGTGGGGAATTGTCAAGGAACAATCGAGGCTCGGAAAGGACCAAGGTGGCTTCAACGTCTTAGGTCGATCTCGAAGGTCGAGACCCAGAGAACGAAGAGTATTTAAAGCCAAGTACGCCCGGGACTCATATCTCTTTCGAAGGCGCTGTAGAAGCGCTCTCCCGGCAACAGTCTCTCTGAGGCGGCCAATTTGCAGCAAAAGTCTTTGTGAAGCGGCTAGCCGAAGAGGTTTCGATTGAGACTCATACAGTACTGCATTGTTTGGAGCAGCCTGCGGAACGCCGAGAGCCCTCCTTAGTCCCATTCTGTGCAAAACCTCAAGGCGTTCCAGCTGCGATACCGAGGGGGAAATTAAAGGGAGCTGGTACATTATGCGACTTGTCACCAGGGCATCGTGAAGCCTGATCATTGAAGCAGGATGGTTTCCCCATTGCTCACTAGCAACTCTACGAAGCACATTGAGACGCGAAGATAGTGAAGCCACAATCGAGTCCACAGCTCGTCGCCACTGTAGACGTGAGTCAATAGTGACGCCCAAAAAACGTATGTGTTAACCTGACGAAGGCAAAACTGATCAAGGTCTATGCTCAGCCGCGCATACCGTCGTCCCCTACCTGGAAACAGGACGAAGCCAGATTTTTCCACCGAGAGAGTCAACCCAACACCTTGAAGGTAACTTTTAACTGAAAGCACGGCCTGTCGCGCTAATAGAGCTAAGCGTTTGTGTTGATATCCGGTTAACCAAAGACAAATGTCGTCTGCATATATCGACATATGGACATTCCTGCAATGTTTTTGCACTTTTGCGGGAAGACCAGCCATGACAACATTAAAGAGCGTTGGGGACAGGACACTACCCTGAGGTACCCCTCGCGATACCGCCCTTTCGGAGCTCATTGTACTGCCTAACCGCACTCGAAATTTACGATCACTGAGAAATGAGTGAATGAATCGCAGGAGATAGCCCTGTACGCCTATGTCCTGCAGACTATTCAGTATTGAGCTCTGGAGGACGCTATCATAAGCCTTTGATACGTCTAGGAAAATAGCTAGTGTTGAAAGTCCAAAAGCACTCTGATGTTCAATGTGGCTTATCAAGTCCAGGACGCTATCTTGCGCGCTTAAACCTGTTCGGAGTCCAGTCATGCATGTTGGTAGTGCCCTTCTATCCTCAAGCCACCAAGACAAACGCTTACTTGCCATCTTCTCCATGAGCTTAGCCACACACGACGTCAGCGATACATGACGATACGAGGCCGCGTCTGTCATCTCTTTGCTGGCCTTCAGCAGTGGGACTACACAAGCCACCTTCCATGAAGGGGGAACGTCACCAGACTCCCACACTCGATTGAGATCGATTGGAATAAAAATCCTCCGGGATAAAAATTCGGCAGGGGTTCCTTCTGCTGTCCTACTTTTTGTGCTTTCCTCTGGGTGGGACAGTCGTCCCGTGTCATATTTTGGTGGCAGCGGTCAGATGGCGCCCACCCGCGCTCGGAAGCAGCCTGCGGAAGGGGCCGAGGACGGCGAGCAATCTCCGGCTGACGCTGCACACGGCACGGCCGCTGCTTTCGGGCGTTCCGACGGCCTGCCCCTTTCCCAGGCTAGTGTTCCTGTATATGCTCCCGCAGAGAGCAGAGTTGCGCGACTGTTTTCCTCACGCCGCTCCTGACGCCATTCGCCGAGCGGCCGTCACGTGATTCCGCAGACGACGTTTGTTCCATTTTGAAGTGGAAGAGCCGACTTTCCAGGCGCAACGCCGGTTCCTCGCCAGCCCCAGTACCCTCTCGGCTGCCGTCGTGATCGGACGCGTCCGGTGCGGTAGGCTGCGGTGTATTCCCGCCTTTTCCGTGCGCTCCGGTTGCATATATTTTGATAGTGTGCAGTGACGGCAGCCTCCAACTATGACGGGGTGCAGTGCTCCAAACTGCAATAACCGTACCGAAAGCGGCAAAGCTTTTTACGCAGTGCCGTCCGGACGGTCAGTCGTACGTCAGCGACTGCGCTGGCTTTTGCGTACGGGACGCGTGAAAGCAGCCCCGAAAGCAGCCCCGAAAGGAACTTGAATATGCGAGGTAAGAGAATAAACAGCACAACTTTACCGTATTTGTATGACCAACTTAGCCACATAACCTCCATTGTCTCATACCTCCCTCCGGCGTTGCGACCTTCATTTGGCTATATGCCTAGTCTGATATAAATTACAGTTCAATATAAATCACAAATTGTTGAGCAGGCACGCTCAAACTCCATGCGGCGACTCATGTTTTCCATCAACAAATTATCTTCATTTTTCCTCCACCGCTTCGAGTTGAACAACAGTTCTGTTCCTAACCTGGCTGCACGTGACAGAGCATTTCTTATGTGCAGCCGCTACCAGCCTGTCTGCATATTCTGCTGCCACCTCCAGCATTTTGCAGAAATTGTTTGTTTTGTGAAATAAAGAATGTTTGACAAGCAAACTGTATGTGAAATTTTGTTCTAGTCCCAGTCTACTACACAGAAATGGGAGGCCGGTCTCTCAGCATGAGAACAAGCTTTGCCTAGGCTTTTTAACTATTTTATTTGTTAAAAATACACTTAAGGTTCCACTGACAAGGATGTTAAAACTGGAGGAGATGGGAACAAAAATAGCATGAAATGCTTGAAAAAGCAAAATTGGATATTCAGATAATTATTTTTCCTTGACTATAAGCATAGAGCAGTCAAAAACAAAGATATTTCATAATGCAGTGAAGGTACATATAATTCAAGTAGGTCAAGAGAAAATGCTATAGTGCTTAAGGAAAAACGAGCAATTAAATAACAGCACCAGAAGGAGATATCACTTTTCGAGATCCTTAATCGGAAACTCGTATATCACAATTCAGCTGCACTGACTTAAGGCAGGCTTCTCTAATTTTTGGATATTAAAGAAGTACAGCACGGGATGTGTTTGGCTTGAAAAGATGACCATGGCAGAGGAAAAATGCAATGGAGGGCTAGAAGTCAGAGCAACAAATGATACGTATATTTTGTTAAAGATAAGCGCGCGAGTTTGCGATATCTGTGCCTTTGGTGGGATAGATTTACTTGCGTGCAAAATGCATAGCTTTAGACTGCCCGCATTCACATCGTATGCAGCGTGGTTTCACAAGCTTCATGCGACATCGACGGTCGCAACCCTATAGAATAATGTATTTCAATGTGGTTCTGCAGGAAGATGCATTACTGCACTTCTCTTCATCGCACAACTCACGCATGTTTTTCATTTCCAAGCATTTCTGCGCCATTAATGTCCGTACTGCGAGCTATCGCTGTCATTTCGCGATCTTTCAGTCATGCTGTATGATATTTTCGGCAAATCAGATTATTCTTCGACGTTTTTTTTTCAACGAAGTATGATTGGCTTAGCATCAATCCCTGAGCACTGAGACAGTAAAAGTAAAAAAGGATGCCCGCAATCGAGCGCCGTTTGTAAGCTTTTAAAAAAGAAAGCGAACTGCTCTACAACGCCAGCCCCGTCATGATCCCAGCGCCTGTGCGCTCGAGGAGCTGCTTTCCCGCACAGCTTGGAACAAAATGGCGGACCTTCGCGCAACTCTGCTCCCTGCAGGAGCATATACAGGAACACTGTCCCAGGCCGCCTTTGAGCGCCTCTATCGGCGACTGGACCAGCTAGAGGCGAGGTTCGAGGCGGTCGAGCGTGGGCCCCGGCATGCTGTGCCGATCTACCCGAACCGTGACGGACCGGAGCCTTCCGTCACCACCATGGAATCGTCCGCACCCACGCCCGTCGGGCTGTCCTCACAGTATACGATCGTGTGATGCACGGCGCGGGTGCGCCCCTCCCGGTCCGCCAGCTGGGGATTGCGGTAGAGTGGCCGACTTTCGACGGCACTGCTCCGTGGGAGGCTTACCAGGTACAGCTGGACACCATCGCAGCGGCGCAGGGATGGGACGCCAGCACGAGGGCTGTGATGCTCGTCTCCAAGCTGCGGGGAAGAACGACGGAGCTGCTCCCGAACCTGCCCCGCGCGGAGCAGGGCCGGACGACTCCATCGCGGGCCTCCTCGCCGACCATTATTGGTCGGGCCAGCCCCGTCTCCAATACCAGCGCCTGCGTGCTCGCCGGCAGGAGCCTGGGGAAAGCTACCAGGAGCTTTCCGCGGCTGTTCAGTGGTTGGCGTCGTAGTCGCTGCCGGGTGCGGCACCGACCACCGTGGGTTTGATCACCAAGGAAGCTTTTGTCGACGCCATTCGGGACCCGGAAGTCCAGCGGCAGGTCCGCCTCGGGTGACCCGAGTCCGTCCGCGCAGCTGTGAACCTTGCTGTCGATGCTGATATGATCCTGAGCCCCAGGCGCGCGGAGCAAGCGGCTGTTCGTACCACCACCACGGAGTGGTCTTTATGGTCCGTGGCCACCGCTGCGACTCCCGCCCGCAGAGGGCGCACCAGCTTGACCCAGACCTGCTTTCGTTGCGGCCAACGGGGCCACTATTCGAGGGACTGCGTTGAGCCTTGGCCGTTGGGAAACGCTCCGGCGGAACTGCGGGGGCCCAGTTCCGGCGAATAAATTCACTATCAGTCACCACGCTTCTGTGTCTCGATTCCTCCCGCTCGTCGCTGCTACGCTCTCGTGCAGCGCCCTACGCATTTGCGGACGTGGCTATACTCGGCCAGCACGTGAACGCCCTAGTTGACACGGGGGCAGCTGTGAACGTCCTGTACAAGTCTCTTGTAACCGGCGTGCCCCACGCGCTTCTGCCGGCCCCTAAGACCCATCCTTTGACATTCAACGGCACCCTGGTGCACCAACTCGGACGTGTCGTCGTGGATGTGCGTGCTTTCGGCACGACCTTCGCGACCAAGTTTGTGGTCGCCGACAGCCCAATTTGGCCGGTGGTTCTCGGGTGCGGCTGGTGCCAGCAATTAGGGGTCGTTGTGGACTTCGCGAACCCGCGGCAGCAGGCGTACCGGCCTCCCCGCCGCCAAGGCTGGGCTCGTCGGCTTTTTCACTACGGTGCGGACCTATGCCTCTTCCTGGTGTCGGCGGCCAAGCGTGCCTCCGCCCCTCTGCGCGGCGTCGTATCGAACCTTCGACGTCACGTTCCGCCGTCCGACGTGTGCGTAGTGTTGGCGGCTTCTGACGTGACCCTACCAACGGGAGCGTCAACCTGGGTACAGGGTCAGCTTGGCGACCAGGTAACCGCCGATGTGCTCTTCGAGCCCGTCCACTGTGCCGCACCAGCCCGCGAGACGACCTCACGTCGGTGCCTTCTGTCAGTGGTGAACGGAAAGGCTCACGTGATGGTTCTTAACATCGGTGGTCACCCACTCGCACTGCGTCATGGGTCGCACCTGGGCAAGGCGCACTTTTTAGGCCCAGGCTCGCCGGTTGCCTCTCTGCAGCCTGCGGCCCTGGCACCGACCCCACCAACACCTGAGGCCCTACCGTTGGAGTCTCAGTTTTGGCCCCAACCTGACCTCCGCGGAGCTCGCCACACTCAAGGCCCTACTGCAGCCAACACCGCAGTTGCCTCGCTCTGCGTGTCGAAGGACTTGGGTGTACTACCCGGACACACCACCGGTCACGGGCCCATCCACCATCAACCCCGTCGTGTCGCACCAGCCGAACGGCTGGTATTCAGCAGCACGTGGCCGACATGCTAGACCAGGGCGTCATTTCCCATTCGTGCAGCCCCTGGTCCTCTCCTGTCGTCCTTGTACGGAAGAAGTATGGCTTCTGCGTGGACTACCGCAAGCTCAACGCCGTCATCAATTTAGACGTCTATCCGCTGCCTCGCCTTGAAGACGCCCTCGACCGCCTGAAGGGGTCCCAATACTTGTTCACCTTGGATCTTCTTTCGGGCTACTGGCAGGTGCCTCTTCACCCTGACGACGCGGAAAAGACGGCGTTTGTGACGCCTGACGGTCTTTATCAGTTCAACCGCATGCCCTTTGGTCTCTCGAATGCGCCGGCCACCTTCCAACGCCTCATGGGCCGCGTCTTTGGCCATGGGAAGTGGACTATGGCGTTGGTCTACCTGGAAAACGTCATTGTCTACGCGGCTACGTTCGACAAACACCAGAGACGCCTCAATCTTGTCCTCGAATCCCTTACCGCTGCTGGGCTTTGCGTGAAACAAAAAAAATGCTTCTTCGGTTTCGCGGAAGTGACGTACTTGGGTCACGTCGTGAACCGGCATGGTATTTGTCCTGACCCTGAAAAACTACAAGCGCTCACGGTTTACGCATTTCCCACCACTCCCAAGGAACTGAAAAGTTTTCTTGGATTTGCTTCCTATTTCCGTCACTTCATTCTGAACATTGCCAAGCGAAGCGCTCCCTTGACTGCCCTGTTGGAGAAGGATCCCGTGTGGAGTTGGACGCCAACCCAACAGCTAGCGTTCCTCGATGTCAAGAATGCCCTCCTCGAGCCTCCTACGTTGGACATTATGACGAATCGGCCCCCAACATCCTCCACACGGATGCTAGCCACGATGGGCTCGGCGCAGACCTCCTGCAGGAAGACGAGTCTGGCGACCACAAGGTCCTAGCCTATGCCAGCCGCAAGCTATCCGACGTGGAGCGCCGCCGGCACTCTTCGGAACTTGACTGCTTCGCCGTTGTCTGGGCCGTCGAGAAGTTTCGTCCCTACCTGTACGGGCGTCATTTTACCATCGTGACGGACAGTAGCGCCCTCACTTGGCTACAGTCCGCCAAACATTTCAATGCGAAATATGCGCGCTTGTTCCTCCAACTTCAGGACTACGATTTTACTATAGAGCATCGGCGCGGCTCTGCCCATCAAGGTGCCGACTTCCTTTCGCGCCACCCCTGTTATGCGTTGGCTTTGACGGACCCGAAGACGCGCGCCGGCGGTCGGTATGTTTTGGTTGCGATCGATCACTTCCTGAAGTGGGTCGAAGCACTGCCCGTTCCTGTTACGTCGTCTGCCCATGCCGTCTTGTTTGTGGAACAGCATCTCGTCCTTCGTCAAGGTGTGCCCCGATGCCTCATTACGGACCGTGGGAGTTCCTTTATGTCGCATGAATTTGAGCGAGCCTCCGCTCTTTTGGGATTGCGCACTCAATGACATCCCTCAACCATCCCCAGTGCAATGGTCTCGTGGAGCGTGTTAACCGGACACTGACGGATATACTTGCGTCCTGCGTTGCTCCATCCCACACAAACTGGGGTCGTTTTGTTCCTGCCACTGTTTTTGCCGTCAACACTGCGACGCAGGAAACAACGCGTGCGACGCCGTTCTCGGTCGCGTATGGCAGAACGCCTTCCATTCCCCTCGATGCGCAGTTGGGCCTGCCCCATCCTATGGTGCCACCACCGGATTCCGCCCAACGACTTCGTCGCGCTCGCCTTGACGCCCAGCTTAACCTTCTCCGGGCCCATGAGCGTGTGTAAGCGGTCAATGAGGCAGCTACGCCACCCCCCTCCTCCCGACACGACGACATGGTCCTCGTTCGCCGCACCATCCGCGCTGCTGGCCGTGCCGCCGCAAAGTTCTTGCCCCAGTACCGCGGGCCTTACCGTGTTGTTGCCCGGCTCGGCCCTGTGACGTACCGACTCGAAGATCTGCCTGAGCATCGCCAACGCGGTGTGCACCTCATTTTTCAAGAACATGTTTCGAACATAAAGAGAGATGTCTCCGGCACCCGCGGTGATCCCTACTTGGCTCCCGGATCAGGTTTATTGGCTCCCACGTCCTCACCAGTGCCGGCGCCGCCTGCTGGCTCCAGGCCTCCCTCCCAGAATTCCGCCCCATAAATAGAGCGCCGGGCCATGGGCGCAACCACAAGTTCCGTGGTGTGTCTGTCCTGACTGTGCACTTCGTAACAACCCCGTCGCCCACGGGAAAACTACACAAGGGCAAGCGCGGCGATGCGCTTCCAAGAGCTAACACGAAGCCGCAAAAGCAAATACAAGCGCCGTCGCCCGACTGTGCCGCCGGAACCGAAAGTCGGGCTAAGCTTGAGATGAACGGCTTACTGTAACCACTTTCCGAAGGCGAGCAAGAGCCCTCGCGGTTGTCGTATGGTGAGGAACCGCCTACGAGCAGCCCCGAGATCTACCGGGACAGTTTGGTGTCAGACGACACTTCAATGTCATCCCAGCGTGATGATGCCTACTGCAAATTAAGCTGCGCTGGTGAGAAGAACCTTAAGCCGGCCTCATCGAGACGATGCCTTTCTCAAGGAACGCGACCCTATCAAGGAAGCGCCGCAAAACGTGCAGGAAGTGTGTTCCCCATCAATTTCGCCCAGGACACGACCACGCCTGGGCCAGCACCTAGCCGGCCTGATGACAGCCTGCAAAGCGAAGCACGAGCTAGAGGACGCCAGCCAACATGGACGGTGCCAACAACGTCATCGAAAAGCACGCCGGGTCCTCTCCGACTAGGTCGACTGCTTCAGTGCTGCAGCCTTCAGACATTTTTCGCCCCGCCTCGCTGTACTGGAGCTTGCGGCCACTGCTGTGGGACGGCATCACATGAGGCTACCGTACTCCCCGGCTCTCCTCCCTGGACTCGAACACCTGGACCGTCGCACTGCTTCGCACCAGACGTTCTCCACCCACTCGGTGGAAAGTTGTTACGGGCATAAACGCCCAGGGCACGGCGTACGCCGACTAAGTGCCCTACGCGGAAGAAGATGAGGTGCGAGGAGCGCGCGCAGACGAGGATAAAAATTGGGGGCCTCCGGGGGTGTTCCTTTGGCTCTCTCCGACTTTGTGTGCTTTCCTTTGGGCGGGACCATCGCCCCGTTGCAATATATGCACGTCAGCGCAGGCAGAAAAGGGTATCACATGCACACAGAATGTAAAATAAAAAATACAAGTTTACATCACCATGCTTTCAAGGAAGCGAGCCTCTCTGTTGTATAGTCTGATTGAAGCATAACTTATGCATTATTGCCCTTTCTGTTTGATGAAAAACGCTTCTAGAGGTTTCTGTGCTTTCTCATTTTTACTCTCGCGCAAAATCCTAACCTGACCAAGGCAATGCATCGTCAGGTGACGCTTCTCCGTGTTTTGAATGCGTCACTCATGTTCACGAGTGCGAATATTCATACAGCGGCCTGTCTGCCCTGTGTAGACTATACCACATGTGAGGGGAATCAGATTAACCACTCCATCTTGGCAGGCCATATAGCGGTTCCTGTGCTTTAGGCGCTAACCACGTTGCGTCTTTTCCTTGGTGTGCCTTCTAATAAGGGCGCGAAGGTGACTCAGCTTGCTGGGTGCCGAGAAAACCAGTGGGACGCCGTGCTTGTTTCCTACTTTCATAAGATTGTGTGCAGTCCTGTGGACATACGGAATTACGACTGGCCTGTCGATTTTGATAGATACACCAGTGCTTAAATTCAGAGTGGATTTTAACTTCTTTGCCAACGTTTGAACTACTGCCAGGTCAACCACATCAGGAAAACCAGCCTCCTTCAAGCTTGAAATGTCGAAGCCGGTTCGCATGGCATGCGCACAGGACTTCTTTAAAGCCTTCTCTAGAATCTGTATAGCACTAGCCCTTTTAGTGGTTTTAGAGTGTGCGGAATCGTAATGTAATAGTTCTTTCCGTGAACTGGGGCAGAAACACTAACAGACATGCTCATGAGAGAAGGTAAGCTTAAGGTCCCCGAACTGGATAATGTTATCGACAGGGAGCTCATGAGTAAATGTGAAGCCCGAGGCGTTAGTCGTAATGAAATTTAAAATTCCCGCAATGGTATCATCATACATAAAATCACTCCGTTTCTTCATAAGCACAAGAAAATCGTCAACGTATCTAAAAACGCGTACAACGTCGCCACTGTTTAGTACACCGAACAAGGTGCAGTCAATGCTGGATAAGGATATGTTACACAAACCAGGTGCAACGCACGCCCCAATGCACCCTCCCTGTCGCTGCGGAAAGGTACGCTTGTCAAAAGTGGTAAAAGTGGCATTCAAGTAAAATTGCAATAGTGTCAGGAAGCTGTCCACCGAGATACCTGTTGTAATTTGAAAGTATATGGCTCCGTTGGCTTTAATGCAGTTACGTACAGATCCAAAAGTTTATGGCGTAAAACAGATCTTCGACATCTGCAGAGAACCCGAATCCAATGACGTCTTTTGTCTACAGAAGCGCTATGACATCCTCAGAATTCTTTGTGGCGTAAGGACCATCAATATGCCACATGTTCAAGTGCTTCTGAAGAAAAAGACTGATTTCGTGTTGCGAGGTGCCCTTTTTTTTGCTAATTATGGCTCTGAAGGACACTTCATTCTTGGACGTTTTAGCGGCTGAGAACACAGGAAGGCTGTGTTTCTTACTTTTATCAATTGCATGGGACAGTTTCGTTAGTTCTATGCTATTGCATAAAGAGATGGCGTAATTCTTCACACGGGTACGCTTTACAGGTGCACTTTTAAAGTTCTTGAGCACGGCTGCAGCTGATTTCTCGTTAAAAAGTGCGGAGGGCAGAACGACAAAGCCACTTTCTTTGTCACATTCGACGAGTTCAATTCAATTTAATTCTTTTACTTTGTCATATACATGGAAGGAGCTCTTGGGCAAAAAGCTGCTCGAGGCAGCTTGACTGTGCCCAAGAGACTACAACAAGGTAGGGCAGCGTGAAGTTCAGTCAATGTACATTGCAGATACAGGAGAGACACCACTTGAGACTTCAATATGTGGCACGAAATTTCAGTATCAAGTTATACATGTCAAAAAATCAATATAGGAAAACGTATTGCATACATGGAAAGGAGAAAAAAAGGAAAAATCGTTCATACATGATTAAGAAGGAACAGTAACATCAAACACAACTAAATCAATATCTTAAGTAATAACATGCAAGGCAGTGTTTAAGTGTTGATCTCATAATATATTAAGGAATTGCTGCTTCAACTGGTTTATCGTAGGCTTAGCATGAAATGTGAATGTGTCTAGAACTGAAGGGAGATTATGTTTTAATGACTGATATTTATAATTAGTTCTAAAGCGCGGAATGTACCTGTTATTAGTGCTTTTGGTAGAAACCATATGTTCGTGAAGCTGTAGTGATGCGGTTGAAATGAGAAAGTCTTGAAATGGGCTATTTGATGCATAAAACGTACGTAAAATCCTGAAGTCGTACAAAGATGTCACGGGAATTAATTTATAGGTTTCAAACAAGCGGCCAGTGTGCGAGAGGTATGGGTGATTTCCGATGTGGCGGACGATTCTTTTCTGGATTCTAAGAATTTCATGCTTGTTTGTAGGTGTAGTGATGCCCCAGACAAGAACAATAATTGACGTGGGACACACATAACGCGTGATAGAGCTGGATTTTTATTTGCGTCGGGAGGAACGTTAGGCAGCGTGAGATCGCCCCAGCTGTTGCGGAAATTTTTTTGCATATGTTTTCAAAATGCAAGTCCCAGTTCAAGTTACTGTTAAACATGACTTCAAGTGTTTTATGCGATTCTACGATTTCAATATTCTGGGCTTCATAAGTTATTGGGTGATTAACGCGAAATGTTTTATTTTTAGCTCTGAAGGCCTTTTTCTCGTCTTTCCTGGTCTACCGGTCCTGCATTCCTCGATATCTGGCGGTTCGTGGCTAGCCACTCGTGTGGTTCGATGTTTTTGCATTCAAAGCCCGCTCGCCGTCCCAAGTTCCCTCCGTGATTTTGCATTTTGTGCACGTGCGGCAATGGACCGCCAAATCGCCTCCGTGGCTCGCGTCTTTGGATGCGTTACGTTCTTGCAAACGCGTGTTTATGCACCTGCCTATCTGGCCTATCTGCTATTTTCTACAGGACACAGCCCACTGATATCCTGTAAACGCCAACGCTTCGGTGCTCGACAAAGGGTTTCGCTTGCTCAGCTTTACAAGCCCGATTGTTCCTCCTCTCGCTTCTAATTTTGCATGCAAAGGGCTAAGGCCAAGGGTTAAAGGTCAACGTGCGGAAAAGAAAACGTTGATTCCATGCCTTTCACCCACGTTCTTAATACTGTGGGACACTCAGTGTAGCTGCTGCATTGTTTCCAAATGCTTTCTTTGCTCCGATGTTGGCAAATTTCGGCCTGCACAACCCTCGATTTTCTGCAACACGGATTCACCAACAGCCCTGATTACTTAGAAAGGAGAACGCACTGCTAGCAACGTCTCGACAAGCTAGATCAGGCTGCACGGCATGCAATGGAAGCAGCTCTTCTGCAAAGCGCCCAGAAGGCGTCCGGACACTACGCCTAGTTGACAAGCTTGGAATGATTATATTCATGCGGCGTCGACTCTACGCCTTTTCGAATAGAGAGCTGTTGTCCGTGGAAGTCAGTCCGACAGTCAATGGGTCAAGAGACAGAAAGAGAGCCGGATGGGCAAGTGGATGAAAGCAAGTTAGTGGTAAATCAAGAATAGGAAATAGGCATGGGGCAAGGAGTGAACAGCAGACAACCGATGGTCAGTTGGGGTCTCTCTTCTTCACTGATAAGCATGGATACGATTATGACCGCAGGATTCGCGATACCCTGGTCGTTCCTGAAGCTTCGGGACTCAGGTAGCTGTAGAAGTGGCGTGGACATCTGGGCAGCTGATGGAACGTTCGACCAAAATGTGATTCTGGGTGCTATGCAACAGAACCTGGTGCTGGTGGTGCCCAGCACCGCTCCATTTCAAAGGTTCGTTCTATCCATTCATCCATCCACACGCATGAGGGTCTTTCCTTATAAACCGTGGAAAACCGATTTGTCTGGAAGCAGTTGTTCGCAGAAATAATTTTATTATCAGGCTGCTTAAACGACCGCACCCACGCGCATGTGGCGCTTTTCTGGCAGAAACTACGCTTACAAATGGGACACATACACTAGTAACCAGTTTATTAGTAGTTTATTAGTAGTACACAAAATTACTAATTAAAACGAAATGCTGACAGACGTGTGCCAGCGGGAACACTTGACTCACTGCAGGCAGTGAAACAAAAGGTCTCACCACTAGGCTGAGAGAAGGTCAAATCCCAATTTCTATATCAGAACCAACGCTTGTGGCAACGTGGCTCACAAGTCGAGGAGCTGTAATACGCGGATATGTGCGCATCATCCTTGCTGTCTAAACTTTGTGCGTGCTCCCTTGACCGGTCATCGATACGGCGGCTTGTTTCGCCCAAGTCAGTTTCGCAGCACGAAAGTGGGGCATTGTAGAACACTTCTGATTCACACAACCCACGAGGCCTGGAAAACTTCTTCCCGCAACAATTTCTTCTGTTTTACTGTAAGAGCTATTAAGGGCATGCTTCCCATTTCTGCAGAGTCGACGTTGGCGTAACCGCGCAACGCTTATTGGGCAGTTGTGAGTGACGTCACTGCAACGCGCCGCGCTACGGTGCTTGAACACAGTGGCGCCACTAGTGAAACCAAAGCGCCGTCACGCGCATTATGTCATATAACAATGCAAATAATAATAAATAAACAATAATATAATCAACACCGCCAACGTCGGTCGCTGAAGCTTGCATTGCACACTGGTAACCGTGCTGCGAGTTTTTTTTTTTCTTCTCGCATATACAAGGGCACAGCTTGGCAAGCTTGAAAGGAACCGAAGAAACGAGTGGTTGCCCATACCTGATCGCTACGCACTTCAAGCTGTGCGAAATGGCGTACAGGATGGAACGGCGCAACTTGAAGTCGTTTAGCTTCTTCAACTTCCCTCATCCTTGGCCAGACTTCTCCGTGGCGGCTTCAGCTGCCGCTGTCACGACGGGCGAGAGGTAGCCCGATGCCGTGTCGCCTATTTTACCTGTTTCACCTTACGGTTGTTTCCTAATTCCACGATTTCTATTCCTGCCTTCCAAAGACAGACTCTCTCGGTTTAAATGGCATCTTGAAAAGGTGCAATGCGTGTAGCACAGCTGCTTGGTGTTCTGTTTGGGGCAGAGACGCCAAAGTTTTCACAGTGTGTTTTTCGTCTCGAACGGTGCGAAAAGCATTAGTATAACATGGATTATCGCGTAGGATTCACCTGCATGCGATAAATAATTTATAACTCAGCTTGGTATCTTCAATAATTTCACGGTGGTTGCAGCGTCGCAAGTAGGTATTAGATCACGTGAATCACACAAAAACTGCCACATAATCGGTGCTTTGTCCTTTTAATTCTCCCAGACTCCTACGCCACAGTGCTGCAAAAGCCGGATTGTCAACGACTAAACAAACCGCGGTTATATTACAATTTCCGTATGCATTGCTTCATCTCAAACTTACTGGTCACGCCACAACTACCGTTTGACTGCTGAAACAGAAATCTGAGCGGAATAAAAAACTAAATTCGATAATAAATTATTTCACGACAGTCGAATCTCACTTCTTGACCAATCTTTGATGTTTACTAATGTATTTCCCGTTTTTACAAAGCACGAACAAATCACGAAAAATTTGATGTGTCTGCCACTTTCATTACGGGATTTTATCCCTCGGTCCAATATACTCGTAGATTTTTTTAGTTTCTCTCTTTTGTATTCGCGCAACGCACCGCATAAATCACACGGCGTTCTCTCGCGCACATGGTGCCTGACAGCATGCTTCGACGTCGAACGATGGCAGCGAACGGCGAGTTCTGGAGAAAGAATTCGAGCTCTCTTGGCTAGAGAGCAGCGGCCGTCTTTCCGGAACAGCAAATCGCCGAGACGTGTCGGGGAAGCCATTCCGACCTTGTTTGCCCGCGGCGCATCATTCGGCGATCGCTGCTTCAATGGAATTGTCTCGGCGCCCGGAATTCGGGGCCTTCCTCCTCTCCCAACGATCTCTCCCCGGAGACGAACCACGCACGTCTGCGTCGTCTGCAGGGTGGCGCCGCCCACCGGCTCGGTAGGAGAATCAGCATCGCGCGTACGTGGCGCGTTTCAGGAGCACCAGACTTTCATCTCACGAAACCTGCTCGCTGAAATGCCTATTTCGGATCATCGGCAGCATCATCCAGTGAATGACGAAGAACTGTTTCATACCCTTCCAATTAACCCTGTCCTGTGCTAGATGCGGTCAGCTTATCCCCGCAGACCTCATTACCTCATCCACCCACTTGACTATCCGTCGCCCCTTGCCTCCTCACGGAATTCAGTCTGTTACCCGAAGGACGCATCGGTTATCTCCGCATTGCATACCTTTCCCATGCTCATTTCTTGTTCTTAATTTCAACTATGGTATCTTAACTCGCGTTTGACCTCTGACCCTCTCTGCTTTCTACTCCTCTCTTAACCCTCTCAAGGTGTGTGACACAACGATAGCACGGCGTATACTCATTACTGCGTGGAAATTACGCGCAAAGTTCGACGCCAACGTGTTCTCAGTTGCCAGTGCTTTATGTTCAGAATGTTTCGCGTCAATGTGAAGAAGCTGTCTGAACAAAGAGGAGGCGCTAATGTGCGATTGCCAGCCACCATTTAACCACTGTTCATCCCTAAGTTTTCAACGTGTCGCGGGAAAAATAGGGAGGCATTTGTTGCGCAAAAATCTGTCTCCTGTCCCTGGGCCTCCGCATCTGAGGCCTTCGCGTTGATTTTTTCCATAACATGGATTAACTCAACAAAATGAACCAAATGCTAATTATTGCAAACGGACGCCATACTGTGTTCTCAAATCTTATCGGCGCTAGCAAATCTTTGATATTAGCTTTTTAATGTGGGTGCGTACTCTCTCTTGTTCAGTTCGTTAATAATTGAGGCATGAAATGGCTACCGTTGCTTGGTTATTTTCCTTTCCGTTGATGAAAATGTCGGTCGACTTTGCCACGCTTACTGCGCACGAGCAAAGCTCGTGGGGTGCTCAGAATCCCTCTAATCCTCATCGGTTTGTTGCTTGAGACTTCTTTGAGGAGGCTGCTACCCAATTTGACACCATTGTGGCATGCACCCCAGGGTTTCATCCGGTGCTGTCTTTCTTGGCGCATTCTGTTGGTTGCACTCCGTAGGACTGCGACTAAAGAAGTAAAAGATCCAGATGCTATAATTCTTTTCGGCAATTAAGTGTAGCCTTTTGGCACGGGATATAAATCGGATAGTTCAAATTTAGGTTTCATTAGGCATGTGTTCACACTCCTAACTCACTTTGGTCCAGAAACAAATCGCACGCGAAACATCCAAAGCAGTTACATCCAGGAACTTCTCCACTAAGCATTGTCGCTAGCAGCTACTCCAAGTACTACAACCGTTGCATCATCCGGGGAATAGCTGGCGTATGGAAACTCTCTGTGAAAGTTTCTACTTTCACCCCAGTAAGCCCGCTATACCGTCCAGCCCGACCTTAGCGCAGTATAGCCAAGGAGTACACACAGGCTACCTAGAGAAGTGTTTCTTTATTATTGGCACTTTTGACACATTCATTTACCACCTTTGGCTGGCTGACTGCCTTTGAGTCGACGTTATGGCTGCACCGTACCTAGCGATATAAGTTCTTATTCTTTTAAACAAAGAGCAAAGCCATAGCTAGAACTCTGATGAATAGTCCTCTTAGCTTTGGCCTCCTCCGTGTGACAGCATTTTTCTTCGAGGACGGAGTATAATTTGTCCTTTGTTGTGGACGGGAAATGTTGCCGGAGAGAAGTGCTACCTCAGGTAGCACTTGTGTCTCTGTAAGGAATTGGCAGCCGTGGTGAAGTTCGTGTGTCTCGTCAGTGTGTAACCGGTCGCCTTGGAAGGATGCCGCACAGAGGTCCAAAGCGAAACTTTTGGGAAGCTGTTTCATGCTGGGATTTCGCGTCCGTCAACGCACACCTTTCTCCGGAGCGCCCATCCCCTTTTCCCTGAACCCGACTCGTCCCCATCTTCTGCAGTCGATAGGTCGATCGGAGATGACGAAGCGGCGGCGGCAAGCAAGGACGAGGCAAAGCCAAGCAGACTACGGAACAGCGGAGCAGACAGAAAACGAAACCACAGCGCGGCTGCGCGGGAACAACGCCAAGAGCAGCCGCCGGCAGAGCGGAGGGCGCATGCGCAGCTCGAGCGACGGCCAAGCGGGCAGTGACGCATGCGCCCTCCCTACGGCGAAGCTCGCAACCATGGGATGGGAGAGGAGGGAGAAAGGCAAACGCAGATCGCTTTGTTTGTTGCCTCGAACTTGCGCGCTGCGAGTTTCATTTTAAGAGCACCGGAAGGGGAGTCTCGTTTTTGGGGAGGATGTCGTGGGGAGCGGTGGAAAGAGAGTGGCGTTGAGTGCAGGGGCGGAGCAGTGCTAGATGCTGCGCTGGACGGGTGAGGAGCGGGCAAAGGGAACCGCTGTGCGCACTGCGCACTGCTGTAAGAAAAAATGCTGAAACCGCGTATGGTACGGGGAGCGCCAGTGGCGCCGGTAGCGGAAACTGTGATAGTGGGTGCCGTACCTCTGCGCGTTCTCTGCCACAGTTTAGAAAAGTGGGCACGATAGCTCGTTCAAGTTTTGAACATTGGCGCGGATAGACAGCGAATGACTTGGAAGAGCTTTCTCTCTTCTCTGAGACAAGAAAACGTGCAGATGTAGAGGCCGGCTGAAAGGGGGAAGGTGTAGTTGAAGACAAGACAGGCACAGAGACATCGAGTGACAAGGCATGGTTGTCGTGAAAACAAGAAAATCGGTACACTACACTACGCAGGCGAAATCTCCGCTTCTATATAATGAGGGCAGTAGGCACATTAGGGTGCCCGAGTGAAGGAGGCTAACAGAAGTACCGTGGGGATGGCGACAACGTCGAAAGGATGAAGGGGAGAAAGGCTTGTCGGCGGCGTGGCTTTGGGGAGGAAAGAGGAATCTTCGATGCTGGGAGAGGGAGGCGGTAGAGGGTGGGGAAATGGATCGGAGGGAGGAGAGGTGGCGGGGATGGCGCGTCTAGGCCGGAAGAGGGCGCTGCCGTAGTGCAGCGCGGCGTCTGGCGGCAGCGGTGTCGCTCGAGCCGGTCAGCGCTGCGAGCGTCCAGCAGCGCGGGGTTGAAGCAGGACTCCGTGTGCGTGTGTGTGCCGTGCGTGTGTGTGTGTGGGGGGCGGCGGGCGCGCTCCCGTGGCTTGGTGCCGTACTGACGCGCCGCCGGTGTGAACCGCGGGTGGAGAGGGGGAGCAAAGCCTAGCGCCTAGCCCGCTGGAGCGGCGACACCCGAGAGTCCCCTTGGAGCACCATTTCCCGGCACCAATTCGTCGAGAAGTGGGGGCTCACCCCGGTGCTCAGGCCCCGGGCCCCGTCATGTGGGCTGGGGCCGCCGGGGTCTCGGGGCCGGGGCCTCCAGGCCGGTGGCTCACCGCAGCCGCCCCCTCAACCCACGCTCGTGTTCGTGGCCGGCAGGGTGCGCCTCAGCAATTGCTCGCCCCAGACAGCAGCGGACGAGGCGCGCTCCAGGTAAATGCCAATCGCCGACACCTCGCCTCTGTGCGGCGTCGCCTGAGCCGCGTGATTTCGCGGCGCACTGCGATCGAATGCGAGGCGGATGCAGCCCGAAACCGCCGGCGCCTCGTGCAGCTGGGCTCCAGTGGAGCGCAGTGCGGAGTCTCGCTGTCGCCCCCCGTCATTGCTGTCACGGCTGGGATTTCGCCGCCGTGACGAGGCTGCCGGTTACGCCTCGGTGTTAATCCCGCCATCTCTCGCTTGGTGCGCGTTTGGCAACGAGCACTCGCGATTCCTCGAAGCAGGGCTCGCCTCTCCGAACGCTGCTCGCGTCGAAATCGGTCGGCACTCCGGTTCTGTCTCGCAGGCCTGGCCCGCCGGTACTCAGCTCTGTCGCGGCCACGTCGGTAGGCCTAGCCTCGGCCGACGCGTGTGCCGCTGTTGGCCTGCACGCCAAGCTGCGCAGGAAGGCGGTGAACGACGTGCACAGCGACCACTAGGCCTCGTGTCTTTCGCCTCCGTTGGCGGAATGCGACGAAACGTTGTATTCATCGTGGTCGCTTATAGCGCTAAAGGCAACCATTGCCGATGTTAGACAACGCAAGTGATACACGCCCACTTTTTCATATGTCGTTTTCGCACGCGCTTAAAAAGGGGCTGTAACGTCACCTCCTAAGCATTGTCAATGAAACAAGTTCTTAAACTCGCTTCTTGGAGTGGGTCAACTTAATCTCATATTTTAAGATGTAATGGCCTACCATTCACTTGTTGCTGTTTACCTTATTGGCAAAATCGAATCTTGTGCACACATTCATAACATGATTCTATTAGCCTAATATGAATGATGTCGGAATGATGTCTTATTGTCCTAATCCCCAGTGCAAGTTCAATACGGTTGTCCAATTTTCATTCCCTTTTCCTCATTATTTCACTGTCTGACGCTGGCTACGGGCAGCATCACTGCCCCCTAGGTAAGGCCATGCTTCTGTCTGTTCATTCAAACGAATAAAAAGAAATTACCGTTCGATACCGTCCTACATGTGTGCTAGCAACCGGTGAAGTAAAATTTGTTAAAAACCAACACGTGATGTGTAATGCAGTGTTGCTTTAATAATGCCAACATTCACGACCGACATTACAATCGTCGTGTCAAGAACCGAAGAAAAATGTTAGCTTTGGGGGGAGACTAGCATCTACTCGCCACTTAAAAAAAACAACGCGCTTTTTTAGATCTTCTACGGCCTTCTGTGCGTCTCTTATAGGTCTTAACACGAGGGTATAGGTGTGCTACGTGAACTCATTTGTGCGTTTTTTACGTAATTCTTTCTTTTCTGTAGCCTTTAAGCTGCATTCGCCCTTCGGAAGGCAATGCCAAAATTGTTCTTTGCTGCCACGAACTCACTCTCCTTTTCTGCATTGCCTACTGTGGTTCAAGACCAGCATGAACGCCCCTTTCACTTCCCTCTGTTTTGGCCAGAGTGCTTGCTGCTGACAGGTGTGTGAATGAGCCGTGAAAATAAACAGCAAAAAAAGTGCACAATGTCAAAAGCAAGCCAGTTCAGTGCTGCTCTCCACTCTTCAAGAAAAAAAAAAACAGTTGTTTCTTTGGCTTTTTTCTGCTTTTCGTCAAAGCGTAGCGCATACCGAAATAATAATCACTGTGCAAATGTAACCAGCTTCTTCAGTAGCTTTGTTTTTTTCGCGTAGTTTGCTATATGGCGTACAAAAGAGGTGAAAAAAAGAACAGAATGTGAGCGTGCAACCCATTTGTGTGCAATACGCACCCAAAGTGCGGAAGTAGTCATTGTCCACGACCCAGAAGTGGAAGTCAGTGTCATTATGGAAACTCCGGATGCCTTGGAGCTAAGAGAGGGGCGCTGCTTTGCTCGCCCCATCGGACCTTTGCCTTTCCATTGAACTCGTGACTCTAAGTGCAGTTTTCAGTCTTTCCCTAAAGATTAGATGCTCGGAAGCGTTTTAACTAAGCATTAGATCGTTCAAAGTGCGGATGAGGGTAATGAGTTTTTATTGTTACTATTCATTTAAATAGGGGGTGGGGGGTTCTGCTTATTCATTATTATGACTCATCAAATATAAAAACGTTTTTTTTGTACGTCATGTAATTTTTGCCTTCTTTTCTGCCTCTTCTAGGCCACAGTCTTGACGCAGGATTCTAAAAATAGAACACTACCGTCACTCAATGCGGTATATTTTGCGCGCTTATTACAGCCGTCCTCACGTTTACTTTCATTTTTCCTGGTGACAGACACAACATATCTGAGCGAAAGGGAGCACTGAAATGACGAAAGTCTTGCAGCGGCCTTCATATATATCATAAGCTTTGCTGCAAAAAAAGCAAGCAGTTCTTTTTACTTTCAGTGTTACTGCTACAAGTCCGCACGAACAAGCTTCGGAGCTTCGCTCCCGCTGTGAACATTGACCTCCAGAAAACAAAAGCGCAGCTGGAGGTCACATTCTGCTGCAGCTTAATAACGACACAGCGTGTATTTACGCCACATTTCCGTTGGTACCAATGCATAGTTTGGGGCTATCGTCAGGCGCCTATTTCTGCGACAGGGTAGACATGGGCTGTTCTGTACGACAAAAATAATTGTAGAAACGGCATGACGAGTAAGGCCTTATAACTCTCTATAAGTACAACGCGACTGTGGTATGGCGCATTTACCTAGCTTAAATCATATCCATCTCCTACGTATGCCTAATATTCGAAGTAACTCAGAAAATATTTGGCATGTCCGCAGATTCGTTAAACGCAAATTTAGCTATGGAAAAACGGCGCATATTTCACTCATACAGCCGGCGTCAGGCTACTATTGGTGTGCCTGAGTTTTTCGCGCAAAGCTACATGAAAACCACCAAGTTCCAAACCATACTTCAGTGAAACAGCGGCAAAAAATTTAGTGTTCTTTTTAGGAAAGGAAATGCCGTAGTAACTGTCTCACTTGAAAAAAAAAAAAACACAGTGGGCACCTCGACCGTGCTGTAGAGGAAGGAAGGAAGGTGGGAGTGAAAGAAGGAAGAAGGGAAGAGTTACGCTAGTGAAAGAGCGGAACCAATACTGTGCTCTTAAGTGGGGAGAAGAGGAGTAGAGGGGGATGTTTCAGTGTGGGCACCAACGTTTCTGCAAAAGCGGCGGTCTTCGTCTCAGGAGCTATGCTCATTCTTTGATGAACGATGGGGGTGAAGAACAGAGGAAGGGGAGGGAAGAGGACTCGGCAGACGGTGACGCATTTTGTACTGAAAACCTGCGGCCAGGATGATGAACTTGTGCCTGCAGGTATAGGCAGGTGGTAACTGCAACGAACTGCTCTGCTAATTTCAAAGGAATATGAGAGAAAAAAAAACAAGCATCAAAACGGCAAGGTTATAAGAAAAGGAGGGGGGGGGGGAGGAAAGCGAGCGGCAGAGAAAACAAGAGAAAGGAAAGCGTTGCGGAAAAATCCCCTTTATACCGTCTTAAAAGTAAAATTTCGTACAAATGGGAAAGGCGGACGATGCCAAGTGCCATGAATAAGGTCTCACTGAGTTCTAGTCGCGGATCCTTCACAATATTATCGAGGACTTTTCTTTTGAAAGACATGCAAGCGGTTTATATTGTTAAGACATAGTGCCCCAAACCAAAAAGATAATTAACGAAAGAAGAAAATAGTGCATTATACCACATTTACTTATTACGCTTCAGCGTGAAATACATCAGCTTACACGAAACACCGCAAAACAATTGACAGTTCGTTGACCATCATTTCGACGTGATCACGTGGTAGTAAATTCTAGTTAAAAACAACACCTACGGTTTTGACCACTCGAACTATTTAGATGAGTGCTGAACCCATTCTTACACAATGTGGCTGGACGTAAGTCATCTTTTTGCGCGGCACAACAACCACGGATATCGTTTTTTTCTTTAAATGTTTATGTTCAATGATTGAATTGAGACCATACGAGAGTCCCGGACTTTTCGACATCAATTTGAAACGTCATGCTACTGCGAAATATTAAAAGATACTCTTATAAAATATTGATGTTAATCGCCCAATCTTCCAATGCATAGCAAAATCTTACTTCTAAAGTTTGTCCTTCGCGAGACCGTTAATTAATAGCAAAAAACAACCACTTAACATGGGGAGACCTGCAAGTATATATTGATTCTGATAATTGAATCTTACGATATGTTGAAAACTTTCGTTCATAAACAACTGCCCGTTGAAAAATGCGTTTGTCCAGAATCTATGGGTATGCCTGAGTCTTGCTCCTCAAGATCTAGCAAATATGTGGCTGTGGAGAATAAAGTGGTGTCATCTGCGTAAATCACAAAAGTCGGGAGCTTACTTCTGCAGACGACATGATTAACATAAAGAAGAAACAGCAGTGGTCTCAAGACACTACCTGGCGGAACGCCTGAAGAGGTATGCCTTAAATCTGATGAATCAATCATTGTTCGTTTTTACCTGTTTTACTCGAGACCATAAATAACGTTCAATTATTTGAAGGAAGTTTCCGCGAAATCTTTTGTGCTCGAAATTAACTAAAATTATTGTGTGATGGATGCGATCAAACGCTTTTGAAAAATCAATAAAGATGACAAGGTTGAGAAGTTTCTGCTCCAAGGACTCTAATTCGAAAAGACCAGCGCGGAAACAGACAAACACGAGAAGAAAAAACACTGACGACAGGACGAGCTCGTCCTGTCGTCAGTGTTTTTTTCTTCTCGTGTTCCTGTCTGTTTTTGCGCTGGTCTTTTCGAATCATGTCACACCAACTCGCCCAAACGGCAATTTTGAATAGGACTCTAAGATCAGCTCTTTTTTGGATTACAAGTGCGGTTTCGGTCAAAAAGTATTTCCTAGAACCATGCTGGTTGGGCGTTATGACCTTTTACTTGTCACAAAACCCAATATTCGTATAAACAGGATCTTTTTGAAACACCTTGAAAAAAAAGGTGGAATCATTATTGGGCGATAACCTTACACGTTATCTTTGTCTCCACTTTTATGATTAACCGTGACTTAGGCAATCCACATTCTGTTGGTAAATACTGCATGTTGGATGCAAAAATTATATTCTAACACTGGACCAAATTCAACGGCTACATGTTTTACTCGCAAAAGTAAAATGTCATCAACTTTAAGTGACTATCTGCTGCGCAAAGCCAGAAGGCAATTTTTGATTTCATTAGCATTTTTTGGTGGCAGGAGTGCACAGAAAACAACCAGCAAGTCAAGACATTTCACATTCATGAGATCATCGCTGCAATCTGCCTAATACGCAAAGTAATTATTCCCTGGTTGATGGTCAACTAAAAATTCAAGCGCGCCACTATTTGTTCCACCATGATTAAAATTTCAGTTGATGCTGTGCCACACAAGGCCGCTCCTTTTCAATAATTTTGGCTGGACGGTTTTTCAATGTACTCTTGTTTCGTCTGAGCAACAAAAGGCGTAACATGGTTACGGCATGTTTTAAATAACACAAGATCATCCAGTGACCTGGTTTGGATAAAGCGGTTGTAAAGGTCTGTTTCCCTTTTTATCATTTGAACGCATTCTTGGCCATCCACGGTCAGCGAGCTTTGCGGGGCTTTTTGAATACTCCAAGAAAAAAGCTTTGTACATATATAGACTTAAAAACGGTAATAAACACACTGCAAGCATCTTCTGGATTATTTGTGTTGCGCAGAACATTTACGTCAATATTAGCAAGCGCTGCCCGAAAGCATTTCAGTGTGTTCTCATTAATGCGCCGGTATTCTATCATCGGAAATATTCATTGTTTTTGAGAAGTTACACACTCAGTAATCAGGCATACTGGAAGATGGTCACTTATATGGACATTATTTACTCCTAAATTTAGACTCTCAACTGCGAGTAAAAAAGACATAAATTGCCTTCGCTGCCTGAAATCTTTTGGGTTCATTTATGACGTAAGTAAAACCATAGATTTGTAATATGAACTCAACGTCTAGTTCATTGCAAGAATGTGAAAAAAAAATATGTTAACGTCACCATCTAAAACACGGTAGAGTGAGGTTTGGTATTAGAGAGTTAGCCGGTGGGTACAGGCGTTTTCATTTTGAATCATATATGGGGAGCATACGTCCAGCGGTGGGCATAAGGGACGGTACTGCTTGGGGTGGAAGAGATGTTTGATGAAGCCACAGGGAATCAGTTGGCTTGCAGTTGCCTGCAGACTACACCATCTGCTCAGTTAAGGCATGGGTGATGAGAGGTTAGGTTACGTCTGCTCTCACGATAGTAAGCTACTGTGCCGATGTGCCATGTTGCTGCCAGTGGTGCAGAGAGCTGCTGCTGCGCACATACGATTCGTGTGGTCGAGAACTGATTTGAGAACCGCATGAGCGATGGTGGAGTACCCCAGGCAAGTCAGGATGTTCCGATCCTGTTTGGTTTGGCGTAGGGAGAGAGGGTCTGGTTTTTTCGGTACCCTTCTGTTAGTTCGGAAATGGTGTAATACCGAGTCTGGGAAGGTGTGTGGAAGGATACGAAGGAAGCCCTGTTCAGAGAAGCGATGAGAGTGTGATAGGGGAAGTGGTAGGTGAACTGCCTCTGTAATATGCGCAGTGCTTGCGAAGTCCCTGTCGGCGCTGGCTGATGCGGCGCATCGTGAGTGCAATTTGAATGAGCTGCTGCTGGAGAAGGCGTACGGTGTGGATGTGCAGGCCTCGGATGCGGAGTGTGCTTACAGTGGCTATGGTTCTGCCATAATAAAATTTAAAAAGAGGGAGGGGGGCAACGCCGACCGAAAATAAAAACAAAACGACGTTTCGGTGAACAGTTTGTGAACAAGGCTCCCCGTACGGGAGCCAAAACGTCGTTTCGTTTTTGTTTTTACTTTTGGTCGGCGTCCCCCTCCCCCCTTTTTAAATTTTATTATGATTGTCCTTGACGAGACGAGATTTCGTCCAAGTGCTGCCATATAGGTGAAGGGAGATATCGAGTGGTTGTGGTCAAAACATTTATTAGGAGGGGACAGGGGGTATGTTTGGAGCAGCCCGTAACGAACCGATCCTTACAGGCACTAGGTGGAGGTCCCTAGTTCTGGACCCCAGTGGCGGTGGCCGCCGCCCGGGCGCGCCCGACTAAGGCTTGTTGGGCCTTTGAGTCGTGGCAGCCGAGCAGAGGGTCGCCTCCCAGTCCTCGCGGGTTGGATTGGGGATAGGGGAAGTAGCCGGGTTGGAGGGGCAGGACCACAGCATGCGATAGGTGTCAGAAGACACCGCTCTACAGTGCGGGCAGCTGCGTTAAAGGAGGGGTCAAAACGTTTTAGTGCTGCCGAGCACAGCAATGTATTGGTGAGAAGGCGAAGAAGGATCCGCCTTCTTGAGGCCTTTACATGGGTGAGGGTAAAGGCGATGACTATCTTGATAGTAGGTTGTAGCATCTTTGAAGATATAGACAAGTTTGAAATCGGATTCCCGATCGGGTGGGGAGGAGAAAACAGTCCGGTGAGAGAAAGCGCGGATGGCTACGTCTGCTGCCCCGTTTCCTGCCAACCCCCGATGAGTAGGGGCCCATATAAAGTAACGGTGTGCGGGGTCCGTATCGCGTATGCATTTTTCGTAGATTCCATAGGCTGGGAAGGGAGTGCAGCCTTGTTCGGCGTTCCGACAGGCCCCTCGCGAGTCGGTGGTTATGTATTTTGAGTCGGAATGTGAGGCCACGAGGGCAATCGCGACATCCTCTGCCCGGGTTTCACTGCGGGCTCTGAAGAGGTGAGGCCGTTAACTGTGCTGCTGTTGTGAACTACCGCGACCGTGTACCATCCCCCGTGGTGAGGTCCGGAGGCGTCCACGTAGTGCACACTTGTTTTGTTGCCATAATGTCGGGCTGGGAATTTTGGGGTCTAACTTGGAGAATTTGCAGTTACGGCATGAAATATCAATAAGTCTTTCCCATTTGGGGGAAAGAAACTGTACGAATTGTGCGCATCATACAGTCTAAATTAATGCGGAGACCTCCACTACGGCGTCCCGTAGCTCGTGGGTGGCCTTCGGACGTTAAACCCCCATACTGCATAAACCTACCACTGTTTCTGTGGAGAAGTTAGTGGCTCAGTCGGACTAGAGGTGGTGCCCCGACCAGACCTTGCATGTCTGTGATTGGCCGTCATTTCTCTATCAGTCGTAATTTCGCCACGATTGACGTCATGTGACCCGTGGTACGCGCTAGCACGTCTTCACACGTTCGGCCAGCTTGCTGCCTGTCCCAGCTATAACAGCACAGGTTTGCTCAATTACCTTTACAGATATGCTGTTCATGCAGCGGTCCACTTGGCCGACGCACGTCGAACCGCGTGACAAGGAAACTTCATAAACCGTCTCATCTTTGCTACCGACGCACCATTTCGCATGCTCCTAATCGCTGCATCCGTCAAATTTGTGCGCTTAGAGCTCCTCTTTTTCTGCACTTCCTTGTTCTTTTGCACCCCTTTCGGCTTATTCGCTTGTCTGTGTGGTGTCATTGCTGGTCATGAGTGTCCTCAACTCCCTTCTGTGCTCAGCTGCATCAAGTGACACTTTCTTCTCGTAAAGATCTACCCCCACTAGTTCTCTCCATCTCCTAATTTCTTGGAGGCTGAAAAAAAGAGGCACACTACACCTTTTCATGTCTTTTTTCATTCTGGTGACTGGCATGATATGAATACACGAGAACACGAATGTCTATGAAAACTCTCATACTGCGAACTGAACTGAACTTACCTGCCATTCTTCTTCTCTGCCTCTGTAGGGAAGCCAACCAGGCACTGGCCGGTCCGCCTCATCGCCTTTCCTTTCTTCTGTCTCTCTCTCTCATTCTCTATCTCGTGAAATTTAGATAGACAAGTTCCGACCAAGGACCGACGCGGTTTGATCTACCCGCCGCGGTCGGTCAGTGGTTAGAGCGCTCGGCTGCTGAGTCGGGGGACCTGTATTCACTCCCGGCCGCGACGACCATGTTTCGATTGAAGCAAAACGGAAAAGGCGGCTGTGCGTTGTGTAATCTTAGGGTACGTTAAAGAATCTCAGGTGGTCGAAATTACCCGGAGCCCTCTACTACGCCGTCCCTCACAGCCTGAGTCGTTTTAGGACGCTAAGCCCCCACACCTTTCCCATCGGCGTAGTTCAGGTGAGACAGTTACTG
Organism: Amblyomma americanum; assembly: GCF_052857255.1. Taxonomy (NCBI): domain Eukaryota; kingdom Metazoa; phylum Arthropoda; class Arachnida; order Ixodida; family Ixodidae; genus Amblyomma; species Amblyomma americanum. The sequence goes on along the minus strand of NC_135500.1, from coordinate 34,654,623 downwards.
TGGCTTTAATTTTCTCAAAACGATTTTTTTTCAGTCCGCTCGAAACCTGCAGGCCTAAGCAGTGAAGGAGGCAAGGGCAAACTTACGGGCCTCCTAGAGGCAAGGGCTGAAAAAGAGAGGGGGGAGGGGGGCTTCAGCTTTCTTTGTCGGAGAAACGTGCGCCAGTACGCTTTTTCCGCCGAATATTTCTCGCGTAGTCCCGCGGAAGCGTAACGAAAATACTAGTGCTTAAAACATTGGACAAAAATGCCTCAAAATGGAAAAAAATAACAGAATAGAAATGTAAGTTCAAAGAGTGCAAAATTATAAATCCCGGTCCCGCATAATTTACTAGGCAAGGCTCTCTATAGTCACCGCCTGTATTGAGAGGGATTTCCACTGAATTCAATCCATCGACGGCTTGTATGCCACCTGAAGTCTCGCACATGTTGACTCCAGCGCAGTGGGAATCTCTCGGAAGTTCCGTATAAATGATTTTGTTCCTGCCTTTTCGATTTGTTCATTCAAGCATTAGCCTAATAACGTTGGAATCTATTGCCTCACATCGAACCCGTTGGTCGATGTTGTTAGTGGCCTGAATCTGCGTCAGCTTTGTGAAAAGTTTCAAGCAACCAGTAATGCCCGAACCGGCTTTTTGCGCTGCTAACAACTCGCACTCTGACAGCAGTCGAACTTCTAATCACGTGAACCACTCATATAGATTTTCTTATTTGCTTTAGCCTCCGTGATCCACTTCGTAAATTTGCGATTCCATTCACGAAGCTCCGTGCTAGTTTAAAGTGCCCCTGGGGACCAATTGAACCCAGCGTCGATCGATAGGTTACGACGTTGTAATGCAAATACTCTAACCTGCCTTCAAATGGTGCTTTTATAAGGAATATAAAGTAAAAATTATTGTACAAAATTCCGCCACATCTTGTTTCCTCAATTAAATTGTGGCGCCGTGAAGACAGTTTTTTTTTTCTTTTGCGCGGACCAGTGAGTTTGTGCTACACCGCCTTCACTTCCGGGTGGTGATCGCGGCGTACTTTTCGGTTCGGGCGCAACAAGTTTGACTTGAGTTCGAGAAAAAGCATTCTTGTTTGAAATCCAGATTTCACAGCAATACATGCACATGTTTCAATCTTTTGCGTATCCCTTTCTTTTTTCTCTCGATCATTAAAACTCCCTTTACCCAGTGAGGCAATAAGCATCGCTTTAAAAAAAGGAATAGAAACGTCCACATAGCAGAAACAGCTTTACAGTCGGCTTCTTCAAAGGGCAAAAAAATACCGGGGCCATTTAAAGAACTTAGGCGCGAGCAAATGCGAAAGCATTACAATTCTTTTACAGTTATATTCCATTTCTACCGCAGTTGCATCCTGATTCGATTCTGATGATATTCTGTTCTTCAGTAGTTGGGGCAGTACATGTACTGATCATTACTGGTTGACATTTCGTATTTTCCCGCCTTTGATGACGCCACACCGTTTTCACCAATCACGAGTTTTGCAACGCCGCCACTTTCTGGGCGTCGCCGCGTTTTGGTGTCGATGAGCCATCTGATGTTTTCGCATTAAAATTAAATAGACTTGTCCTCATCCTCCCTTACAAAACTCCATCCAACTTTTGTGAGTAAAAATTTATATTTGGCTCTTTATGCGCCTGTTAATGTATATACGGCAGAAAAATGCGCATCTACTGCTGAGAGCATTGAATATTGAAATATTCTGTTATTCAGTTAGACCACGCTGGAAACAACTTCGTGATCACCATATTGAAGCCAATAGCTGTGCAGCCTGGTTTCCCGCATCCGCCCCCAAAAAACCCCCGCAGCTTACTTCCCAAATGGTGGTGGCGTCAACTGTATTTCTTTTCTTTTTGCTTATTCTGTTTATAAAATCTTCGTTTTCAATCAGAGTAGCTCCTTTATATTTAGGACGCGGTAATTAATCTATCGATTCAGGCCAGCTTCAGATAGTCCTCGGTGTCCATTTACGGAGGCTACTCGTTCCTTCGGCGGCGCTAACGTGTCGGAGAGAATGGGATGGGGTGTAGAGAGTCGGCGGCGAGCAGGCGTGCCAAGACCCGTGCCACTTCCCGTTGTTCGGTGTGTCGTGAGTGCGCTGTGGGACAGCATGTCTCGGCACGCACGTCTTCCGCTGTAAGCGGGTGCAAGGCCCCGCTGCACGGACTGCTCCGTGGCAGGGCGGAAAGTGCGCACCGTCCCTCGGGCGTCGGTGGCGCAGCGTTGGAGGAGGGGCGTCGTCGTCACACCCGGGCCGCCCTTGACACTGTTTCCGATGGCGGCCACCGGCGGCGCGCTGGATGCGCGTGCCGGGGCATCGCCGCCCGGCGGCCGCGGAACGAGCGCGCGTCGGTGTACGCACGCGAGCTGGATGCCAGCGAACATTCGTCCTCCTTGGCGAATATTCCGCCTCTAGGGAACAGTGAGGATAACTACATCGAATTATTCTTACCAGTAAGAAACGATTTCATGCCTCTCTCGGTCTGAATTGATGTGTGTTCGGCAGCAAAAGACGCATATATTGCTAAAAACATTGTTCACTTACGAATGGAACATTTATGCCTCCCGCAAGTCGATTCAACCCGTGACGTCAAGAATGAAGAGGACTCCGTGATCACCGTTTTTAATTGGAAGGGAAGCACGTGTAGTCTTGCTCCAATATGCGCGAGCAAAAAAAACAAATATCTTGGCGTCCTGGCAGCTTGGTTTTGAAAGCAGCTTGAGGGGCGATACCTGGATTTGCATCCTTCTTTTTTGCCTTTTTTCCCGCTACAAAAGCTTCGCTCTCGGTGAAAGAAGCCTCTTTGTCAAAGAACGCCCATCAAGGAAGATGTACAGAGTTGAGGGCGGCGATTAAAGTGCTTTTCCCACCAAGTTTCCACCCTCTGCCTGACTTTCGACAGCGCCCTACTATGCTTTCGTTGCTTTGCACTCAGTTACTCTAACAGACCGTCAGTTGGTGAAACCCCCACCACATGACAGGTCCCGCCCAGGCTCATATCCTCCGCTTGATCTCTGTTAGTATATTAGTACACGCTGCGGGCTTTTTTGTCACTCAATGTTACCGCTTTCATTTTTTTTTAACCAAAGCAGGCTGTCCAATCGTTAATCGATTTTCATTTCGTTAACCTCCCCGATTCGGTGCCGCAGGTCAGTACTGGTGTTATTAAAGTGTTGTATTGCCACGATGTCAACCGCTGTGGTGGCCTCGCTAGGCGTCCAAACTGTACTAGTTGGCGCCCCGTTAACCGTATTCATGTTTTGGCCAAGTGGCCTGGTCTTCTTCCCCTCCATCTTGGTCTATGAGCGCGTCTCAGTAAACCTCTTCTAACTGAGACTGCCGGTTTTGGGCGACAAGACATTGCTCTGCTGAGGGATATTGGCAAGCTGCGATTGTATATACAAGTTGCGCAATATTTCACCGGACTTTTGTGTACAGAAACAGCCCCGTTACAGCGCAAGATCACAAGCTACCGGCGAAGCCCTCAGTAACAGTCAAGGCTCATTTCGGATGCGCAGGAAATGATAAGCCGTGCCCTGCCCCGGTGCTCGAAGGATTTGCTGCTGTAAAAGTGAATGCAGAGTTACTGCGTCTCCCCAGCGGGAGTCATGCGTTCTTCCGGCACGAAGGGGGGTTAATTGTGGCCAACACTGTACATCAACGAAGGGCTGGAAGTCACCGTATAGGACGGAATGCAGATACGCTGCTCAGGCATTAGTCCATGTTCAGTGGTCGTTTTCGCTTGCGGGCTAGTGTGTCGTGAGGCGCGCAGCCAACTTAGACGTACACGGCAAAGCTGGACATAAATGCATTGTGCTCTTGTTTCCGTAGCCTACGCGACAGTGGATATTTCGGGCGACCTTGGTGGCGGCTATTTTCGACTGTGTTTGCTTTTAATGAAACTTTCTTCAATTCCTTCGTCAGACATAATTTCGTAAATACCGGACAGCATTTGAGAGGTTTCGAAGACAACGGCGACCCGAGAAAGTCTAAATACCCGCGTCAGTCTTGATTTCTATGCTCTGTTCCACGGTGCGTGGCCTCAGGGAAGACACCAAGAAAGGCGCCCCTTTTCGGAGCCAGATCAGAAGCGACTCGGCACGCGTGTGTCTGCGCAGCATTAGCGCCTCGCAGTTTTGTCGTCGCAGTACACTGGCCCACTGCTGCCGCCGTGGCCTGGGCCGCGCCTGTCGACACTCCGATAGCTGCTGGCTCTTATGCGCTCGGGCGCGATCGTTCCCAGGAACCATCGCTCGGCGCGGCTGCCTTTTCGCGCACCATCGGGACGACGCAAGGAGAAGGGCCTGCTGCCATTAATCGATCTCGTATTCTTTCCATTGACCCTCCCGTGCTTTATTTTTTTTATCTCGCTGCAGACACGCACACACCCCGTGTCAAACAAGCGCCCCTCCCCCTCTCTTTCTCTCTCCCTGTTTTCAAGCAGCGTATTTTATATTTGTGGATTCCCTCCAGTTTCTCTGAATCGTTTTTCCCAAGGCTTAACATGGGGCGCTATGAACATTTCTCATGAACATGACTTTGCGTTGGTGCTTTTGCTTCTTCCGCGCATTGCTCCGGAGTGGAGCTGCTGAGATCTGAGAAGCCGGCGTGTGAGCTCCTATACGGGAACTGTATGATGCCAAAGCTACAAGAAAAACATGTTGCCGTGGTTTGCTAAGGTTCGCTGCAAGAAACGAATTAGATTTAGTACACGCAACATTGGGGTAGGAAGGGGGTATCTTGGTCAGGCGGGACACATTTAACACTTGGAGATAAGTACCTGAGCCTGCTCGATGTTTGAGATATAAACAATTAAGAAGAGAAAACTAATCTATGAACTATGCGTATTGTTAATAACTTCGGCACTTAAGACGCAGGATTGCTGCGGCGTAGTATTATTTGTGACATGGAATGTATGGGTGCATATTGAAGGTATGTGGTGTAACGTTTCAACTCCCTATTTGGGGTAACTCCTTCAGTCAAGGCTGTTAATAAGTAATGAATTAATGGATTATGTACTGAAGTTTTATTCAACCTGTAGCATTAACGTAGCTCCCTCAGGTCTTGTATCCATAGAGTTTCAGGCATTTACCTAGAGAGAAAGCCTGCTGTGATCGTTCGTTCACCAAAGGAATGCAATGGAGATGTAAACTTTCTGCTTCGCCTCACAAGAGCTGGCCCTTGTATGGAAATATTACTATTTCTTGAAGCAAAGCTTCAAAACGTGCTTGCTAATGTCAAATCGCCTGTAATACCGAATGATTTCTTACCACCAGATTTCAGTGAAATATGTCATAACTTGCTATTCAAAATAAATTAATCCACAGGCTTTGGGACCAGAGCTTCTTGTTTTTCTGTGCAATTCAGAAAACGATAAGAACATATGAAAAACACTGCAACTATAAGGACACAATAGTAACATTATTGATCAATAATGTTCAAGGTGCAGTGTGGCAGCTGTGATTTCTAAACTGGATCCATGCCCTTGTCCAAACAATTAGTCAAGCCGCATTCAAACTTTCCGGAATTCCCACAGGCAGGTTAGGAAGAAGTCGGCCAGCTGTGCCAACGATAATAATGATAAGGAAAATGAGACAATATCATTGCAGGAGGAGAGGTGACCGCAGAGGCTAATAAAAGCTGGAAAATTCCATCCGGGGCATGTGTATGAAGACAATTCGGACTTCAAATAAAAAAATTAAATCGAAAAATTGGAAACGATGGCTGAGCGTGATGCCTAGTGCAATTGGCCGAAAGTAGGCAGCACTAGAGCGCTTAAAAGAGAGGAGAGCGAGCTCCAAGAGGAAAGTAAAAGGAAATAGGCAGCGGCAATTTATAGGCAAATCAAATCTAGAATCATTTTTTTTCCAGTTTGTATAAACCGTGGTGGCTCAGTGGTTAGGGCGCTCGGCTACTGATCCGGAGTTCCCGGGTTCGGACCCGACCGCGGTGGCTGCGTTTTGATGGAGGTAAAACGCTAAGGCGCCCGTGTGCTGTGCGATGTCAGTGCACGTTAAAGATCCCCAGGTGGTCGAATTTATTCCGGAGCCCTCCATTACGGCACCCCTCTCTTCCTTACTCCTTTCACTCCCTCGTTTATCCCTTCCCTTACGGCGCGGTTCATGTGTCCAATGATATAGCCGACAGATACTGCGCCATTTCCTTACCCCCAAAACCAATTATTATTATAAACCGCGTTTTGCTGTCCTGATGAAAAATCGCCGTACTTATACTTGACATGTACATACATCTACCTAGGTGTCGCTATTTGCCTCCCAGATAAATTCTGACCAGTTTAATCGGATCAAGTTAATTTCAGCAGTTATCAGCACTCCTCGGACCGTTCATCTTGCATATAGTCTTACGTACGCTTGTCGTTAAGTACGGGTATTAGCCCTCACGGTGGGGTGTCCTGATAATGGTTTTTTGTGATAATTATATTAGGATTTGCAGTCCTAAGATAATCCGACATCATTAGAGACCAGTCGATTGAGACTGTGACGGTCGATGAAAATGGTTATAGCTAGGTTGCAGCCGGTCACTTGGAATTGTGTTAGAGTACGTTGCTCTAGCCGCAATTTGCGAGCGCATATATACCAAGGTAGATGTACACTGGTAGCGAAGGCTCCATAGACGCCCACGGGTCCAAAAAATGGCGGCTCGTGGGCACTCCAGCGCCCCCTGGATTTTGGGGAGCAAACTACGCAAACGTGACGTAGAATGACGTCACGCATACGTATGCTTTTGGCGCGAATTATAAAGCGGTCTTTCTGTAGAATCCGCGTTTTCGAGCCCGTACCTCTCGAAGGTTGCTGCCTTTCAGCGCGCCCCAACCTTTGCCAGTCAAATGTGCTCGAGTTCCTGCTAGTTATGGCCTTGTTAATGTGCAATTGGGAACGCAATGAAAGTGACTGGTAAAGGAGGGGCAGCATAGAAAGGCAGCAACACTTCCAGACACTGGCGAAGCATGCATGATTCGTAGTGCAAATACTGGTGTTAGTACTTTTGAGAGCTTTTGAGTACAGCAAGGTATGATGCACAAAGCACTGGCTCAAGTGCACAGTTCGCAATAGAGTGTACGGCAAGTATGGTTTTCATAGTTTCATATTCATTGTGTATTGCAGCAACCAAACAAATACAGTCACAAAGCACACCCTTGGCACACAAACAAAAAATACATGTCACAGGCAGCAGAAGCAGTATTGTTTAAGTTGGCTAATCATATCAATAGTCACAGTGCAGATAGGAAAAAGCCCTGAAGTGCCACGAACGTTGTCAGTTAGGAAATTGAAAAGTATAGAAAACAATGCTACGACAGCTTCAATTGAAGCAAACATAACATGACATAAGTAGGCGCATCAACACAGACCATAGAGCACACTGGGATTATTCTTCACATTTAATTTCTTCAGCTGAAAGAATATAGCAGGTGCGTTTACATCTGCAAGGCAATGTTAAAGCCAGCTTTAGCACCCTCAAACGTGCTCAACGTAGGAGCAAATACCATACATTGAGCCGGCGTACCATCTCCAGAGTACTTCTAGTCGTTAGCCGGATCAATTTGAAGTAATTTTACGTCAACAAAAGTACACTTGAAGTACAGCGCACAGTGAAGTGCAAGGACATTCGCCGGGCAGTAAAGCATGTAATCAGTGTACTGTACGCTACAATATAGCCAGATAAAAGTCCAGCGCTGTTCTGTTCGTTGCGCTGACAAAGATCCTACTAAAAACTCTGAGATGCAACTAGCCTGCTAAAAGGTGGACTGGTAGCCAGGGGTGCCGAGTGGTAGTTATGATGACAATGGTTGATTTCATTATACCTGCCAGCACGGAACTGCAGGGGGGGCGAGCAGGTGGAAAAATTAATCCCAGCGCCACGGAAACTAGGTTAATCCATTACCTAGAAAGTCTCCTTTCAGAGGCATTCGCTTTATCGGTATGGCGTTTTATCTGACAGTATTGCACAAGTACATAGGTGACACTTGAACAGGCTGTACATGGCATAAAAGTACCCTAAAAGAGTGACATAGTGGAATGAACGATGAAAGATGCTACATTGTTAAACCATTGCCCCTGTGAGCAACCACGCCACATCCTAGCAAATCAAAATACACAAGTAAAAAATAAAAGAATAAAACCAGGCTGTGAACCAGAAAAAAACCCTTTGCAACCGTTAAACCAGACTAAGCTGATTTGTTGCACAGGCAGCATAAAAGCCTGTAACTTCACAAAATATTCAGCCAACAGCTCGGGAATTGCATCCTATTCATTTGCTTAGCCTCAGTGCTTGCTTCGTGGCTTTCCGTTTAGTAGTTTGACTGTGCAGTTCAAGATTTTTTCTGCGTGCAAGCCAATGCAGCCTCACCCTGGCGAACAGGGCAAACAAACCATCATAAACGTCATCACCACACACAGTCAGCGATTTTTCTACCTTGGCATGAAGCAACATGCACAGATCATGCCCTACTTGTTCTTTTCCCGCAATATTGGAACTAGATGCGACAAAAACCTGCTCGCAAGCATTGATGAAAGCTACAAACGAGGGTGTAGGAACTGACAGGCTCCCAAAGTCACCTTCTCCAGGATTTTTGACACTTAAGTGCAAGAGAACTTGGCTCTGATCGGCAAAGGCGGCATTTTCTAGCCTCACCTCGCACGTATGTGGCCCTGTAACACACCTGTGATCATTCATAAACTTGTAGGCAAGCCAGCCAGCAAAATAGACAATGTTGTTCTCTAGTATTGGAGACTGATAATCATATGGCAAAACTTCTACTGCAACTGGCAAAGATGTGGCAGCTGTACAGAGAGAAGGAGCAGACTTAGATAAACAAACTGGGAGAGTGGCTAGAAGGCTATACATGTCTTCAGCACAGTTGCTGCTTTCCGACAGTTTGAAAAGGTTGCTAAGTAAAAGATGCCTAAATGCTGCTTGAAACTGCCGGCAAGACGAGTTGCTGTTCGATCCAGATTTCGAGCTAACAATAGCAAAGGTGTTTTCAAGTGCATCCTGGTTCAGGTGCCTGGTAAGGAGGTATGTCAAACCATAGCGAGAGGCCAGGTGGTTCCATAACAGCAGCACAGCCCTCATAGTTTGGCAGAAGCCACGGATGCAAAGAGGCTGCCGCGCACAGCCTAGAACTTCGATGTTTTCGAAAACTGCAATACACTCTTCCAAAAACTCTTCATGCACAGATCCTGCACAAATTGCAGATGCATACGGAGGCTTTCCCCGCTTCTGTGAAGTATTTATACTGTCAAAGAGTCTATCGATCCTCTCAACAAATCTGGCTGTGTGGATAGCCTCTGATGGCAACTGTTGGAATGTTACCAATGTGCACAATGCAGCAGCGCAATGATTGCTGAATACCTGTGCTGCGAGTTTCACAGACATCTTCGAAGCAAAAGTTAAATTAAAGTGCCGGGCACTCAACTTTGGGATGGACCGAATTTGCATTTCTCGATCCTTCTCATAAGCCTGTCGTATGTACGAGCTTTTAATTGTGTCACTGCCTACCCTGAAGTCATACTTGAAGAGCATATTGCGCAAGCACTTGAGCAAATGCGGTGGATCAAAAATAAAGAAAAGGGGTTCACCATTCACACTTAAGTACGGCTTTTCAGGGGTCACAAGTTTCGAAAACAGAGAAACATTTTGGTTCCCCTGATCACAAACCACAGCCACAGGCTGCAATCCAGCTCCAACCAACATTTTGTGGCATTTGAAGAGGAGGTCATACAGAACAGTTGCAGGCGCTGCCTTATCTGCAAAGAAGTAGCCAAGAGGCTGCTTCCACGGTGTACATATTCCTTTGGCCATGAACACAAGCGCCTTGTTTGCAAGATTTGGACCTTGTGCTGCACTGTACTCTTCAAGGCCTTCAAATCTGTCCGACACTGGATTGTACGACAGCTCCTTTGAAACATGCATTTCATCAAAAATTATGGTGCAAGCCCTGTCTTGCCGTGGAAAAGACGCTGCCCGTTTCTCGATCAAATCAAAAACTTCAGGATAAAATCCAACCCTCAATGGTACGCGTGCAAGCCACAGCTGCAGTGACCTAACAGATGGAAGTTTCAGGAGTTTCCTGCAATATCTGTAACCTTTTGGGCTGTGGAAGTATAAACCTAAAGCAAAGGTTTTGTTTTGGCTGCACCATCGACGGCCAAACCTGCTGACATTGTGCATCTTTAACTGAGCTTCAACAAAAGCAGCAAAAGCTGGTGTTAAATGCTCACGCAGACTATCTACCAATTCGGCACTGGTCTTCATGCGACGGCGCTGAAGCAGCAGTCCTTGCAGCCTCTTGTTGCGGTTACGCAGCTGCCTGAGCTTGGCTCGAAGTTTCCGCAGTGGCCGCCTTTCATTGATGGGGCTGGTGAAAGATCCTGCAACGTACAGAGTCGACGGAAGAGCAATAAGTTGCTACGTCGGGTTTAGTCATAGCTGCATGTAGTCCTGTAGCACCAAAAAGTGTGCAATATTGCGAAAGCGTTGTAAAATTGCTAACCTTCATAAGGAAGGGGCGAACTGCTGAACGGAGCTCCTGGTGACAGATCAGCACTCGCTGACAGTGTTGCGGCCACCCCTGCCGTGCCAGGTTCCAGAGATGAAGCGCTTGCTTCAGTGCTTTGTCCTGCATATGTGTGGTCAGCTGCGCCCACAGAATATAAAGAACAAAATATAGTGACAGCACAGTTCTGACAGGGAAGCCAGCAACCCAACAATGCACAAATAATAACTAAGCGCCACAGGCGGAATTAACACCTACACTGAACCATTATGAAGCCACTGGCGTGGGAACAAGCTTGGTTCAGCGTAGAACCAGTAGGGCTGGCACCATCTGCATCTGCACAGCGCACAGACAAGGAATTGTAGCATATTTCTGAGCCATACCTCCTCAGGCTGTTCGAGCAGATACGAAATAACAATCACCTTCTTGGAAGAGTAGCAGCGACTGGGACGACCGACTCTGGACGTACCCCTTGGAAACAGGTTCACCGGAGACAGCAGCTATCATAGGAAGCAGTCCAATGAGCTTTCAGTCGTCACCATTTTCAAAAGATTTATGTCAGTTATGCATACAACCCTGCTCACCTGGTTCTCCAGCCCGGCGCACTGATGCCGAAGTTTCGCTCAGAGATTGTGAACAGTCCATGTCGCTGCTGCATTCGCTTGAGGTGTCTGAAATGGCAACATTATTGTGGAGAGAAAAGAGAATTCAGTACCTTTACAGTAAATAATTTCCAAAGAACTATAGCTTCCACAGCATGCGGTTCACATTGTCATCACTCTAGAAAGAAAAATGCTTATCCAATGAAATAAAATTCTGTTTACCACCCTTAATCGTTAGGCACATTAGTTTGATGTCATCAGCAGCTGTGGAGCACCAGTAAATCATTTGCAATTTTCGTATGCTATGTTTTACTTTGAAGAGTGCGAAATTCGCCTATCACACAAACAACGATAGCTCGCAAATCAAGTAATGTGCCCCATATTGTTTACAGATTTATGCAGGTCAGCCTATGGCCTACGCAATGAGATGCAACAAGAATGAATTCGTAAGCAATTATCGCAAAAAATAAAAACCTGTACAAACATTGGCTTTCGCTAGCATGAATATTGAGGTAAAAGGCAACAACACACACAATTATTAGTGCATTTCTATAATCGTTCAGTGCATGCTTTGATACATAAGACATGAGCACACAATATCTCGAGAAGCTTTTCACCAAGCGTACCTTGCCCAAGTCGGCATAAGATTGCATCCTGATAAGACTGAAGATGAAAAAAGAAGCTCTGCATACAAGAAAGCAAAGTTCTGGAGTACTAAAATTCATCAAACATTTAGGAAGGCTCACCCTTTTTTCCCCCTCACTTCTTTTGAGCTATCAAAGGAAGGACGAGAATGCCCGGTGGACACGACAGTGACCGTTCATGAGACAAGGTTTCACGGTGAATATGAAAGATTCAACTCCCACTTGCTGCAAAACATGTAGAGTCACCTGGTTTCCGTTGCTGAAGTGGCTAGCGGCATCAAACAGCCTGAACCGGAAGACTGACAGACTCACGCAAAGATCCTTTGGAGCCCTTTGCCATACCAGACTACCGAATATCCCACTTCCATTATCCTTTTTTTTTACCGGAAATATCAGGCAAGAGTATTCACACCGTCAGTGTACTTTTTCCGCACCCGTGCCTAGAAATTCGCTTGAGCACCCTTCGCCTACTAAGCTTGTGCCATTAGCTTACCACAAGCACAAACCTAATTCTATGCTATGTTGGACATTTGTCACGAACCTCACATACAGTGTACAGTGCATACAAGAGACGTAAAACGAATATTATATATATATATATATATATATATATATATATATATATATATATATATATATATATATATATATATATATATATATATATATATATATATATATATATATATATATATATATATATATGTGTGTGTGTGTGCTTACGTGAAAGCGATCCATTTTCGTTTTCGCTTAGCAGGGTGCAGGTAAAAATTTACTGTAATTTTTAAAGCCACAAGACAGATACAGAATTCGTTTTGCAAAAGACGCTAGACTGTTTACGGTTACGACAAAAAGGAAAAATTTCATTTTTTCACAAAACCTGACATTTCAAGAGCGGCGAATGCCTTAAAAGTTTGATAACAAAAATTACCGGCAATGCTTGCTCGAGTAGGCAAAGCATCGCGTCGCAGCCTTCCTGACGGCAGATACACAGATGGTTCGAAGTGCCTCGAGCAAATCCTGAGTTCTCGTAGCTGCGACGGCGCCTTCTTCTCCAGGCTGACGTTGCGGCAGAACTGCGCCCACGCTCGGCACCTGGACGTGATGCAACATGCACGTTAGATACAACTGCGCCAAAAGGAATACGCATACTCGAAACGCGAATGCGTCATTATTCCTGTCACTGCTAACTGCAGTAAATTATACTTGCATTACATCTGAACTATGGTAGTAAATGCTCGCGCCAAGCTCTCTGCGCCCCAGAGTGCGGTAACGCTCATCCTCATGCCACGCGGCTAGCTGCTTTTCTAAGCTCAACGAGTGACGAGAGTGAAGTGCGTTTAAAATTACCCTGGCAGTCATGTATACGTAGGACAGCAATACCAAGGCAGGCAATAACTCCTGCTGAGCGAATCCAGTTAAAGCCTCCTCAAAGCCGCGCACATACACGAGGCTGAGTTTCGATACTCCCAGCTGCGAGGGGATCCTCAAATTGGCTTCATGGCTTTGCAAAACTAAACAATGTCATACTCAGAGCTGTCAGGTAGCAAACTTCGTTCTAAATGGGCCTCCCGGTCAGTAGCGTGCACGTGGTTGCTCCTGAGAGCCCGGTGTGAAGTTCACGTTGGTGATAGTCAGCTGCATGAAACTCACTATAATTTAGAAAAATGTGGGCCTCTTTCGCACACCTCAGCACTGAAAGTGTGTGCCCTGCAGTGTAGTACATAAATATCCCCGAAAACATGAAGCCAAGTACGCACGAACGGGTTACAGCTATGAAACACGAGCGAACAGCCCGCCGAAACCATATCGAAGCTATCGCGCATACCTAGAGCAGACGACACTGTCAAGAGCTCACCTGTGAAAATCCAGCGGGAATCGGTGTAGCGTAACACCAATGGTACTATCCACGCTGTCGCAGTGTACCACGGAGCATCGTTTCTTCACATGCCGCAAGCTCATCTTGAAATGAAGCGCTAAGCGCTTCAAAAGAAGAGCGCGAAGCGTGCAAAGACGGAAAAAAACTTCGCACTGGCCGCACGCCGAAGGAAACGACAAAACCGAGAAAACTGCCGCAGCGGTGCAGCGGGGTGCAAATCTTACCGAACGGTGACAAAGAAGCGACGTGCAAGGACGACGAAAACTTCGCAAAAGGAGCATTTTGAGACCGGCGAGCTAAATTTATACGCTTTACCAGGCACGCCATCGCAGACAGCTGCCGATAAGAAATCGCCACTGTGGCCGGGTTAGCCGGGTATCGAAACAAGACCTGCAAAGACGCGCTGTAATGCACCGCACACTCATGAATAGGGGGCAGGTCAAGAGTGTTGCAAAAATACAAAATTTGCCAGGTTTTAATAAAATGACTTACCTCTTTCATAAAACAAGGTGCTAATATATTTTTTCTTTTCTATTGGCAGATTACATTCCAATTTTGTAGCTTTATCATTTCTTTATATGAGTGTTTTGCCGCCCATCCTCTGGTTGTGCTGCAGTCGCGCTAAACCACTTTTCGGCCCAGCCTTCGCCATACCAGTGTAAGCCCGTACCTTCTCCTCGTCTGCGCGTGCGTCCATTCCTCAACGTTCTTTTTTTTCTCGGTCCAGGGCTCAGTGCAGTGACCGCTCATCCTCTGGCAGAGTGAGGCAGGCAGCGCTAACGGACGAAAACAGCTACACAACTAACAGAACCGATGCCGGAACTGCCAACAGTGAACTTCGTGGAGAGATGGATATTTTTTGTTGTCCTTTACTTTTGTTTTGATTTATTTCGAATTTGTTCTCTTTTCGGCGTGTTACTGGCTCCGGCTGTTTTTGAAACGCAGCGTTTGACTTTCGAAGGTGTCTGCAGTTTAATGTGTTTATGGTCCGCTCGGTGGATGACGCGGTGAATTTACAAACTTTATTTTTTAGGCATATTTTTTTTATTTGCGTGTCTACGTCTGTCACGTGAGCTAGAGGTGTCCAAATAAATTTATGGTAGTTTCCGCGCCTGTCATGTTCACTGTGTTTGTGTTAATTGGCTCTTGTCCCTTCTCGTTGCCCCACGTCACAATGTGTGCACGACAAGTCCAAACAAACTTCTCAGCCCTCAGCCTGTTCCCTTCCGTCAAAGACGCACTGACCACTACCTAAAGCCGCCCAAGCCCCGTATATCATGGGGCTTTGTCAACTTCCCATTTCCGCGCTTCCTCTCTTTCATTCCTTCTCTCCCTCTCTGTGCGTTCCTGTCCTGGATATGTATTCATCGCGGGTCGCCTTAATGGCCTGCTTAATCGTGGTGGCATCGCTCTGTTCCTCGAAACGACCAGCCACGTCGGTCACACGCAGCTTACATCTCGAAGCCCTGAAACAGCGCGGGGCAAAACACATCCCTGCCTGAAAAATCAATACGCGGACCCGTGAGGCCCTCGTATCGCGGCTCCAAACATTGCCTTCGACGGTGGCGGTGCGCGTTGTACACGAGGGATCGATACAGGGGCCGATTGCCCCGCGCGATTGTCAGTTCGTCACAGCTTGGAAGTCAATTACTCCAGGCGATACTCAGCAAGACGAGGAGAGAAGGCGGGCTCATTTGTTTTCTCTGCGTCTACTTCCTTGAACTTATTCTAATGTTATGCAACGTCTCCAGAAAAGCAACAGGGCAAAGTTGAGTTTAAAAAACACACCTTGCACGAAGGAGCAAGACTGAAAAAGAAAGAATACCGCAAGCAACGACATCGTTTTTTGCGAGAGTAAACTACATGGCGGGACTACTGCGCTATTTCGCCACTTCTTTCTGCGGCAGCGGTCGAATTTCGATGGAGGCGAAATTCTAGGGGCCCGTGTACTGTGCGATGTCAGTGCACGTTAAAGAACCCCAGGTGGTCGAAATTCCCGGAGCCCTTGACTACGGCGTCCCTCATAGCTTGAGTCGCTTTGGGACGTTAAACCCCATAAACCATAAATCATAAACCAAACGACTTCTTTCCCACAGAGAGTTTCGTGCAAGTTCTAATAGAAGAGCACCTCTTTCTCATCCGTTGAGTTAGATGCGCGCCTTTTCTTTCCATATTTTGTTCCACGCCTCTTTCTTTTGTCTCCCTCCTGTCTACACGCGGCAGTGCTTGTGGCCCAGTTGCTGTAGTTGTTGCCTTAGTGAGATGGAGCCAGTCGACAGGCCCATGCACTTTCCTCTTTTTTTTTTCTTCAAGCAGTCGCAGCACCAGCAGCCGCCATGTTTCGGTGTCAGCACTAAGTACGTTGTGCAAGTATTCATTCGTGGATTAGACTATGTGGCGTGCTGCTGTGCCGCCCCGTCCTTTTCTGTGCGGTTTGTTGCAGAACGTTTCTGAGAGAAAGATTCAACGTGGTCTCCAGTGTTGTGCCCTATTCGAGGACCCTATAGTCGGTTTGCACAGGCCTGGCGCCCTGCACCAGTCATTGGAGAAACGAAGACGTATTAGCGCAGCATACCTCCTGCGCGCGCCCAGTGCCACTATCTGGGGCCAGTTGGGGAGCACCCCTGCCGCTGTGCTTGCGCTGTAGGCATGCGGTAATCCGGCATACGTCTACTCGAATAGGCATCCCCTATGCTAAATCTCTTCTAACGTCAGAGGTTCCCTTCAGGGCAGTAACCGCCGTAGTTGGCGTTGGCGTTTCGCGAGACTGGTAGAGAGGGTCGTGTCGTCACAACTACATGACCACGCACGCGTGATTCAAAGACCCCACAACGACCTCATAGCACAACAGTGACGACTTCACTACGCAGTTCCTCATTTGTCTACAGGGTTGTGAAATCATTCCACCCTCATTACGTAGTGCCTCTGAAGACAGAGAAGCAATTGCACTGAAAAGAAAAACGGGACGAGCCGAGGCTGGAACCACTGCCTCTTGGATAGTGCGCAGTACCCCTGCACCACTGAGGACGGTTACCACTGTGAAACACGATATTCAGCGACAGCCATTTAGGTATTTTACGATATTAATATAGGTATTTTACCCCACAATATTTTTGCAGTATGCTGAGGTGGCAAATGTGAGAGCGACTTCATATCTATATAGCTTTAGAGCGCTGTTTTAAGTTTTCCAAGCACACTGGCTTTCTGACTAGCCCTCTTCCCCAGTCCACCACCGCTGATCCTGTCTCAGGCAGCGTGTTTGGCAGCAGCTGCCACTGATTGAGCGTGCTACATTCCTTCGCTTTAGCCATACTCTGCCTCCTCCGTTTCCTTGCGCGGTAACTGCCCTCGTGGTAACCACCTACCGGCTGCACCTTTTCGTGCTCTCGCCGTGCTCTTCTCCTTCCAGGGTAACCACCCTCCGAGTGGGTCTCATGGCAACTCGCCCGCCGACGACTACAACGCACTACTGCTACGAGGACGCGGAACCCCAGGACGGGCTGTCGCCGTAAAATAAAAGCAGCCGTCCAGTCTGCGCAGTGATATGCAGAGGAACCCGGGCCGCTGAAGGGACCCACTGACGTTACCGCGTCATACGCTTCCTGCGGAGCTCGAGTGTCCCCCCATTTTTTTTTCGGCCAGCTCCCTCTTCTCAGGAGACAGGGGCGCCATCAGATACAGGCCGTACGTTCGTAAATACCCGGCACTGGCAGACTAAGCGGAGAGTCGTGGTACAATCACCAGCCGGCGGGCGCCGTGAAACCCCAGAAGAATTGAGATATGTGTAGAAAAGCGCAGCGGAGAAAGCCTCACATCTACGTTTCGTTCACACAGTTAGTTATTTAAAGTAAAGAGGTTCTTCATGACCTGATGCTTCTCTGATGGCAGCTTCGTGGAAAATTTCTTTTTCTTTACAGGAGTCGTTCTGTCGCCACAGTAAAAACGAACTTGGCCGCGACGGATAAACACAAAAAACTCACAGGACGATTACGATGCTCGGTCACGCATTATTACGGAGCATCTATAGTAAGTGTATTCTGCTACTTAATTGTCTCCGATTATCTCCGATTTAATGATTGAAGAATTTTTTTTTCTTTTAGTCTGAAACTTCCTCTGTTGGGGGAATTGAACACCACAGCGGCAGCTTAGTGGTTCGGGCATCCGCCTCACATCCGCCTCGCTTGCGGGAGGTGCCGGCGTGTACCCACTGGTGATAGTGATACAATGGGTGCAAGATTTTCCACGGCCTGGTGTTCGGTCTCTGGGGGGAACTGCGTGGAAATGTGTCCTTGTCCCCAATTTGTGTACCGAAAATGTGCCATGGCACTCTTTGCACAAGGCTGCCTTTGCGCCATTAGAATTCATCATCGTCATGATGACCATCGTCATTATTTAGGAACGTTCTTCGGAGGGACGAAGGCCGTCTTTTGGTGTTTCAACGAAAGCTTGTTCTCTGTCGTAGCATGCCCTTACTTTAGATAAACCTTATTTTAGATTTTTCTCGAAGTAATATATGACTGCATTTCGCAATGTCGCCCTCTGTGAGCTGTTAGAGGTGGCAGCGAACGCCCTCTTATATAATGCTGGTGACGTCACCAACTCTAAGAACCAGTCAGAGGCGTTGGGAGGTCACGTGAATTTTAACTCCACAATTATGAGAAGTGTTGTATGGGGCACGTTACCGATGACGTCATCATTCTTAGAAGCAAATAGAAGCGTTGTATGAGTCATATGACCGGTCTTTGGTCAAGTGACTTGATGCGCCTGAACGCTGCACAACCAGCAACCGCCCACACCATTGACCGCTTGGCTGCAAAAGTAGCATAAACATAGATACAAACACAAGGCGAGAGAAGCGGCAAAACAGGAGCTCCCATTGAAGGTTCAAAACACTGATGACCAGCCTCCTCAAATTTAGCGTGACCAGACTGAACGGGCGTGACGGCAGCCCGCGCAGTGCGCTGTGCTAGGGACCTGAGCGCATTGATTGAGGCTAGAGGGCAGCTGCTTCTGTCCTCTTGCGTGGCTATAAATAGCACGGCATTCCCAGCTTCGCCATCTCCCACACGGCGCGATGTTGCCTGGCGACAGAGCGTAGCAGTGACAAGAGTGAACCGCGTCCGTCCATCGGTTTTGCGCAACTTTCAATCGCCGTAGCGCGGGCAGCCTTCCTGCTCATTTTGCGGTATAAGCTTACGAAACACACGAGCCCAGTTTTGTAACAACCAGCGCACGTGGCAGTGCGAAGGAAGGGTTAAGAGAAATTTCTGATTTACACGCGCGAACGCACAATTCCTTTTAAGGTTATAAGATAACAATGAGTGGATTCCTGAAGACCGCTGCTGATAAATCACAAACAAAAAAGTGTGCCAGCAAGCAAACTACGTGGTAGTAGTATCTTGCTTACCGCAGAACAAGACACGATTCTTGTTTTAAACGCTGACATATTTGGCCATAAGAACTAACCCCTACATAGTTAGAACGACTGATTCCTGGTAGATACCCGATACGCCCTATACTGATACCAGTTATAAGAAACAGATTCTTCGCTATCGAATCCCTCTTATGTTCAACCGAAATGTCGCAGATCTGTCACCACCTATCGCATACCATATACTATTTTTTCTTTCAACTATCTCTTTATATCCTTTGTTACTTTCTCAAAGTTTCTTTGTTAATTTCTTCCTTTGCTAGCATTTGTGCGCATCTTATAAGTACGGTCGTCTCGTTATGCAAGTGCATGCGACAATGTGCTGAAATCCTCCTGTTAAACAGATATCACTCTTGTCTATATTCCTGTTGCTAAATTTGAACTTTTGTGAATGTTTGTAAACACTGCGTATTCTTGATACGCAAGCATGCAAGGAGGTGTACTCCTTACTATTACCATGTACGGTCGGAATCAATTTGAAGGTGACCACTTCAATGCAAACCTACTTGTACAGAGCGCTACACCGCATTCGGTATCCGCAAGGAGACCGAGCAAAATGCAGGAGATTAGTTGGCTCCCTCGTCTTTGTATGCTTCAACGCCGCCTTTTTAGGAGAACGAGAGATTTTCTTGTAAAAAAAAAAAACAATTAATGGCTTTCTTCCGCCGAAACAAACGCGACCAAAATTGATGCTGACTGTGCAGGGGGAATATTGTCCCGCTCCCACATAGCAAGCTAACAATTAATGTTTTAACAGTGCCTTCCAACAATCTACGATGTTGAAATAAATATCATGCTGATGATGATAATGAGCCAACACTTATACTGGCTTGAACCCGTAAACAAATGGTGCCGAAAATGCAACTCAGAAACTGTGCATGATTGATCTACTGTTTCCTGCTACCTCTGGCTCACTCGGCAGCTGCGAAACCATCCCATGAAGAGGACATAATAAAATAAAGCATCTCTCATTGTAAATTATTGCTTTGGCATTGATACGAGAATTATAGAAAGAAGAATATTATGAACCAGAAACAGTTGCCGAGTTCGCTACAAGAGTTTGTGCAACAACGCACAGAAACGCTGCGAAGCAGTTTATGCAGCTTGTTAACCGCTCTGACGACATTTTATGTTTGACTACTGAATGGATGATGCAAAACAAGTGTTCGGTTGCAGTGTTTAGTATCCTAGCTCAAGTCAAGAACAAGAATGGGGCATGTGTCGTGCATGTAATGCAAAGGCAAAATAACCGCTGGTCCTTAAAGGGACTATGCAAAAAATTAACTGAGATTACGTAAAACAGACGAGAGATAGGCATTTCATCACTCGTCACCCCAAAGCAAGGATTTTTAAGCTAGCATCAATAACAACGAAGATATAGACGATTAAAAATTACGCTCCTCCTCTCCCCTTAACTCGTACACGCAGGGCACCAGACAAAAGTAAAGAAAACAGGTCTGGGACTGGGCCCCGCCTTTGAATACGTCATCAGATGACGTTCGCTTTGCAACTTCCGGTTGTCGCTCCTAGCCCCCCAGCAGCAGCGTCGGCGGCGTGGCGCCATCTCTCCGGTCTCTCTTCGCCTTCCTGGATTGCGGCGCGCGTCGGGTTTCTTTTCTTGCCGTCTGTTGTAGTTAGCAGTAATAAGCCCGGACCTCGAGGTGCGACTGCTCGCTCTTACAGCCGCGATGGGCATCGAGCCCTATGCGTGCCCACGAAGAGCCGTGCCAGTGGCTCCGGAACTCCCGACAGAAGGAGGCGGCAGATTAAAATTGAAACCATATGCGCGAAGGCAATGCCCTGGCCCGCGCTTGCCCGAGAGGGTCGCGCGACGGCACGAGCAGATGATTTTCACGGCTACCGGAAGTGTGCCCGTGACGTCGTGGCTGCCTTGACTCCAGCGAATGACATGGTACAGTGACGTCTTTCTTCCTCGATTTTAGTTCCAAAATCGGGCACTACGAGCACACCAATCGGCCCGCTAATTTAAAAAAAAACACGCTTTTTTAATTTATAATAAATTACCGGCTCAGTTCCGAAGACTTATGCTTGGTGTGAACGCTCATTAGCATCATTTCTAAACATAGAAAACATTTACAAGCGACTTTGAATTCTTTGCATAGTCCCTCATTCATGTTGCGACGCCACCAACCATGCCGCGCAACCGCGAAACGTGACCTTATCTGCTAGCGTCGTAAAAAATAAAAAGACATCAGTTGACAACAACTTCCATGCCTCGAAGATGGCTATATTATAATCTCCACTAACGAATAACAGTAGTGAGCCAAATCTACATTAAAATATTTCACTTTCTCAAAGAAGCCAGTGGCATCAAAATTATAGCGGGATTATGACTTCGTTTGCGATTACCTTTCTGCTTTGGAACAGGAGGCGCTCTAACAAGAGACTATTTTCTTGCCGCGGAGTAGCATCACGTGCCGGTGACAAATGTGCGTGCAGCTTCACCGCAGACGAGTTGCGCCCCACAGCGGTGGCGACCGTGACGACGCCAAGTGCCTAAAGCACGAAGTCCAGCGCTGCTTGAGTTTAAACCAGGCTCTATGGTGACGCGCAAGTCCGAGTCGAGATGAATCTATGGCGGCGGCATTTCGGAAGAGTTGACTGGTTGTAAACTACCGGTGGGATTAGCCTTGCAGTTGCTGCCGGCAATTGCTCCACCGTAGTGACACTTAAATAGAAATCACAGAAACACTGTCCGCAAAAAAAACCCAAATAGACACTCCTGAGGTCACCATGTGGAGGCCAAATCCGTGTCCTGCAGGTAAAGTAGAAGAAGGCGAGAAGCATCCCTTCTACTCGACTGGCTCCCGCGCGGGAAAACAATGTCCTGAAGAGAACTGTGAGCAACTCCTGCCTTCTTGAGGGATCCGAATAACACAGCCCGTTCCGCGTTGTACAAAGTACAGCACAAGAGGTAATGCTCTATGTCACCACACACACCACACGTTGAACACAATGGTGACAACGCTAGGCCAGTCTTATACATCCACGCCGGCGTACGAGCAGAATCCGTGCGAACGCGGTGCAGCAAAGATGCTGGCACGGCTCTGTGTGCAGTCCATTCGAAACGACTCACAATGAATGCCCACGATGGCTTCAAGAGACTCCATTTGCAGTATGACGAAGGATGGTCGGTTGACCACATTACGGAACGGAAGCTCAAGCTGATCTCGGTCAGAGTTTGCATATATCCCTTAATGATATAGACCATGCATCTCGACAGCGCGTTCAATGAACAGTTTGACAAGGTTCGCTAGCAAATACTGGGTACTGTAATTCGTTGGTCTCAGAAACATGGCGAACACAACTGGAAATGAAGCCATCCAAACTGTCTAAGTGAAATCGTCAACTGAAACATTCACACTTGTTCCGCTATCTGATCAATGAACGAATAGTAGAGAAATGTTTCATCCAACAAATAAACGTGCATTAATGCGCAGACGAAATACGATGAACGCTGACCACAGATTAAACAGTTTGGACGGACACAATTTAAAACGTTGAAGTAAGCCCCCAGTTTGTGTCTTTGTGTGCGCATGCGCGCTTTCGTGCTCTCTTTCTTATTCGCACCACCGAGTGCAGCTTTTTGGAAGGCGCACATCATATCTCACACGCATGCAACACTGAAACCTTTATGAAGCGGAGTTGCGTTTGGTTTTCCTACCAGCTGATAGCTAATAAAAATTGTTCTCTGTGTGAAAAAAAAGTGACATAAGATTACAGAGACACTGTCCAGGCTGCAAAAAAAAAAAAAGCAAGATGAAAGCGTGGAGCATTGAAAAATTCTGTTTTCATTATGCATCGCTGTTTCCACGGCAGCCATTGAATGACGTAGACATTTGATGGGTCCATATTGACGCAAGGACAACAATGGAACGACTTTTGTTTTGGTAAACAGCACGAAATCGGCAAGGATGACCCTTTGTCTGCCGCACAAAAACACCTACAAGCTGCAAAGAATTCTGCACCGCAGCACCTTTGGCATTGACAGCTTCCTCCACCGCTTTCATATGCATGTCCACCTGACAAGTACGACTTCGTCTCTCTCAAGTATCAAAGCAAGACCACCATATTTGCCCGTTTCTGAGGCACCGACATGATTAGGCTTGCGTGCTTCAGTGCAATATGCTTCTTCTTACGCTCAGTATTTTAATGCAAAAACATTAGATGTCGCACTTTAGTGGAAACACGGAGGCGCTAAAAAAAATTGGCATCAGAAAGTGGCGTTATGAAACTCTCGATTGGTCGCTACGGTGTGATGTCACTAAAGGGGGGAAAATACGAAATTGTGACAAGTTATAGTCAGACTCAGTGCTAGTACTTACAACTGCGCCTTCTACGAAAGAATAGAGTATAATTGGAACAGAATTAGATTAAAATTCAAGTAGAATTGAAATAGAATTAGAATAAAATTGGAATAAAATTGCGATGCTTTCGGATCACTGGCACGTAAGTTGCTCGAATTTGCTCGGTAATGTTTCATTAAAATTAGAGAGATGCACAACTTTCTGTTTAAGCTAGGTGCAAATATTATTTTTCACATTACTTCTCAGTGTTAGTTAATGATATCGTCGATGTTGGCTGTGGCTACTATGACGGCGTTTAATCATCCTTTATAACAGTGACGCTGTGAAGGCAGATGTACAAGGCAGCAAACGCTAGGCAGTGGCCGCCATATTTCTTCCAAACATGAGTGAAGTAACGCGGTACTCCTGAACATTTACCAATGATTCTAACTGAAATCACTCGAAGACAGGCGCTTGCTGTGTCAAACTGCGTTATGCACCCTCACTCAGCGCACTTAGCATAGCGCGTGATCTATAGGGTGACCTCTCCTCCAGTATGTGCACCCCTTTCGTCCCGAAGGACCACGACAGCAGAAAATACTCGTTGTCTACCATCAGCACGCGGTCGGGCGAGAGCTGGATTTTTGTGGCTTCCATGGGATGTCATTCTCCATGACGAGTTTTCCTGGAACTGTCATATTTTGTTGGCTGCCAGTAGCAAACCCGGCGTAGCTTAGTGGAGATATTTTAATTTGAAATTTTGAGAAAACTAGACTCCGTAGGGATTCTATGCCAACATAGCGATTATCATAGCAGACTCTCCCTCCTCGCTGAAAAATGAGAGCTATAAAATGCTTCCGACGTTTACAACTATTTCCGACAGCCATAAAAAAATCATTGGCATTAACCGAACATTCCAAATTCTTGCTGTGATTATTAGTGTTCAGCGCCACGCTGCACAAGATAGCTGTCATGCTTACTCTAAGCGTTTGTCCGGACTTCCTGGCCTTGATTAGATAACAGGCACCTCTGCTTGATTTTATCTTCTCTTTTAGACTACATGTGCAGCCCACGCCTGTATATGCAATCTTGTAGAAATGTGGAAATGCATATATATATATATATATATATATATATATATATATATATATCCATCGGCAGTAAAACAAAGTTTACTGCCGATGGGAAGCGGGTATATAGAGAAACAAGAGGGTGACGTACAATAGATCGTGATGCTGGGTTGCTGGCAGCGTGATGTCAGAGTGACTCAGCATTGATGCACACGGGTCCTATTTTTACGGCTCAGAACCCTGTCTGTGGCAGCTGTAGACGGGGTGAGACAACACGACGTATACGAGTAGCGTCGATATGAAGAGGCGCACTCAGTTTGCACACAAGTACGGTTTCTGTGGTTACTTCTGCACGTAAGTTTAAAATACCTCGCAGGCATTTTCCATCCACAGGAAGACTTTTTAGCACAAACGAAAGTGTCTGCTCATGGTTCATGTACTTATTTAGTAATCACTGCCGGAATGTGGATAGTGTGGTCCCTTGCATATTGGATTTTCCTGTGCTTTGTGCAAGCTCTGTATACTACGTTGAAAGACGACCGCTAAGTTTTGTACTTGACCGTCTCAATCCTCACCCTTTGCAGGAGTTAAAAAGCCTCGTAGGGCAGCCACAGCCATCATAAGCCTTGAAGGCTTGCCAGGCACTGTTCGGGCTTCTGGGAGCGTCGTGGTAGCCCGATACATTACGAATTCCTTCACCTTTAACTAGTCCGTCTGTACTCAGTCAGTGCAGGCTGGCCGAATGGAACTTTCTTCTGGTTAACTTCATGTCTTTCCTTCGTACATTCTCCCTGTTACCTTCTTTCGGATTGGACATTTTGCCGCTATGAGCCTCCCACAACAACTCAAGAGATATTTATGACATCTCGATTTATGCAGTATCACATACTTGTAATGTTCATGCGCATGTTCTGCGTACTTTGTGCACGCTCGTAATAGAGCTTCGTTTTTATTTGATTTCATATGATATTTACAGCAGGCGGTACCAGAGTTACCGTGGTGTTTAGTAGATGCAAAATTCGTCACGCTATGGCGTTCACGTTTCACCTTCTCTAAGCTCTTCCCTGTTCTTGGGCGAGCCGGCCCTTTTATTTTATAAAGTTCACCATGCTGGCTGACGTTATCTATTTATTTACTCCCGCCACGATTTCTTCATTCAGATGGCCCACAGGTGCCTTGTGCATGCACCACGCCGCAGCCTTCGAGGATTACAGCGTTGAGAGGCAAGTAACTCCATTTACGCGGGAATCGAAGAAACCTAGATTATACTGCGGGCCGACAATCCCGGATACGAGGAACACGGAACCGTCGTTCAGAAGCGAACCAGCTGCAGGAAACAATCATCGAAATGTCAGAGCATATTCTAGTCATAAATTTCATATTTTTGGAAGACGTTGCGGAAATTCTTGTTAGCTCGGAGTCCGAGCGCCAGACTTTAAACGGTGAGCGAGAAACGCTTGTTTTCGATTCCCGTGCGCAGGAGCACGTTTTGAATGGCAACCAGTCTTCGGCGTGCTTTTGACGAAAAAAATGAGTTTTCGCGTGGCTTTGTTCTTAGTCTTGATCGTCTCTCACTGTTCGCTGTTCTTCGACTACTTTCCTTCCGTATCAGGAAATCTAGCGTATTCGCTTATTTTAACCACTTATTTCGAATAAATGCATAAATTTCTATAAGGAAACAAGAATTATGTTTTCAAGGCTGCCAAAGCAATACTAGGCGAATTGAACATGCGTTCCTATGTGAAAGAAACAATATAATGAAAAGTTTTGGCTGTTCCTTAACTGCACATACTTTTTCAGGGTTTACACATGCTGCCATTAAGCTTTAAAATACCTTTCACGCTATTGCTGTTCCAAAGGTACACCTAATACTAGACTACGGAGTGCTGGAGGCATGTGCCAAATCGTCATTTGCTTTCTTTTGTTTTTAATGTAAAAATTGTGTTGCGCACCATCCATCAGGAACTAATATTTGGCATCTATTGTCAAATGTTAGTTCCTTATATTAGCAAATTGATGTCATTGCGAAAAATCTCCCCAAAGCATTCGACCGAGTGTGTCATGGCAAGCTTTTACACAAATTGCATGAGATGGGTATAGATGTACAAATAATTAATCGGATTCAGGCTTACTTCAATAACAGAGAACAATTTGTATTAATAGATGAAGAACGCTCATCGGCTATACCAATATCATCTGCGGTTCTGCAAGGGTCCGTTCTGGGTCCTATATTATTTTTATTATATATTAATGATATTGCGAAAAACGTACGCCCTCTCGTTGAAGCGCGTTTGTTTGCTGATGACATTGTGTTATTTTGTAGCATAAAATGCCTACAAGACGAGGTTCTCTTGAATGACTTTTGGAAGCATGTGTATGATTGGTGTGTAAAGTGGAACATGAAAATTAATTATGAAAAGTCAACTTCTATGATTGTGTCGCACAAGAAGAAGCCATTAGTGTTCCCGCACATAATTAAAGACAGAGCACTAAAGCGTTCTTATAAATTAAAATATTTAGGCATCACGATTAGTCATGGCTTAAACTGGAGTGATCATGTACAAAGCATTTGTGGAGGAGCTAAACGAAAACTTGGATTCCTAAGGCGGAAGCTAAAAGATGCACCATCGGGTGTTGAACTACAAGCGTATAAATCAAAAGTAAGACCAACTCTGGAATACGCAAACATAATTTAGGATCCGAATCAGCAGTATCTTGTAGACAAAGTTGAACGTGTTCAAAGATTGGCATACAGTATATATTTTCGTCTTACCAAAGAACGCAGTCAGTATCACAACTTCTTTTACGAGCGCAGTTACCAACATTGGCTATTCGCAGAAAAATTGCAAGGCTAAAGTTTTTTATCATCTTTATCACAGTATGTTCAGTCTGGATTCCAGCTTGTACTTTCGGCCACCCGGAAGGCTGTCATCGCGTACTAACCATTCTTTTGCAGTTACGCCATACATGCCAAGGGTTGATGACTATAAGTTTTCGTTTCTGCCTGAAGCATGTATAGAATAGAATAACCTTCACCGACGCGTATTCGACAAAACACCTTCACTTGAAACCTTTGTAAAAGACATGGAACTGTGTTGTATCGACTGATTATACCATTCTCACCCTGTAGCAGCCCGCAAAGGGTAACAGTATTTGGAAATAAATAAATAACTAGTAATTGTAAATTTTATTATTAAAATAAAAAAAAACGTCTTTACGGATCGTCTGAGTGAGGACTTTTTCTCTAAGCAGCCATTGCAGATTGATCGCATTGCATATGTGGAAAAAAATTGAGATGGTTGGCAGGACGGGAATTGTGCATGTATTAGAATTAAAATATCCTTTTTTTAAATTAATGACATGGTGTCGAACATAGGGGGATCTCCAAGTAAGTCATATGCAGGTGGTCTCACTCCGGCGCCGACAACAACGCCGTAAAACACAAGAATGAGGCACAGCTCGCAGAGGGAAGGAAACTGCATTTCGCACAGTTCAGCATCACCCGCGAATTTTATTGTCATTCAGAAGATTTGTAGGCAGTGTTAAATAACTGTTGCAAAGCCTAGAACCTAGTGCGGAGTGCTGCAATGTCAGGTGCTCCGCGGCTTGGCAAAAAATTTACCGAGAACAAAAAAAAAAAGCATGAAGAAATGGTTACAAGGAACCGGCCGGTGCTACAGTAATCACTAAGGTGGTGCGCCGTCAGGGGCAGAGTATAACTAGACGCAGCAATAGTATTAATCGCGAGATTGAACTGTTCAGCACAGCATTGCATCGATTATTATTTGTTCCCGTCCTACTGTGCACGAATCGAAAAACTCTGCACTAGCGAAAAAGAAAGAGAAAAATTCACAAGGCCATATGCCAAACAGAGGTCCTGTTAGTATACACACCACAACGGCCGGCGGGATCTCCGGCCGCCCAGCATTGCTATACTGGTGGCCTCACATGGGCAATGAGAATCGCAGGCGGGCGACTATACAACAATGGTGTGGAAAAAAATTAAAACAACAACATAAAAACATCAACAAAACCAAAACCTAAGGGCGGGGGTGTCAGGGGCACTAAGCAGGACCTGTGAAGGGGCTGCCAGTGACAAGCACCAACGTACATTTCGAAATGCGGTTGTGGCGTGTTCACCACCTCCCAAGAAAGCGCTGTTCGCCGAGGGTGAGCAGCTGACTCCCGAAATCGCGCGGAAAAGTGCGCCATCAGCGGCAACATATGTCGACGGGGACGCTATAGAAGTCAACGACGGTGTTCCTGTTTTGCCGCAGTCGACAAACCGCGTTGGAAGTCGCTACGTGACACCGTGACGGAGGAGACACCGGCGGAATGTCCGCGCAAGCAACACACTGCTCGAGCACGTGTTTTTGCCTCTCAGTCTGGCCGCAGTGTCGTCGCAGTTCTTTTCCGCGTCTACGCGGTTGCAAAGGTGTCCAGAAATGTCACATTGAGCGAGGCAGACGCATAGGATAAAGCCGCTTTTATTGCGGTAGCAATGCATGCACGCAGGGGGACTGACGCTTCGTATGAACATGGCAGCGTCGCCACCGCTCGAAAAATAGAGAAAATTTATAACGTTCATGCTTGCTGCGTAAATTTTAAAATTCGGCGATAGCTAGCGTAGACGTCAGTATTATTGAATCTGCTCTTTCATCCGTTCCTTGGCACCTTCCTTCACACTACGGTTGAGATGTCCACCCAGTGTAAAGACTGGGACTGTAACTTTTCTCATGACTGGCAGACGTGCACTCTGCACTGGTTTTCAGAGCGAGGACGCTCGAGCTGTGCTGTGAAACATGTAGGAATCGTCGCTGCGTGGATAGGCGATGCTGCTACCTGTGAATACCTCCGCTGTAGCTGGAGGCGCGCCACTCTTTAAAATTAAAAGTTTTTTTAGGCAATCTGTAGCTTACACTTTTGTCAGTAAAGTTTATAGTATTTCAATGTGCAGAAATTCGAATGTTCGTTCGATGTTTTGTGCCGCGGGCGCACAGCTTGGCGCAATGAAGTGTCAAATTTAATTGTTTTGTATTCTGTTGTGTTGTATTCCTCCTTGTAACGACCCTCAAGCGAGGATTAACAGTATCAATAAATTAAAGAGAGAAATCCTATAGCCTAGTGTATTGACAATATAAATCGCTTGGATAGTCTATAGAAAATCTTTAGATTTATGGACATACACATTTAGCCGACCTTTCTCTATAGGCTATGAATACCCAAAAGGTAAAATCTATATAGGTAGGCAGTAGAGTCTGTAAGAAGCCTATAGAAAGTCTATTTACCATTTTTATAAGAGCTGCAGCAGCAGCTTTCCGTGTAAAACTGTGATGCGCGTGGTCCCATCACAGAGGGTGGTCATGTGATCGCGGACCGACTGAAGTCGCGCTTTATATATCAGGGGACGTAGCAGCAACTGTTCTCGCTGTAAAATATGAGAATAACATGGTTTCAATGTCGAAAGTAAAGGAAAAGCGACAGAGAGCCCCTTCAGACGCCGCGTACCCCGAATTCTTTGGGGGCCCCGGCAAAGTGATTGCTCTAAGCGCTTGCTGCCGCCACGGTTCCCCGTAACCGCGTTCTTCCAGCCCCGTGCTGATTTGTCGTCGACCTTCGCCTCCGTGCCTACAGGCTCCGATCGGATTTGCCTCGCGCTTTCCTACTTTCCGGCGGCACGCAGTGCTGGCCTGGCACTTCGTTCCCGAGGAGACGCGAGTGACTGGGCTCCTGTTTAGCGTGGCATTCACTTATAATTTAGTCGTTTTTTTCCTCTTGCACGCGGCGCGCACTTCGACCTTTCACCTCAAGTTGCAGCGTGTACGGATTCCGTACGTGTCCGTAATATACGATACTCACTTCCGTCCGTCGCTTCATTCTTTGTCGCCCGTCATTTTACCGCGCACAACGCACCACTACCAAACCAGCGTTATTCGCGTTTTAGGCGGTCTTCATATGAGCGTACACGTGCTTGGAATTCCACCCGCAAGGGCATGCCGGAAGCCACGTTATCTGATTATTTGATTTATGTCATTTTTCATTTACTCGATCGAAGTGGTAATAAACTGCTGAACTTTACGGTTTGATGACAAGGGCAGGAAACGTGCGAAAAATAAATAACGGTAATGCCGGCTTTAATCTTCCCTATGTTTCGCATTTACCTCGTGTTTTCTCACCATCAGTCTTCGCCACGCTCTTTGCAACGCATTTTAAGAAATTTGCAGCAGCAACCAATACCTGACTGCATTGGATAATGAATAAAATTGCTATGGACCCCTTAAAAGATTTAAAAATTATAGCGCAACCAAATTCAAGCATGCGAGTAAAGCAGGAAACACATTAGCCATAACTTCCAAAACTTTATAGTAAACCACTGAGCAGAATATGAAGGTAAGCCACGTTCAGACGCACGCGTAGGGGCCGCCGTATTTACTCGGGATCAGAACATGTATACACAGTTAGAAGATGGTGCGGGGTACGGAGTAAACTGGACAGCCATTTGGTAGGCAGGGCAATGCTCACTACACCAACGCGATCGACGGCTCTTATGGGAAATATGTTTGTGTGACTGCAAATGCAGTGCGTACGCGAATAGACCCTAAATAGCAAATATATTCAGGGTGACTTTTTAAACGTTAGATTTTTATTTTAGAAACTGTGAGAGATAAGTCGGTGTGGTCTGTTGAGCTGGATTGTACAGCAAGGCGTACACTATGCGCCTCATATGGATCAATAATTAAACATATGAACAACTAAAATTAACTAACAAATTTTTATTCTTGATTTTAAGGGCCAATGTTATAATGCGAAGTTGATGGCCGTCAACATCGAAGCTGAGCCCTGTTTTTCAATTTCCTTAATCGGCGATGTGTTTCGAAATATCGAATATCAAAAATAGGCATTTAAAAGCTCGTTAAGTTGTCTTTTCCGCATTGCATATTTAATAAAAAGCGTCTGTCGCACTTCTTTTGCATCAAATGCAGGTGCAGTTGGCGCATTGGATGATGTAGAAGAAGTGAACTTAACTTCGGGGACGACACCACGCTTAGTGACGCCATTTTATCAGTAGTTAATGTGGGAAAGCCACCTCTACAAGCTTTCGAATACGTATTTTTGACATTCGATATTTCTAGCCACATTGCCGACCAAGAAAACTGAAAAACACGGCTCACTATCGGTGTTGATAGCCATCAATTTCCCAATATAAGTTTGCCGCCTAAAAAAATTATAAAGCGCATTACTTAACTTTAGTTTATTATTAGTTTAATTATTGATCCATATTAGGTACATAATGTCCGCCTTAATGTGCAATCCAGCTCAACAGGCCGCACTGACGTATTTCTCACAGTTTCTAAAGTAAAAATTTGTAAAGGATTTAAAAAATGCTCACAGGACGGTTACGACTGTGTAACGCAATGTTCAGCGATAGCTGTTTAGGCGTTTAGTTTCGGGGATATATTCCTGGCGCACTGGTGCGGTGGTCAAGGGATGCACCCCTGCACTCGCAGGCGGCTGTTCCAAATAGAGCCACCCCTAGGCTTATGCGGCCTAGGTTGACCGTGACATAAGGTCACGGAATAATGTCACGTGACATGTCACGTGACCGTGACATTAACGCACCCACCGGTTGAGCCGATGGCGACGAGAAAGCCAGGGACGGGCGCCTAACAGCTGTCGCTGTAATAGTCACTCTCTTTATGCGAATACTGGAGGAATAATTTTTGGAAAGCCGATCGTTGGTGCTTTTTTACTACAGGCGTTGCACTGATGACATATTTCTTATTTGGCCTCATGGCGAAGCCGAACTCCTAAAATATATAGCCAATTTTAACAGCGTACATCCTTTCTTGTCTTTTTTCCCGTAGATACTCTGGACGTACAATCAGTTTTCTTGACGTCACTATACCGCTTTATGAAGACAGCTTAACTACAACAGTGTACCGAAAACCTACTGACAGCCAGCAGTTTCTGCACTCTGATAGCAGCCATTCCAAGCATTTAAAGTCTAGCATTCCCTACAGTTAAGCAGTTCGTTTCAAACGAATTTGCTCTCTAAAGTCTGGTTTTGAACGCAACTGCGCTGCAATTGGTAGCGCGCTCACTAAACAAAAGTACCCACTGCAACTTAGAGGTGACACAATAAAACGCGCTGATATACAAATCCCAATGTTGCTACGGGAAACAGCCAAACCGGAAACCACCCTCGTGCATACTAACCTTGTTTTGACTCATTCTGCATCCACCCTGAAAGCCTCGGCAATCCTAACGAAGCATTAAAACTTTCCCATGCTAAATGGACGCCTGAAGAACGTATCCCAGTGACAGCACTTATATCCAAATATCCAAATGATGTTCCTGCGAAATCTTTAAACGACATGCAGGTATCCCAGGAAGTGTAAGGAACTCCCGCGGACATCCCTTACATATCCTTTTGGCCGCACTTTTTGTATTCAAGCGAGGTCCGTAGGAAGTCCCTGAGGACTTTCATGGACCTTGAAAAGGACGAACTGGTTATTGATCAAATAACGAATAACGATAAATTTCCCGTGGGGTTTTTGTGGGCCAAAGAGAAAAAACTGGCTTGGCCCACTTGAAGATATTTGCAAAGGGCAATTTACATTTTCTATGATTCAAGCGTGAAGAAAGAAATGACTAAAACCGATTACAATGCTGTAGTTACTTGGACTAGTGCACACATTTTTTAATGGCAAGATCTGCATACCATCGCATGCTCTCATGGTGTTATAGTGTCACAGTCTAACAATAATCGAAGCGCAGATCCAGCACAGAAACGCTACAAAGCAGAGATCATGCAGCACCAGTATATTGAATAACCGAAAGTTTGTCTTGCCTTCTTCTTGGTCGTCTTCGTTGTTTCGCGCTATAATGTAAAGCACAGAACCCAGAATTTCTCCGAACTTATGTACTCCAAATCTAAGACCCTCCATTTGGAGCCAGTGGCTTTTGCACGTAAAGCAATAATATTTCATCCAAATATGAATCTGCGATGACACTAACAAGAAATGAAAATGAGCGGACTACGTTGCAGACACCTTCACTTGGAAAAAACGTGAGGGTCCATTCTGCCATTTTGTTTGTGCCATTAAGCCTGAGGACATCACTATCAACAACATCTTTGAAGCAGAATTGACATCTGAGCTAGTTGGTTTTTCATTTTCAAAAATTATATAAAGCGCACTTAGGACAACAGACAAGGGAGACCAAACAACACAAGCGCTTACTCGCAACTGGGCGTTTATTAGAGAAACACACAAAAGGAAGAACAATCACAAACAAAACAAAAGCCATCGCGCAGGCGTAACAGGAAAAGTGCTCATGCAGGTGCGTCAAGGTAAGAAAACTCTCTTTCATTCAATACCACCATAGGGTCAGCAACACACGTGTGCTGATTCTTACGGATGTGATAGGCCTCTGAAATTTCTCTGGTTAGCTGATTAGAGTGTCGGAACAAGATTTTAGTTTGGTCAAGCAAAGGCTTGCAGCCGCTGCATTTCAAACAGTGCTTAGCGAGAATAGATGAAGGCGACTTATTCAATGAAAAAAAAAAATGCTCTTGCAAGCGCACATTGTAAGCGCTTGTGTTGTTTGGTCTCCCGTGTCTGTTGTCCTAAGTGCGCTTTTTATAAATTTTGAAAACAACATCTTTGTCGCGAACATTGCAAACGTAATGAGGCGTGATTCAAGTAAATGTAACATCACCCGAACGTGATATTTACCGGATAACGTACCAGGACATCTAAAACAATGACTTTGCAACGGACACCCTTCGCAAGTACTGAAAAGTGTCAGGATATTTGGCCATGATTCGGATATCCATACACCCTGATGTTGTCGCTGGGATTGTACATCCATCCAGAGCAGTTTACAGGACCACCAAGACTTTTGGTTTGAGCTAGCTGGCAATATCGAGACATATTGTGCATGAAATCGGACTGGCGCGTGAATTCGCGGATCACACATACAAGGCCAGAGTGGCGCCGCACCAGTTGGCTTATAAGCACAATATGCCTAGTTTACATGTGATCGGGAAACCCATACAATATGCTAAGATCATTGGAAATCAGTTCTCCCAAGCCCATAGACTGCCCTTGTAACAAGAGTCGTTGGAAATATTCTCTACATCACTACATCTGAGAACGTCAGTGGCGCTGGTACGAACTCTCGTGTAAACATCCTCGGCAACTTCGCCCTTAGATACTGCAAAAAAACGTCGCTTGTCTGCACTAGTGCAATGTATTAACCAGCCGTGTGAAGGCCAGACTAAAACCTCCTTCTGACTACGCTTTAATAACTTCGAGCCCATCTTCAATTCATTCCAGTCCTGCCTTTATAAGACATGTTGAGTTCCCGGTCATTCATTCCACCAGATTGCAGCTACTATTCTTGAGTCTTCCTTAAGGACTAATCACTACGGAGAAATTAGTCTTTTATCATCTATAAATTCAATACAGCGTAGTTTGAATGAAAGCACAGGACAGCTGAGGTGCCTACTGTTGTAGTTAATTTCAATGTCTAAATGTTAACCGCCGTCAGTGTTCTCTTATTCGCGTTTCTTGTTCTTTGCCTTCGCACATTTGCATCATAGTGCGCATCTGCCTTTTGTTTGTTAACGCCATAGCGTTAAAGGGCAGCTCCAGGGGTTTTTCAATATTCACGCACTACAATGAGGCTTTTTCTGTAGCTTTCCTTGTCCATCCTGATAATTTCCGCCTAGTTTGGAAGCTGTGCAGGAATTAATTCATGCAAAAAAAAAACGATTTCTAATTTTGCCATTTCCGTGACCTCAGTTCAGCTGATTTCTGCGGGTAACAATGCGTTTGCGACGTCTTAAACTTTAATTATTGGCCGCTCCCTGCATGAAGCACAAATTTTGAATCTTGTATAAGGTTGTCTTAGACATTATATACGAACGGATTCATCATTTCCAGTCGCTATTTCAGCCGTTTAACGTTAGTGTGAGTGTTTTTTTTTTAAATAATCTATCTGACGTCATCGCTGCGTCAGCCGGAGCAATGTTCCCGGTAACGAAGCGAGTTTATATTTCGGTTTGACATTTTTGTTGTTTTTTTTAAGCGATTTTTATTGCCTCAGGGCATAAAAACTATGAAGTGAGAGATGAGTAAGATGTTTAAATGAATGAAAAAAAGGTGGGCTGATTTGATGAAATCAAGAAGTCAACGATGATATGGACCCTGTGTCCAGGCAAATAGTTGTGCTTGGTATTTTGAACAACAGATTTTTGTGCCGGATGCAAGGGAAGGAATACGCTGCCATTATTAACTCAAAATTTTGGAGAAACCCTCGGTGTTGTCCTTGGAGGGCCCCGTTCAGCGGAGTAGTCGGCGTCGTAGTTGGCTTCGGCGTGCCAAGAAGATCCGCATTGGTCGAGAGGGTCGCGGTGTCCCAGGTAGAGCTGCCCGATTGAAACATCATCAGGACATCCGATAGGTTGGGATTATAAGGCACCAACGTGACTCAAACGTCATCATGGCACGTAAGACTGTAACATAAATTATTTACGCTGAATAAGAAAAAAATTATAATTAGACTGACTGATTAAAATATCTTCACTATACTACAGGGAAGGATCGGGTGACCCATCCTTATAGACGACGGCTCAGAGTTCTTGTTCCTGGCGCGTCTTCAGCCAGCTGGATGACAGCAAGTTGAGTGGTTAAGTTGGGAATAAAACCTGCGACCCTTGGGTCGCGGGTCAGGCACGCTGCCCGTATAGGCCAACGAGGCAATTCGTTCGATTTGCTCAAAGGGAGGCCTTGTGTGTCTTGTCCGACAGTGTCTGTGTCTGCGGAGTGTTTTGCAAAGAGAACCCCACGCTTCTGACGGGGCCCATTATCGCCATCGTGCCATAACCTTAAACCGGAGCTTAAGGGTTTCGATTTTTTTTTTATGTTTATGCGGAACATGCGGATCACACAATGAGGTGTCTTTTAGGATGCTTTAATAGATATTCACGCTTCTATAAAGCTTTTCATCAATATCGTGTATTAAATCTTGTTTTCTGATTCTTGCGGCCCGACACTTGTGGATCGTTATGCTGTGACTGGTAGTATGCCACTGAATATCTGCTCCCATCGCGTTGTGTAGCTATGACAAACAATGCACTCCATTCCGCAACGTAGCTCTTCTGACCGCTGCTGTCATACTTTCTTACAGCCCCTGGCCTGTCGTGTGTTAGCTTTCCTGTGTCATATATACGAGCGTATTTTTCCGTGTGCTGTTCTGCACCTACCTACATATATACTGTCCTTACACTTCAATTCAGATATTCTCACGATGCCCGGTCCATGAAGGACATGCCAACAGACTGAAAAGACACCCCGCAAGTTTATAGCGTAGAGTTAGGCTAGTTGGTACGCCTTCCTTCATGCATGTCTTTTGCCGCTACCGCTTCTTCTGCTGTTCGACATGGAGCTCCGGGGTGCAGCCCTTGCTTAGACAGCCAGTTCGGACCCATAGAGAATGGCCCGCCGACGAGCGAGCAGGCAGTTGGAGCCGCTCTTTCTCCGAAGGCAAATGTGCCGCTCAAATATTCATTGCCCCCCGGTTTTCCTATTCCGTCGCCCGTAGGTGCTCGGCCCGCTTTGCAATCACCCTGGCCCCCCTCTCCCGCTTCTTGCGGGCGTTTCCTCGCTCGCGCTACCGTCCCTCGGGGGATTTCCTGCTGGTCCCGCACTTGCTGCCTCTGTTTGCCGGACTGCTTTTAAGAATGAAGTGCGTTTGACTAACATTCTCGGCAAACTAAGACGAACATCCTCCCGAAAAGATGGCGCGTCCCAAGCAGGACATGAGGCCGAACTGATCCGAAACATTGCGAAACTTTTCGTCCAAATATTACGCAGCGAAAGAGGCTTCACCACCATCGAGCGGGATTTTTAACCGGGGGGGGGGGGGGGGGGGGAGGTTGCGAACAGAGCCGTTTCGTTGCGCGATACCCAAGATCACTCGCGGCTGTCGCGGCTTCTTCTCACGTCCCATGGCAGTCGTTGTTGTAGTTGGTTTGCCATACTAAAGGTATGGCACATACTCACTCTGGGGACTAGCCTGAATATGGTGCGGATCCAGGCAGAAGAAAAATTCTTGCGCTGTGGGTTTCAAATCGTCGTCTTCCTCGTCGTTCATCTGTCGGTTGTGAACCCTGAATGTTTGCTAATTCCGTTCAAGAGCGGGCTAGTTTTACTGCATAGCCGTATTGCAGACTTAACCCGCCATAAACGCACTCGGCGTGGTTTGTAATCAACGTAAACATAGGTTCATTTCCCAGCAGTGCTAGTAGTGAGTGGTCGCTCACGAGTATTCTGTCAAGTGGTCAGGATGCACCTGCAAATTGCAGCACATGTGGGAACACGCTGAACCGCTTCTTCGTCAGAGTTCGCAGCAAAGGCTTTCTGATCGCCAACATTTGCGGGTACGCATGTATGTCGTGCTGGGGCGTGTGTGTGCGTGTGTAAACAAATTTCTAAGCACTGACACGTTCCCTAGCCCCAGGAGTCCACTAGCCAATCTCCGCACTTAAAAGGGAGCTATCAGCCCACAGTTCTTCTTGGCCCGCTCTTCGGTGGAACTGAAGGGACCAGCTTGCTAGCGTGGAACCAGCATGGGACAGCGTGCACAGTCCTGGAATGTCACTAGTCATATTGCAGGAAAAAAAATTGGCGGCCGCTTAAGCACAGCGCGAGAAACTGGCAGCTAAGCACTCTGTATGTTCGGCAGCGGTGATAGCGTAATTATGTTACGTTCTATGTACATCTACTGCAAAAGATAGGAAAACAGTACAAAATCAACGTGATGCTTAACACGACACACCTATGCAACCAAGCAAGAGAAAAGAAATACTGCAGCGCTCATAACTAATACATAGAAATACGACACACCTAAGCAGTGAAGCACTAGAAAAAATTGGTAGTGCTTTGTCGTATTTAAATGGAGTAGACTTGCGAAAGCATGTGTTCAGCCTGGTTGGCTCGTGGTCTTGCTTTGCTGGGTCGTCGGCACGTCTAGGGACGGTATAGACACAGGTTAAGCTCTGGTCGATGTTAAGCTGATTTGATCTAATCTGTTCATCTAAGCTGATTTGATCTAACAGATGGAATTGATGAAGCCAACGATGTGCAATGCACAGCGCGAGAGTGTGTTTCAGTTTAACACGAGGCGAGATGGGCT
This sequence comes from Amblyomma americanum, assembly GCF_052857255.1. Lineage (NCBI taxonomy): Eukaryota > Metazoa > Arthropoda > Arachnida > Ixodida > Ixodidae > Amblyomma > Amblyomma americanum. Next base: position 34,615,964 of record NC_135500.1, on the reverse strand, counting down.
GCAGCGATAGCATAGTGCTGTCGTACAGTGGTCAGCTGACCTGTTTGCGCCGCCGCCGGCTCGAAGCCCAATCGCGGCAATATTCATTTTATTTATTTAGGTTAGGCTTCTGCGCCTTTGCTCGTGAACTAGAGCCTTCGCTCTGAAGAGACAATGACGAGCACAGCACGAAGACTAAGTGCCACTTCGGTTCGAACTCGGTCTGGGCATACACTTCTTTCAGGGGGACAATCATACTACTGAAGTGGTCTTTTGCAGAAACAACATAGTCACAATGTTGGTCCATCATGCGCGTTTTTCGTAGGCTTTGGGATCCAATTAGAACGAACATGCCTAACGGTTATTCAACAAATGTCAGTTGAGTGAAATGTAGTACAGAATGCGGTTACAAACAAAGTCTTTCTAGTGTGGGAGCACGACTTCAAGAGGTCAAACCCGCTCACCGGTTTGTGTGAAGCGGGGCCGCAAGGGTGATCTTTGGCAAACCATAAATAGGTAAATCAATGACATAAACATTGCCGCAAATAGGATTCGAACCTGCTGTGGCGCGAAATGGTGAACTTTGCTAGCCACTACACGAGATCACTAGGCTATCGCCGCAGCCGATCACACCTCGTGTTAAACTGCAACGCACTCTCGAGCTATGCATGTCACATCGTCTTCTTGATCAACTAATCGTACTACCAAACTAATATTCTCGCTCTGAGCTATGTGGCGGTGGTGAAAGAGAGACGTGCGCTGCATGCATGCGTTGAAGCGGACAACGTTGTGGCAGCAACACGGCACAAGAGCAATGCGCGTTGAAATTGACAACTTTGCTGCAGAAACGCGGCACTGAGGCATAGGCCGCCGGCGTGCATTGGATCAATTGTCACTGACGATGAAAAAGTTGAAGACGCGCATAACTTGCTAGTTAAATCCAACTGTGTGCATATACTAAAGCAGCGGTCTTCCCCGGGGCTTCCTTTGCATGTGCATGGCGTTTTGAGTAAACATAAGTGAGTGTTGCGACGTGCCAGTTGAGGGCTTCTCCGGCAGGTGTTGGCTCTTTTGCGTCGAAATTACAGAGGTTTACATGTCGCTTTCCCCGCACAATTTCGGCCTCTATTTTTCGAGGACGTCCAGGAAAGCACGGGTACGTTCATTCGACGCTCTGGGTCTTCACTTGGCAGCTTATTTTCTTCTTTTTTTTTCTTTGCTGCGAACGAGTCGGCGCTATAGTGGTGAGAAAGAGCCTCGAGAGGCGAGATGAAATGTTTTATGCAGGCAATTTATTCTGACTGCGCCTCCCGACAGAGTTGCGGGGGATGACAGCAGGAAAAGAGCGCGCAGGAGAGAAGACTGGCACGCGCATATCTTTCCTGGAAAAGAGCGTCGCTGGCGCGTAGACTGGCCCATTACGCATGCGATCAGTCGGGCGCACGCTGTTTGTGTTGGCCGCTTTCCTTTTGGAGACAATGTCGGCAAGAAAGATTATGACGGAATAAATTTGGAAATCCCGATTCCCAATGCCAGCCTCGAAACGAAGCGCGGCTTCCGTCCTTGTTTTCCAGCGAGCCCAATTTCCGGCCCTTCACGCCCGGGATGGGCTGACACACAACACGCTGCACCGCCGTCGCCAAAGTACGCCATTGGGCACAGTGAAGGGGGAACAAGAATCACGCCGGCTCTGGGCTGCGCAGTTTGATGCGCACTAAGATCCGATAATTCGGTCCTGGTAATTTCCGCCTTACAGGCACTCATCCAATTCATTCATAACAAACTTGCGCCTACAAAATTATATAATGATAAGTTTTCCAGGAGCCGAGTACGAATATGGAGGTTAAAAACGCTTTTGGTGTTCTTATTTAATGCTAGGCTAGCCTCGAGCAGGAAAGATTGAACTGTATGAGATGAAGTAACCGCCCTGTGACACTGGCGGCTCGAGCTACACAATCAATTGTTTTCACTACATGATTTTTGCGGCATGTTTTCACCGAGTTCTCTCATGAATTTCTAATGATCGCATTATTGTCGCTTACATTGGCAGAAAAAGAATGTATATATCTGATTCGTGTTTCGTTATCTCCGACAACAGTGTCATCTACAAAATTCGGGAAAAGAGCAAATGATGATCTTAAGCTCATGACGACAACTCCTTTCTTGCCTTTCGTCGCGAATCAACATCTTCTCGGACAAAAAACGCAGAATCACAAGTAAAAAATTTGCTCTGATTTAACTACTGTTAAACCTTGTTAGAGAGCGAAAGCCGGGGTGCATTGGGGCAACTGGACGCTGCTTGGCGTCGGTAACGCTGCGTGCGTTCCGGACAACTTAGCTACTCACTTAACTAGAACATCTGTAATTTACACGCTCATAATTAAATTATTCGTGAGCGCCTTAGTAAATAACTCGAAGATGCGTTTCTAAGACATCTGTGGATGGATGGATGGATGGATGGATGGATGGATGGATGGACGGACGGACGGACGGACGGACGGACGGACGGACGGACGGACGGATGGACGGATGG